>NC_053024.1:406077626-406388157 GCF_003073215.2 Triticum urartu
CTAATAGCATCTCCAATACATGACGTAAAATACATAAACACAAAGTGCTAGATGTAAAATACATCAGCCGCTCATCTCTGAACTTAACTGTTGAAACTGAATTTAACTGTCGAAACTGAACTTAACTGTCGAAACTGAATTTTGCTGTCGAAACTGAATTTTGCTGTCAAAACTGAACGCACTAGCAAGGTGAGGCTACACGTCGGTCGACTGACTTTTTCATCTCTGGTCAGTCGATTTTCCAGCCATTGGATACGAAATCAAGGGCCTGCGGTTCATCTTCAACCTCCACCCCCTGAGCCGGCCAAACAGCAGCCCCCCCGCCGCCCGCGGCCGGCGGTGCGCCGCCCCGCCCGCCCCGAAAACACTCCCCACCGCCGGTCCGCCGCCGCCCCGGCCATCCCTCTAGGCCCCCCCCGTGCCGAGCTTTTTCTCCGGCGATCCCCACGCCACCGCCCCGCCAACGCCCCACCACCGCCGGCGACCACCGCCCCCATCCTGAACCCTAAGATAGATAGTGGGGTACCTCTCCGGCGAGCCCCCCTCCCCGCCGCGGCTGGTTCTTCCTTCACCCTGGCGGCATCAGAGTGAAGTGTAGCTAAATCGAAGCAGCATCGCAAGCAAGAGCAAGAGCGAGAGCAGCAGCGCGAGCAAGAGCAATAGCAAGAGCAGACCAGGCAGGGGGCCGAGAGCAAGAGCAGAGCAGCAGCGTGAGCGAGAGCTAAAGCAGCAGCAGGTCCTACTGATGTGGACGTCGCCGCCGAGGGAGCGACGCCATGGAGGAAGTGGCCGGCGACGCCGCCGTGGATGGAGCCGCGCCGTGTCGGCTCGGGACCAAGCGCCGGCAGCACCGTGAGATCGAATCAAGAAGAAAATGCGGCGATTAGTGTACAACCTCTTTGGTGGCGCCAATTAGGCTACAGCTTCATCCGAGGAAACGGTGATGATGATGCTCTTCCGGTGGTGCAGGTGAAGACGGCAGTGTGGGAATGGAGGTGGCGCGAAAGACGAGGGGAACGTCGGGGCAGCTCCTTGGAGGTGGAGGACAGTGTGGCTGAACCGGCAGGACGATGAGATCGACGACGGATCCTCATCCGGTACGGTGGATGAGGGATGTCGAGGTGTTGCTGTGGACAACATCGTCGGAGAAGAGGCTCCGGCTGGGTGGCGGACGGAGCAGGGTGTGAGGTTTCGTTGCGGGTTTTTGCGGCCTCGGTGTACGAATGGGCGGGCGGATGGGATGGTAGTGGGGAACCATGGCTTAGAGACGCGCTTGTCCGAAATGTGGGGTAAGTTACGAAAGTACCCCCACCGATTTGAGGCGGTTCTTTCGGTTTAGGGGTACCATGGGCATTTCGTGTGTCGGGATTTCACAGGAGGTGGGAGTTTTCGCGCGCATTGTAATTTAAAATAGCAAGGCGCGGGTTGAGATGGAGGGAGTTGTCGGAGCACAACGAGACAAAGATATATCTTAAATATTTCAGGCTAACAAGGCGCGGGTTGAAGAGGCGGGAGTTTCCCGGCACGATAGACAGAGACGCTAGCTTGAATTTTTGGCTTAACAAGGCGCGGCTTGAAATTTCGGAAGAACAATCTTAACGTGTACCCAAAAAAAGACAATTTGCACCTCAACACGCACAACACACACACAAACACCATTTAGACTAGAGTAAGGTACACGTGCATTGCACGCATGAGATTTGGCAACCAAATTATGAATAAATACCACATTATAGCATGCAAGATTTGAGTCATATGTGCATGATGTAGATGTTTGTTTAATTCTTATAGTTCATTTCATTCAAAATCATCTAGTTTTTATAAGAAAGCTAATCTATTTTAAGATTCATGGAATTGTGCGTCATAAGACATAAAGTAAAAACAAATAATGGCAAATCATGTAGAAAAACATTTGGGAAATTCTGATACAGAAGATTCTAGAACAAATAAGAAGTGCTTGTGTTTTGATGTTTGTGCATTATGCTTAAGTTCAACCATGGAGTCTTCTAGATTATACATGTGGCGAAATCTGGTGGAATCTAGATGATATCCAACGGCCAGTAGTGCTCAAATTTGTCATCTTTGGACCATCGGATTCACCTCATCCAACGACCATCTTTCAAAGTTAAAGTTACCCGCACACAATATAAAAAATATATAAATATATATATATATATATAGGGGTATAGATATAGATATGTGTTGCAAAAGCCGCCCATCATCTCCAATTAGAATAATGTGTCCATGCACGGATGCGACGTGGCCAAATGATGTCTGCCATCGGTATCTCAAATTCAAATCAGTCTGACCTTGTTCAATGTGTATACATTACAACATGCTCATTTCCAAACCACACCGTGCAGATCTCTGTTATATTCATGCATGCATGGGTTTCAAACATCAGGATCTCTTATTCAAATATTTGAATTCAAGTTTACATTGATTGTGACCTCACCTATTCAGCTATTCTTTTACACCCACACAGTAGTCTTCTCTTTATTATTGTACCACTAACCTTCTCTCATGCATGCATGCACACACACTACCACTCGGCATTATCCATCGCACGCATGCAATCTTTTTCTTCAGGTCGGTCTCCCATGAAGGCACACACCAACACACATCCCCCTCTCCATCATATCGGGCATTCTTTATCTCTCACGCTGCATGCACAACGATTGATGTTCCTCTATGTATGTGTGTATATAGCTAGGTCTTTCATAGTTTTCCACACAAACCGATCAATCGATATATCCAGTGAGGTCTCACCCTCTTTCCCACATCCACATCGATCAATCTATACCTCTCTATATAGGACTAACATATATAGCTAATACACCCACATTAATTATGTATCCAACGTCCCCCTCTCATCATCCATGCCTTCCGCTTCATCTCTCAGACGCGTGCACAATGGCGAAGACAGGGGCAGTAAGGGCCCTGCCCCCTCCCCCCTAACATCACTATATATCAAGGCTAATATGAATGTGATCATTAGAAAATTGCTGCTAAAAATGGTTTAAGTTCATGAATTAACCCTCCTTGTAAAGGATTAGCAATGCTTGGCCCCCTAGCTCATTTATTTTTCATGGCTCCGCCACTGCACGCATCAGCGCATGTGTTCGCCCTCTCTCTCTCTCTAAACATCGATCTCGCACTTGTGCATTCCTTCATAGTCTCCCTCCACGCGGCCCCTCGCACCATCTTCTAGCCCCCCACCGGATTTTGCCACATGTACAATCTAGCAGACTCCATGGTTGAACTTAAGCATAATGCACAAACCTCAAAACAACAATGGTTCTCTTTTGTTCTAGAATCTTCCGTATCATAACTGCCCAAACTTTTTCCTAGTTGAATTGCCATTATTTGTTTTTACTTTATGCTTTACAACGCACAATTCCATGAATCATAAAATAGATTAAGGGCTTATTTGATTCAAAGGATTCTCAAAGGAATTTTGGAGGATTCTAATCATTAGGAATTTTTGCTATCTTGGTTGTTTGATTCGTAGGATTGTAAACCATAGGAATTTTTCCATATGATTCATTTGCACTAGATTTCATAGGAAACATCCCATCCACTCAAACCTATTTGAAAGAATTCTACATTTTTTCTATGCACAATCAAACACTCGTACAATTCTGTAGGATTCAAGACGACATTCCACTATAATCCCATGTTTTTCCTATTCCCGTGTTCTTAGCTTTTTTATAAAAACTAATTGATTTTGAATGAGATGAACTATAAGAATTAAACGAAGGGCTACATCAGGCATATATGACTCAGAGCTTACATGCTATAGTGTGGTATTTATTCATAATTTGGTTGCAAAATCTGATGCGTGCAATGCACGTGTACCTTACTTGTACTTCGAGTATGTGCAAAACACGTAAATTAGAATACCAATGGAACACTACACAGTATCTCTCTTACAGTTCATGAAGCCACGTGGCACATGTGTAGGCGTTGTCACGACCTCCTTGCGTGGATTGATCACAGTGACGTGCTGCTAGTTCCAGAAGAATGTACTCGTCCTCCCTGAGCCATACTGGTGGTACATGCACGAAGTGAAGATGTGCACGCACTCATTCCTTGCACGCACATGCGGGTACACGGGCGGACGCAATTTTGTACCAAGATCCACCCCATGTGATAATTTGACGCGTGTAAAGTCGTTCACTTCATTGATGGTCAATTAATACAGCGCATGCAAATTCAGTGGACGTGAGGGCGGAAGAAAGACATTATTACTCCACTCCGCGCATGCGAGTAGTTAAATCGTGGGTTGCTAGTAGTACTTCCATTGGTCTCCTTCGTATTTTGTGCCAATTTTTGATAGTAACATAATATTTACGCATTTGAGCAGTTTAGTAGTACTTGAAATTTATGTTCCGCTAAACTCATCGGGAGCCGTTTCGGGCCTCAAAACCAAAACCATCAATTAATCTTTACCTTGTTCCCATCACATTCGAAAGCCTGCTCACACCTACTAGTAGTATGTACAAAACCAGAACGTGTTCCCACTATGCAGGTATTAGTACTAGTGCTAGTACTTTGGTTATAAAAAGGGGAACTACCTAACCGAAAATCACTCTACCTTTCCTCCTCATAAGTGCTTCTTCTTCGTCCGTCGTTGCCATGGCCGGTCAGCAGAGCTCTAGGTTGAGAACTACTCGTAACAAGGGAGCGGCAACCAAGGCTGCGGAAAAAAAGAGAGGGCTCGCCTCCACGCAGAGACCTCGAAAGATCTCTCACGGGCAGGCGATGGCTCCCAGGAGCGCCCTAGCCGCGGAGGCGAACATGCCGGGCCGGCGGAGCTGGAGTCGTTATCCCTCGACGGCTTGCCCGATCAGCTCAATAAGCAGAAGGAGTTCATCCAAGGCTTGATGGAGTTGCTGAAGGAGAGCCTCGATGACATGCCCGTTGAGCTCAATCAGCAGGGGGAGTTGACCGCCGGCTTGGTGATGCTGCTGAAGAAGAGCATTGCCTCGGAGAAGAAGGCGACTGGCGAAATCTTGCGACTTCGGGAGGACAATGTGAAGCTCTGCCACGAGATCGACCTGTTGAAGGAGAAGAACGCCGGCTGGAAGAAGCTGCATGAGAATAGTAGTTCCTCGATGAAGATGCTACAGGCCCTCGCCATGGAACAGAAGGAAGAGTTGGCGAAGCTCCGCATCGAGCACCCGCCTGCTGTCAAGGTACGTAATATGGCCGTGGAACAGATGATGAAGGCTCGCGCCGAGAAATGCCGCGTCATGGACACAATGATGAAGATGGCGGAGGAGACGCGCAAGGATATGGAGGTCGTGGAGGCGATGAAGAAGCAGTTACGACTCCGCGGCGAATTAGATCATTTGGGGTGATAATCTTCCTTCTTCTTTTGCTCCTGTGTTTCATCTTTTGCTTCAGGTGTTTCGCCGCACGTGTCACGTTCTCTGCGAGGCATGAATAGAACAATGTTTTTTTGAGGGAATGAATAGAACAATGCTAACAATGAGATGACTAGAAAATTAGATCATTTTTATCGCCATATGGCACTGGGCTGGCGTGTTTCGTGCTCCTCCGTCGCAGTACTACTCCAGTGGAAAACTTGAGTATACCGCACGGTTCTTTGCTCCTCCTCGATCAGGTCGTCGGCGCATTTATACGAGCAGTCAAATCACAAGGCCCCGCCTTCCAGCAGTAATGAGCCGTCAAATCACAAAGGCCCTCGCCTCTCGTGAAACCGACCAAGCTAGACTGCCCTGCCCTCTAGCCTTTTAAAAAATGTATACTTTTGTACAGCAGTAATATCGATGGATTGTGCCATGGAGCAAAACTTGAAATTAGAAAAAAGGTGGTACATATAGAGAGCGCTCGTCGCCAAATTATGCATATAGTACTATTAAAAAGGCTAGTCACAATAATGGTGTCCAGCACAACCCACCCCTCAAATAAAAGTAAGAGGGTGCTTGGATACGTTTTAGTCCCATGACTAAAAGTAGTGGGACTAAAACATGCTAGCCTCACCCATGCTTGGATCCAAATACTAAAAAGGCTAAAATCAAGTTAATGAGCATTTATTATCCTCCAAACCCTCCAATCCAGAACTCGCCTGTGTTAAAGGAGACGAGTTAAATGAGTAGAGAGAGGACTAATCCACATTTTAGTAGGGGTACCCCTGACTAAAAAATTTTAGTCTCAAGACTAGTTTTAGCCCTCTTTAGTCAGGGGTGCTTGGAACTTTAGCCTCTTAAAGAGACTATTTTTAGTCAGACTAAAATAAGTCCCTTGGATCCAAGCACCCTCTAAGCATCCTGGAATTCTTTGACAAAACTAAGCACCCTGAAATTCTTTGACAACTAAACTGCTGGCTATATGATGTTGGCCATATATATTGTACGTATATAATGTGAAGAAACGAGTGGTGGTAGTGTACCAACTAAAAGATGAAATGTAAGAAATACTAGTATGTACGTACTGAAGTGTTAAAGTAACGAGAAGAAATATAACATAGTTCTGCTGGGGGCTTAGCACAACACACCCCTCAAATTAAACTAAGCACACCTGAAATTAAACTTTGCAACTATTCCTGTAGACACTGCATTAGAACCACCATGAGCAATGACACTGCCACCTTACTCGGAGTCCTCGTCCATGTCCTCGACTTCGTCCTTGTCCCTGTTCCTCTTGGCCGATACTTCTTTGCTTGAACCGCACACTTGGCTGTTGCTCTTCGTCCAACCCTTATAGATATTGAAGCAAAGGTAGCCATCCATTGCAGCGTAGTGGATGTGGTATATATCTAGTACATTCCTCTGCCATGCATGACGATGAAACGTGTAATGAGGTTTCTCCAGTTTACCGTACGAAGGATGAACCATGGCTCCTACCAGGGTCAGCATTGAAGGCTGACGAGAGGACACCAGCCGATTCTTCTGGAGGTCGAAGGTGTTGCCTACAACGAGGCCTATTCGATGCAGGACTTCTTTGTCGTTACCAAAGTCTACAGTAACAAATTTGACTAGGTTGCTCTCGAGGAAGTCCTTAAAATCCTGGCACTCAATGTCGGCATGGCATATGTGGTAGACCAAGCATAAGTCATGCACGCAAACCTGGATCACGGTGGGCTTCTTCCTCTCTTTGTCCTTTAGATCCTTCTCTCGTCCCAGGACTGTGGTGTAGTCAACATCTAGCCCAGCGACCCACTCATCATCTGAGTCTTCGAACATGCGTCTGAAGCGATAAAGGCATCCTTTCACCATCGCGGAAGAACGGGTGTAAATGACGTCGAACTCATTGCCGGTGATGGTTCTAACCTTGTACTCACCGCCGATCGTGGAGATTTGGGACGCCATGGATTTGGGAGGAGGGTTAGGATTAGTGGAACTGCAGTAATGTGAATAGACGAGACGACCAGGAGCAAACCGCCGTAGTATTGAAGGACATGCGGGGATGAGTAGGAGCGAACTGCCAGTGTGCGAACGTCAGGGTAGTGGCTTTCCATTATCCCATGATACGGGCTTCCGAGAGCCCTTGGATCTGAGATCGAATGGTTGCATGGCATGATTCTAGACCTATGGGTGAATATCATATCCTGGAGGGTTATTCTGCAAATTTTTAGCAACTTAACATGCGACCATTTGATCTCAGATCCAAGGGCTGCCAGCAGCCCGTATCATGGTCGCGCCTACCACGACCGTCGCTTCGCTCGCGCGGTCGCGCCCTTGGCGATTTAACTCAGTGCGTTAGGCTATCTGATGTTGGCATGTCATACATAGTCATCACTTAGTCACTCATACTACAACAAGGTTGGCTATAAGTGTATTTTTTACTCCTCTCTATCTCTTTCTTCGTACTCAAGGAAGAAACGGTGCTAAGCGCGTGTATTTATTGCATTTGCCAAGGAGTGACCTCTTCCAATGAAATGGTGTTGCTAAGTTTGCTTCATTTAATTAGCTATAGACTCAAAATTGTCTTTTGACCTAGGTACACGCGCTTAGCACCGTTTCTTCCTTGGGTCACCAAACTAGTCTCTCTCTTCTTGATTAACTTGCCACATCAGACTTTATGCTTATGTGGCAAGCTTAAGCACCTGTAGGATCAAGTAAAAGTAAGTACAATAGTGCGCTTTACATGGCATTTTTGCATATGTGGAGGAAAGAGAGGCAAGGAAAAAGTGGAGAAGTGGGCTCTCATGCAAGAGCCAGCCTCTACTACATGGTGGAGCATTGGGAGAGGAACCTGTATGGAGGTGGTCAGGAATCTGGGAGACTCACGCCGGTCGTAGCGCCGCAGTTAAAATGATAATGGCAAGTCAAATCACGGGGCCCCACCTGTCCAGCAGTAACTCGCTGTCAAATCACACAGCCCTACATTTGCAGCAGCCTACTCCCTCATCTTCTCGCGTCTCTATCGAACCGACTGGCGGAACTGCCCCACCGCCTACCGTGCAGGAAAAGCCCCGCCCTAGACTTTTAAATAGTATACAGTATACTAATTTTGTATCCATGGATTGCGCCCGCGCCATGGAGCAAAGCGTCAAGAAAACGGAGGAGAGACAGTGGTCTTGCAATAGAGAAGAGGGAGAGGCGATACGGTGGTTTTGGAGTGGAGATGATGGAGAGGAGAGGAGGTGGTTTTGCAATGGAGAAGAGGGAGAGGAGCGTGCGGCAGTGATTTAGGATTGGACGAGAGGGCCGGCGCGCTCTGACTGCATCAAAATCAAAATCAATTTGGTGACGTGCATTCACATTTTGCTTGTCAACTACAGTACGTGGTCAAACTTTGACCCAAAATACACGAAACAACAACAAATACTTTCAAGACCAGCGCCGCTCTTCCGCTCTTCTCCTCTTAAACCACCGCTGCTCCTCTCTTGTTCCAATCTAAATGCAGTGTCGCTCCTCTCCTCTTCCATTTCAAAACCACCGCCCCTCCTCTCCTGTTCCAGTCCAAAACCAGCGTCGCTCCTCTCCCGTTCTAATCCAAAACCAGCGCTGCTCCTCTCCTCTTCCATTCAAAAACCACCGCCGGCGAGTGAAGGTGTTGTGGAGAAGTAGATCGATGGAGGAGTACAACCGATACGTGAGGATCGTAGTTGGCGACCCTGTGAAGCTAGCTAGGATGTTGGAGATACAGTCTTGGTTTGACAACAAGGACCAACTAGCAGCGACGGCGACATCCATGGCCAAATATCTGCAACAGAGCGAAAAGGCGGCGATACTCCCAGACGGAGTCACGCCGGAGTACATAGAGCTGCTCCTCTGGGCCATGGAGCAAATAGATTCACCGAATCCGATCGTGAGGGAGCGGTGGTGGGAGTATCGATCCCGGATGGAGCATCCACCAGAGATTGAAGGATCGAGCATCTATAGGGTGCCGTTTGTGAGGGTGTCCTGCCAGAGCGAGCCGGTGGAGTCTTCGTCGACCGAACCCAACTGTAAGAGGAGAAAAGCAGTTGGCCCGACGATGCTTCCCCACCATCGTCTCCCTCGCCGTTCACATTGTCTCAGGGGGCGGTTGTCTGCCGCCGAGGAATAGGAGGGGGCTGCCCCCCAGCCCAATAGTCGGGCAGGTTGTGAATTGTCAGGAGGAGCTTAGGGTTATCAGTATTTGCAGGTTGTGAATTGTGTTTTGTGTTGTGTATTTTGAGAGTACTTTCAGATATGAATGTCTTTTGAATTTCAGATTTGCAGTATTGAGCATATGAAGTATTTTATGAATTCTAGATATCGATTTTTAGCACTTAAAAAAATGTAGTTTCATAGGAGTATAAAAGTGCAGACAATGTGATTCTCAGAGAAGAAACTGCAAGTTTCAGTTTCAGATAAGAAACTGCAAGTTCAGTTTCAGATAAGAAAATGCAACTTTCAGAGGCAGAGCATTTATATTAACATGGCCTTATCAAACAGGGTTAACATCATGCTGGAAGTTTTATTCATGGTTGAAAATGGAACTACCAGCCAGTTAACATCATGCTGATCAACATTCATGCATAGCACATCTTCATATGATGCACAGTCAAAATGCGCACACAATGTCGAGTGTGCGAAACACAGAGAAAACGTGGTTTTGGGCTGCCCCGTCTAGGCTTTCATTTTTAATATGCGCAGCCCACGTCCTCGGATGGGAGGTCCATTGGCCTGTTTGTATTTTCTTAGGGCCATCATGTATTGACCGGCCTATGGACCTCCCATCCAAGGTTTTATTTTTGGCAGCCCAATTTATGTATTTTTTTGAAGAAAACGCAGAGGTCTGTTCTATTTTTATATAAGAATAGGAACGCCAGGTCCAACTTATGTTTCCCTTCTAACTATATTGTATATATTTAAATTATTTTATATGTTGACTGTTTAGTTCACATAATTGGCAAATAGATGACCGCTCTCACGATCCCCTTCGCCCCCGCCACCACCTCCACCCTCGCCGCCGCCCCCGCCACTACCTCCACCCTCGCCGCCACCATAGATCTCGCCGCCACCCCCGCCTCCTGAATCCGGGCGCGCCTGCCCCCCTCAGCAAGTCCGCTTGCGTGCCCCATGGAGTCGCTGGCCATATCCACGGGGGAATGGCTGGAAGACAGGAAAATGCACAAGATACATCTCCCACATGTCTACAAAGCCTTCCCGCGGATGCTCCAGCCGCTCGACTCCGTCATGCCGGCGATGCTTCGGGAGACTGGAGGGAGGAGATGGAGGGAGTGGGCGATGCGGATCCGCGACGACGCTCTCTCCTGGACCCAGTGCACGCGCGAATGGAGGGAAGTAGAGGAGGAAGCTGCGAGGGAGGAAGCCAAGGAGGGACCGATCCGTTCTCTCACTCGTGCAAGTATGCTTAGATGTGCAAGGACCATGTGGATTGGGAGCTGCTGAATCTAGCCCTATGGATCTACTTCGAAGGAGATTTGTCGGAGAAGCACAGGATGCCCCACCCCAGTGAGCCGCCGATTGCGTTCATTCGATGGGCGAAAGGAGAAGTGAATTCAGGAGATCCACGCCGTGCTCTGAGATGGGAATGCTTGACTGGACTCCTGCCCACTTGCATGCCACCGGAGCCGGAGCAAGTGGATCCCCTACCTTACCTCTCCCCCAAACCCGCAGAAGATTGAAATTAGGCTTGCAATCTGCTTCAATTGAGTTGTCTGGTGGTTATTTCTGCTTCCTGAGAGACAACATCTGGCTGGAGGATGAGAAGGAACCAGGAACTCCGATGAATTTCCCCTATCACAATGGGGGGAGCGCCGGTTGGGCAGTGGTACGGCCCACCTCCGCCCCAAATGGGGGCACAATCTGGGCAGGCTCCTGTAATTGCCCAAGATCAATCTGTTGGTGGTTCTGACTCTCAGATCAGTGGGAAATCTCAAGGCAAGAATCAACAAAAGAAGAGATAGGACATCCAGAAAACTTCTCCTGCCCCTGCTTCGGGCCTTATGGCATACTCTGAGGTGATCTGCTACAACTGTGGGGAACCAGGGCATCATTTGGATAAATGTGTCAAGCCCAAGAGTTGTTTTATCTGCAAAATGGTTTCCCATAAAGTTGAGAATTACCCTGTCAGGAGCAAAACCCATAGTTCTGCTAGATATGTTGGAAGTGCTGCTCTAGAATTATGTCCACCATTGACAGAATTTTTCGTGACACAGAATTAGATAGTTTTTTCCCCTTTCTAGTTGTAGAGCTCTGCCTAGATGTGGTAGTGACCACACTCCTTTGCTCTGGGACTCTGGTCTTAACCAAACTTCAAAGAGCAATAGTTTTAAATTTGAAGAGTGGTGGTTGCTTAGAGAAG
Source organism: Triticum urartu (assembly GCF_003073215.2). Lineage (NCBI taxonomy): Eukaryota > Viridiplantae > Streptophyta > Magnoliopsida > Poales > Poaceae > Triticum > Triticum urartu. The sequence goes on from NC_053024.1 coordinate 406,089,396, forward strand.
ATTTTACTGAGCTAGTCAGGAAAATCTGGAATGAGCCTACTGGGAGCAGCTGCCCCTAGAAAATTGGCAGATCAAAATCAGGAGATTTAGAAGAACTACCAAAGGGTGGAACTCCAATGAGGAAGCTAATCTTAGAAGATATAAAAGGCTTCTCCTCCTTAAGTTTGATTCTCTAGATATTAAAGCAGAAACCACTGACCTCTCTGAGGCTGAGACTAATAGATTAAACTTTGTGCATGGAGAGCTCAAGAAAATTTGGCTTCAAGAAGAAATCAAATCCAAACAAAGGTCTAGAGATAGGAACATTAAGGAGGGTGATAGAAATACTTCTTACTTCCATGCAGTAGCTAACCAGAGGAGGAAAACCCTCATTCACTCCCTTGATGGCCCTAATGGCCCTGTTACTGAGGTAGATGAGATGCTGAAAGTGGCTAGTGACTTCTACAAAGACCTGTTTAAGAAAGAAAAACCCTTGTGGGTTCTCTCTACAAAACAATTTTTTCTCTGCTTCTGAAAAAGTCTCTCCTGCTGAAAATGAGCTGCTAGAAGCCCCTTTTTTAGAGACAGAGGTGAAGGAAGCCATTTTTAGCTCTTATCCTGATCGGGCTCCTAGTCCTGATGGGATTCCCTTCTTGTTTTACCAGCATTTTTGGGACTTGGTGAAAAATGATCTCTTAGATCTTTTCCAAGCCTTTCATAGAGGAGAGTTGGATCCAACAACTTACTCATGGGGGGTCTGTTGGGGTCAAGTTAAATAACTGTGAAAGTGATTTTTCCCTTGCTGGTAAAGGCCTTAGGCAAGGTGACCCCATCTCCCCGCTTTTGTTTAATTTAGTAGTGGACGTTCTTACTAAAATGCTGAGCAAAGCTGCTGATCATAGTCTGATTGCAGGGCTCTGTCCTGAGGTCTGCCCTGGTGCCATCATCTGCCTTCAATATGCAGATGATACCATCCTTTTCTTAGACAGTGACTCCACACATGCTAGCAATCTGAAAACTGTTCTAACCTGGTTTGAACAAGTCTCAGGCATGAGAATCAACTACTCTAAAAGTGAACTCATCCCTATCAACATGGTTGATCAGGAGTTAGCTGACTTCCTCTCTATTCTAGTCTGTAATAAAGGTAACTTCCCCATTAAGTACCTAGGTATCCCTCTCCACTATGATAAACTGAGGAGAGAGGATATCCAACTCCTTCTGGATAAAATCATTAAAAGGATTGCTGGGTGGAGGGGCAAACTTCTCTCTTACAGAGGTAGATTGATCCTCATAGAAGCTTGTTTGGCTAGCATTCCAGTGTATCTCATCTCCTTCTTCAAGTTCCCTAAATGGGCAGTGAACCTCATCAATTCTCAGATGTCTCATTGCTTGTGGAATGATTTTGAGGGAAATAAGAAGCTACACCTTGCTAATTGGGCTCTTTTCTCTATGAAAAAAGATTTTGGAGGCCTACTCATACCTAACCTCCAAGGAATTAACATCTGTCTTCTAGGGTCTTGGATTAAAAGATTCGATGAGGAAGACCTGAAACCCTGGAAGCTTCTTATTACCCATAAATACCTAGGAAATAAACCTAATATTTTTGTCCCTTCCTCCAACCCTAAGACCTCTAGATTCTGGAAAGGATTAAAATCTATTATGCATGCTGTGAAATTTGGCTACAGATGGAACATAGGGGATGGGAGCAGAACCAGGTTCTCGGAAGATACTTGGTTTGGCACATCCCCCCTAGCAGTCCAATTTTGGCCTATTTACTCTGTCCGCAATGAGCTTAACAAAAGTTTCAATGAAGTTTGGGATGGTCAATGCCTAAAACTCTCTTTTAGAAGGAACTTTAGTGATAGTCTCATGGAATAATGGTTCCAGTTGGAGGAAATTGCCAAAAGCATTACCTTTACTCCCGAGCCGAATGCCCTAATTTGGCAGCTGGACAATAAGGGGAAGTATTCCTCCAGCTCCCTCTATCATGTTATCAACTTTAGAGGGGTTCAACCCGTGTTTATCCCTGCTATCTGGAAATTGAGAGTTCCCCCCTAAAATTGATGTATTTCTCTGGCTTCTCTCCAAAAACAAATTGATGACTAGGGATAACCTTAGGAAGAGACACATCATCAAACCCCTTGATTGTGAGTCTTGTTCTCACATATTTTTTGAATGTATAGTTGCTAAACATCTCTGGGCCCACATTGAGGAATATTTCTCTAGTCAGATTGGCTCATCCTTCGAATCTGTCGCCAAATTCTGGATTGCTACCAAAAAGTGCTCAGTTTTGAACACTGTTAGCTCAGCTGTCCTTTGGTGCCTCTGGAAATATAGAAATGATATGATTTCAGTAACACCTCCTGGATTCCTATTCTGCAGGTCTTGAGGTTGATCAGGAACATGGTGAGGAACTGGGCGATTCTCTCCTCCGGATCGAACAAGGACAAGTTGATGAGCTTCGTGGAAACCCTAACAAGATCCCTCCAGAAACCGTTGGCGATCACTTGTGGCTGAACATGGCTCGACTTGCTCTGGGGCTGGACCCGTGGGCTCGTCTCAAGATCTCTGATGAAGATGATGGGCACCTGGCGCCGAAAAAGAGGGACATCCACCATGCTACGCCTTCCAGCCCGATGTCTCCGCTTGCTTACTGGTCGCCCCAGGTTGACATGGCGCCTCGGCTGAAGACCTGAAGGCTTCGCTGGACCTTCCTTGTGTCATTTGAGTGCTGTATCCGCTCTGCCTTTGGCACCACTCGGGTGATTTGTGTTATTCAGAGAACTTGTTCATCCACCCCCCTAGTTTGTAGCTTTTCTACCTTTGCTTTCGAACTGCTCTTTGAGCTGCTGTATCAGAATATGTTGTGGTTCCCTTCTCAGCAATGGAACCGGTGAGATGCTCCATGTTTTTCTAAAAAAAATTATTTTATATGTTATTATATAAAGCTTGGTAAGACTGTAAATTTAAGGACGAATGTAATAATATCACTTATTATTTAAATATATTTATAACAAAATGCTCAGCCCCTTTTTATTTTTTGATAACATTGCTGGCCCGACCCAACATTATAATTAGAATCAGCCCAGCAAAATCGTGTATTTCGAGAAAGTGCAAATGGGCTGTAATTTTTTAGGAAATAAAATAAACGGGCCGCATGGACGCTACATTATTTGTTCACCCAGCCCAGCTAATGGCTGTAATTCAGAAAAAACATCAAATTGACTGTAAATTCTACGGCGCAAAAAAAGACTGTAAATTCTGAAAAAATGGGTTGAATACGTGCCGCATTTTTGGAGGCTAAAATGTGGGCCAATAGGTCGAAGCCAATGCAAGTCGTTGTCAATTTAGTCAAAAAATGATTCTGACATGTTAGCCGTTGGATTTACATCCAACGACCGGCATCCATCTTCAATCTCTCGTGTTCTTCCTCCAGCGCCGCCGGGACCACCTCCCACCTCCTGCTGCTAGCAGCTCTGCTTAGCACGCTTCGCTATGAAGCGCTACTCCACCGTTGGCCAGGCCATCCCTCCACCCCTCCACACCTCCTGCTCTTCTCCACCGACTGTCGAACCACACCACACTAGAACCAGTTAACCCTCGTACAGCTCTCTGTTTGCGACTCTACTCCTGCGTCTTCCCATCTCCGGCTCGTTGCTGTCCGGGGCCTCGCCGTCATCCACCACCTTGGATGCACTCGGCGCGGCGTGGTCAACGTGGTCAACGAACGACACCATCGGAAGTAGACTGTGCATGGAGAGGCTGACAGCTGGGTCCACGGCCACACACAACGAAATGCCTCCTTATTACGCGCAAAATAATGATTCCTCCACCTAACATATGGGACCCACCGGAAGGGCCTCTGTATTTTGCGAAATAAAGTGCTCCCCGCTAACATGTCGGACCCACCAGCTATCTTCGCACACAAGGAAGTGCCTCCTTATTATGCACAAAAAAATAAATATTCCCCCTGCCAGGTGGAACCCAGCATAGTGGGAGGCTGACTTGTGGGCCTACCAAGTTGATGGGGACGGAGGGCTTTGTCAACTTAGTCAATATGAACGATTCTAGCTCCTGTTACCGTACGATATTCATTCAACAGTCGTAGTGCTTCTTCAACCTCTGGTCTTCTTGCTCCAGCCACCCAAACCAGCGCTGGTCGTGCCGCGTGCTTGTGCCTCCCGTGGCCGGCTGTGATGCCACGGAGGCCTCACCGCCCCCAACTACTCCCACCGCTAGCCAGTCCATCCCTCTACTCACCCACACCCCCTGTTATTCTGCGGTGACAGTAGCCTCACACCGCAGCCAAACCAGTGAACCCTCGTACTCCTCTTCGCGTGGGCATCCACTGCTGCGTCTTCCCCGGATCCGATTCATTCCCTTCCTAGTCCTCGCCGTCGTCCACCGCCCTGGTGCTCTTAGCATGGCGTGGTCAACGTGGTCAATGACCGACTTCCATCGGAAGAGTACTGTACGTGGAGAGGCTGACAGCTGGGTCCATGGCAGCCACAAGGAAGTGCCTCCTTATTATGCGGAAAATAATTATTCCTCCACTTGACAGTGGGGACCCACCGGACGGGCCACCAGTATTTTGTGAAAAAAATCGTTTCCCCCTGACTGCTGGGACCCACCGGACGGGCCACCGTATTTCACGAAAAAAACATTCCCCCCGCTGTCAGCTCAGACCCACCATAAGTGCCTCCTTATTACACACAAAACATGAATACTCCCCCGGCTAGCTGGGACCCACCTTGCTGGGAGGCTGACTTGTGGACCTACTAAGTTGACAGGGACGAAGGGCTTTGTCAACTTAGTCAATATGAACGATTCTAGCTCCAGTGACCGTACGATGTCCATCCAACGGCCGTAGTGCTTCTTCAACCTCTGGTCTTCTTGCTCCAGCCGCCCAAAGCAGCGCCGGTCATGTCGCATGCTCCTGCCTCCCGTGGCCGGCTGTGCTGCCGCAGAGGCCTCACCGCCCCCTACTATTACCACCGCTGGCCAAGCCCTGCGGCGACGGCCGCCTCACACCGCAGCCGAACCAGTGAACCCTCGTAGTCATCTCCACGCGGGCTTCCACTGCCGCGTCGTCCCCTTCCTAGGCCTCGCCGTCGTCCACCGCCGTGGTGCTCTCCGCGCGGCGTGGTCAAGGTGGTCACGGAACGACTTCCATCGGAAGAGTACTGTACGTGGAGAGGCTGACAGCTGGGTCCACGGCCATAGCCCAGTTTTTTTTGTGATTTGCCAAGTAAGTCGCTTTGTCAGGCCTGTTGGGCTGCAAATATTTCAAGACGAGGAGAGCTTTCATTCGGCTGGCCGAGAAAATGGCCCATCAGTAATGAGCAATGGGATGTACATTTTTAAAACACATCAAACCGGCAATTAGTTTCAAATATCTTTTTTTTTCATTTCAAGATTTTATATTACATTAATTTTTATGCGTGGAGAATTTGTTGGATTTTATATTGATATACATTTATTTTTAAAATCAGTTTGAATGTGGGTCGAAATTTCATGATTAAAAACAGTTTGGACCGCACCGAAATATGCAAAATTTCGTATAATTTTTTAACCGTTGCCACAGTATGGGCTGTAATGCTAACAAAAAGAATATGGGCTCCAGAAAACCTTAAGAATTAGCAAATGAGCTGTAAATTATTAGAAATAATGGCAGATGGGCTGTATGCTGTTTTCCACAGATTTGAGGCTTCCCTAAAAAAAAGGTTGACGCACAAGCACTGACTGTTGGATGTCCATCCAACGGCCGTCATGCTTCTTCAATCTCTGCTCTTCCTGCTCCAGCCGCTCAAACAAGCGCCGGCGGGACTGCCTGCTCCCTCCTCCTCGCGGCCGGTTGTGCTGCCGCGCAGGCCTCACCGCCCGACCGTACTCCCATCACTGGCCTAGCCATCCCTCCACTCACCCACACTTGCTGTTATTCTCCGGCGACGGCAGATGAACCAGTAAACCCTCGTACAGTCGTACTCCCCTCCGCGTGGAAACAACTGTCGAGTCTTCCCTGCCTCTGTGTCGCCCCCTTCCTAGGCCTCGCCGTCGTCCACTGCCCTGGTGCTCTCGGTGTGGCGTGGTCAACGTGGTCAAGGAACAACTTCCATCGGACGTGGACTGTACGTGGAGAGGCTGACAGCTGGGTCCACGGCCGCAGCAAGGAAGTGCCTCCTTATTACGTGGAAAATAATGATTCCTCCACCTCACAGCTGGGACCCACCGAACGGGCCACTGTATTTCACGAAAAAAAACGTTTCACGCTGTCTTCCGGGACCCACCAGCTACATCTTCGGACGCAAGGATGTGCGTTCGGGCAAAAAGAAACGATTCGCCCCCTGACTGCTAGGACCCACCAGCTACATCTTTGCAGGCAAGGAAGTGCCTGACAGTCGGGACCCACCTGGTCGAAGCGTATGTAGCGTTGTCAGTCTAGTCGCGAACGTGTACGTACATACTGGTCGATGTAGAGTCACGCACGTGTCATAGTAGAGGCGTGCATGTGTCGTAGTAGAGGCGCGCATGTAGCATTTACATGTACGTATAGCGGCCAGGGTGCAAGAAAGAAAATACAGCCACGTATGTGTACATACGGGGGGGGGGGGTCTCAAACGCCTACTCGCACATACGTACGGCCAGGGTTCGTGTACATGGCTGGGTTGGAACGGAGAAACAGCGTCGTCATCGTGTTCATGGGGAGGCAACAGAATGCGTCGTGTTCATGGGGAGGCAACGGAATGCGTCGTGTTCATCGGGAGGGCTTGGACGGAACAGGCGATGGAAACGAGGCCTGGCGTACCGCAGAATGGAGGAAACGGCCTTGCGTTCGACCGGCCACGTTCAAAATGGGATCCTGTTCATTGGGAGGGGTCTAGCGTACCGCAAAATGGAGGAAACGGACCTCCTACGGTTGAAACGGGGGTCCTGTTGATCGGGAGGGGTGTGGCGTACCGCAAAACGAACGAAACGGACTTGTGTTGGAGCGCTATGGTCGAAACGGGGGTCCTGTTCATCGGGAGGGGTGTGGCGTATCGCAAAACGGGACTCCACGGGATACTGTTCATCTCCACCGTCGACCTCCTCCAGCCTCCACGGGCTCCTATTCATCCAGCCTCCATGGACTCCTGTTCATCCAGCCTCCACCGCGCGCTACTCCACCGGCTACTGTTCAACCACCCCTCCACCGTCTACTGTTCATCCAGCCCTCCACACCATAGGGTCCTGTTCAACCACCCCTCCACGGGCTCCCCTCCACCGTCTACTGTTCATCCAGCCCTCCACCCCACGGGGTCCTCTTCAACCACCCCTCCACCGTCTACTGTTCATCCAGCCCTCCACACCACGGGGTCCTGTTCATCCACCCCACCACGGGCACCCCTCCACCGTCTACTGTTCATCCAGCCCTCCACCATACCAGGGGGTCCTGTTCATCCAGAGGCAACGCCACTGCTCACTGTTCATCCAAACCCCCCCGCAACGCTCATAGTTCATCCCATCGATTGGCTTCAGTTAGCAGCAGTAGCGAAGGAATCGCTCGATCGGGTTCAGTTAACAACCATCGATCGATCGCTCGGGTTCAGTAATGCGTAGCCTGCAGTGCAATCGCTCGGGTTCAGTTAGAGCCCAACGCCTCACTCGGGTTCAGTTAGAGCCAACGCCTCGCACACATGCGCGTACGTGTACGAGAGAAACGCGCATTGCTCGGCCCCCAACCTCCCACCATAACCGGGAACTCCCCGAAATTTTCCTCCCCCTCGCTTCTACCACGGTTTTTTCCGTCATGGACAGCCCAAAGAATGTAATGCAGCTGCGTCTCCAGCCCACCCAGGACGAAAAGCCCATTTTCTGTCATGATTTTTTGTCATAGAAGTAGGAGCCCACCACATCTATGATGATACCGGGTTTTGTCACAATTATCGTCAAAGAAGTGTCATATGTATGACAGAAAAAAATTCGTTCGGCCCAAAATGTCACGGATGTGTCTTTTTTAGTAGTGCTCACACCGCAGCGAACCAGTGAACCCTCGGACTCCTCTATGCATGGGCATCCACTGTCGTGTCTTCCCCGGCTCCGCGTCGTCCCCTTCCTAGGCCACGCCATCGTCCACCGCCCTGGTGCTCTCGGCGCGGCGTGATAAACGTGGTCAAGGAACGGCTTCCATCGGACGTGGACTGTACGTGGAGAGGCTGACAGCTGGGTCCATGGCCGCAGTAAGGAAGTGGATCCTTATTACGTTCAAAATAATTATTGCTCCACCTAACAACGGGGACCCACCGGACGGGCCACCAGTATTTTGCGAAAAATATCGTTTCCCCCTGACTGCTGGGAACCACCGGACGGGCCACCGTATTTTGTGAAAAAAACATCCCCCCCCCGCTGTCAGCTCGGACCCAACGGAAGTGACTCCTTATTACGCACAAAAAAATGAATACTCCCCCGGCTAGCTGGGACCCACCTTGCTGGGAGGCTGACTTGTGGGCCTACTAAGTAGACGGGGACGAAGGGCTTTGTCAACTTAGTCAATATGAACGATTCTAGCTCCAGTGACCGTACGATGTCCATCCAACGGCCGTAGTGCTTCTTCAACCTCTGGTCTTCTTGCTCCAGCCGCCCAAAGCAGCGCCGGTCGTGCCGCATGCTCCTGCCTCCCGTGGCCGGCTGTTCTGCCGTAGAGGCCTCACCGCCCCCTACTATTCCCAACATTGGCCAGGCCCTGCAGCGACAGCAGCCTCACACCGCAGCCGAACCAGTGCACCCTCGTAGTCCTCTCCGCGCGGGCTTCCACTGTTGCGTCGTCCCCTTCCTAGGCCTCGCCGTCGTCCACCGCCGTGGTGCTCTCCGCGCGGCGTGGTCAAGGTGGTCACGGAACGACTTCCATCGGAAGAGTACTGTACGTGGAGAGGCTGACAGCTGGGTCCATGGCCACAGCCCAGTTTTTTGTGATTTGCCAAGTAAGTCGCTTTGTCAGGCCTGTTGGGCTGCAAATATTTCAAGACGAGGAGAGCTTTCATTCGGCTGGCCGAGAAAATGGCCCATCAGTAATGAGCAATGGGATGTACATTTTTAAAACACATCAAACCGGCAATTAGTTTCAAATATCTTTTTTTCATTTCAAGATTTTAAATTACATTAATTTTTATGCGTGGAGAATTTGTTGGATTTTATATTGATATACATTTATTTTTAAAATCAGTTTGAATGTGAGTCGAAATTTTGGGATTAAAAACAGTTCGGACCGCACCGATATATGCAAAATTTCGTATAATTTTTTAACCGTTGCCATAATATGGGCTGTAATGCTAACAAAAAGAATATGGGCTCCAAAAAAACCTTAACAATTAGCAAATGGGCTGTGAATTATTAGAAATAATGGCAGATGGGCTGTATGCTGTTTTCCACATATTTGAGGCTTTCCTAAAAAAGGTTGACGCACAAGCACTGACTGTTGGATGTGCATCCAACGGCCGTCGTGCTTCTTCAATCTCTACTCTTCCTGCTCCAGCCTCTCAAACAAGCGCCGACGATACTGCCTGCTCCCTCCTCCTCACGGCCGGCTGTGCTGCCGCGCAGGCCTCACCGCCCGACCGTACTCCCATCGGTGGCCTAGCCATCCCTTTACTCACCCACACCTGTTGTTATTCTCCGGCGATGGAAGACGAACCAGTAAACCCTCGTACAGTCGTACTCCCCTCTGCGTGGGAAACAACTGCTGAGTCTTCCCTGCCTCCGTGTCATCCCCTTCCTAGGCCTCGCCGTCGTCCACCGCCCTGGTGCTCTCGGCGCGGCATGGTCAACATGGTCAAGGAACGACTTCCATCGGACGTGGACTGTACGTGGAGAGGCTGACAGCTGGGTCCACGGCTGCAGCAAGGAAGTGCCTCCTTATTACGCTAAAAATAATGATTCCTCCACCTGATAGCTGGGACCCACCGGACGAGCCACTGTATTTCGCGAAAAAACGTTTCCCCCTGATTGCTGGAACCCACCAGCTACATCTTCGCACGCAAGGAAGTGCGTCCGGGAAAAAACAAACAATTCGCCCCCTGACTGCTGGGACCCACCAGCTACATCTTCGCAGGCAAGGAAGTGCCTGACAGTCGGGACCCACCTGGTCAAAGCGTACGTAGCGTTGTCATTCTGGTCGCGAATGGGTACGTACATACTGGTCGATGTAGAGGCGCGCACGTGTCGTAGTAGAGGCGCGCACATAGCATGTACACGTACGTACAGCGGCCAGGGTGCAAGAAAGAAAATACGGCCACGTATGTGTACATACGGGCGGGGTCTCGAACGCCTACTCATGCATACGTACGACCAGGGCTCGTGTACATGGCTGGGTCGAAATGGAGAAACAGCGTCGTCGTCGTGTTCATGGGGAGGCAACAGAATGCGTCGTGTTCATGGGGAGGCAACAGAATGCGTCGTGTTCATGGGGAGGCAACGGAATGCGTCGTGTTCATGGGGAGGTAACGGAATGCGTCGTGTTCATCGAGAGGCAACAGAACGCGTGGGAGCCAACCGGCTGGGTCGGAATGGAATGCATGGTCGTGTTCATCGGGAGGGCTTGGACGGAACATGCGATGGAAACGAGGCCTGGCGTACCGCACAACGGAGGAAACGGACCTCCTACGCTCGGAACGGGGTCCTGTTGATTGGGAGGGGTCTGGCGTACCGCAAAACGGAGGAAACGGACCTCCTATGGTCGAAACGGGGGTCCTGTTCATTGGGAGGGGTGTGGCGTACCACAAAACGGAGGAAACGGACTTGTGTTGGAGCGCTACAGTCGAAATGGGGGTCCTGTTCATCGGGAGGGGTGTGGCGTACCGCAAAACGAGACTCCACGGGATACTGTTCATCTCCACCGTTGACCCCCTCCAGCCTCCACGAGCTACTGTTCATCCACCGTCGACCTCCTCCGGCCTCCACCTGCGACTGTTCATCCACGGGCTCCTGTTCATCCAGCCTCCACCGCGCGCTACTCCACCGGCTACTGTTCAACCAGCGCTCTCCACGAGCTCCTGTTCAACCACCCCTCCACGGGCTACTGTTCATCCTGCCCTCCACCGTCTACTGTTCATCCTGCCCTCCACGGGGTGGTCCTGTTCATCCAGCCCTCCATGGGGTCCTGTTCATCCAGCCCCAACCGGCTTGATCGATCGGGGTCCTGTTCATCCAGAGGCAACACCACGGGGTCCTATTCATCCACCCCCACCGGGAACTGTTCATCCAAACCCCCCAGCAACACTCACTGTTCATCCAGAGGCAGCATTGATCGGCTTCAGTTAGCAGCAGTAGTGAAGGAATCGCTCGATCGGGTTCAGTTAACATCCATCGATCGATCGCTCGAGTTCAGTAACGCGTAGCCTGCAGTGCAATCGCTCGGGTTCAGTTAGAGCCCAACGCCTCGCTCGGGTTCAGTTAGAGCCAATGCCTCGCACACACGCGCGTACATGTATGTGAGAAGCGCGCATCGCTCGGCCCTCGACCTCCCACCCTAACCGGGAACTCCCTGAAATTTTCCTCGCCCTCGCTTCTACCACGGTTTTTTCCGTCATGGACGGCCCAAAGAATGTCATGCAGCTGCGTCTCCGGCCCGCCCAGGATGAAAAGCCCATTTTCTATCATATTTTTTGTCATAGAAGTAGGAGCCCACCACATCTATGATGATACCGGGTTTTGTCACAATTATCGTCATAGAAGTGTCATATGTATGACAGAAAAAAATTTGTTCGGCCCAAAATGTCACGGATGTGTCTTTTTTTGTAGTGTAAACATTGTGTCCCCCGCCTCCTGTTACCGACATTGGTGCTTTCATTGAGAGTTCCACTGTGTCGTCATCATAAGGCTTGATGGCTCCTTCGATCATCGGCAATGATGTGATCCAGGGTGAGGTTTTCCTCCCCAGACAGATCTTCATATTCGGCGGCTTCGTACTGCGGGCCAACTCGCTCGGCCATCTGGAGCAGATCGAGAGCTACGCCCCTGGCCATCAGGTCAGGTTTGGAAGCTTGAACTATACCACCAACATCCGCGGAGACTTGATCTTTGACGGATTCGAACCCATGTCAGGTAGGCCGCATAGTCACGATGAGCATGATTTAGCTCTGCCATCAGACAATGTTTGGGAGATCACACCTGTAACTACTCTGGCCCTCAATCCGGAACAGATCGTGCTGTCTGAGGACGGGTGGATGGACCTCGCCACGGAGGCCGCACACTCAGCGGTGATAGAGCGGAATACTGACTTCACCTCCTATGAGACCTAGATTCGTCCCCGGCCACATACTCTGAACCGCTCGCGTCCGTGCCCACCCAATCTGATTGGGCACCGATCATGGAGTTCACCTCCGCGGATATCTTTCAGCACTCGCCCCTAGGCGACGTACTAAACTCATTACGGTCTCTCTCATTGTCAGGAGACCCTTGGCCGAACTATGTTCGGCTCGAGTGGGAAGCGGACGACGAAGAAATTCGTTCCCCACCCACCACCCACTTAGTAGCCACTGTCGACAACTTAACCAACATGCTCGATTTCGACTCCGAAGACATCGACGGTATGGACGATGATGCGGGAGACGAACAGGAACCACCGCCCATAGGGCGCCGGACTGCCACCTCATCGTATGATATATACATGGTGGACACCCCCAAAGAAAGCGATGGCAATAAGGCAATAGCGGATAATCCCCCCGAGAAGCAATTCAAGAACCGGCGTCATCGGTGCCGCTCTAAGCCCCGCCATAGCAAAAACAATGATACCGGCACAGGAGACAATAACGCTGCAAATAGTGCCAAAGACGAAGACAATCCCCTCCAGCCAGGCTTCGAGCAGGAGGATGGGCAAGCCAGCCCTATGGAATGGGAAGAAGACGGAGAATCAGAGGATAACAACTACATGCCTCTCTCCAAAGACGAGGTGAGCCTCGGCGACGAAGAATTTATCGTGCCTGAGAATCCCGTCGAACAGGAGCGCTTTAAGCGACGACTTATTGCCATAGCAAAAAGCCTGAAGAAAAAGCAACAACAACTTCAAGCTGAGCAATATCTGCTAGCAGATAGATGGACTGAGGTCCTGGCGGCCAAGGAACACGAACTCGAGCGCCCAATCAAAAGTTTCCCAAAGCGCAGGTTGCTACCCCAACTTGAAGAGGAAGCATCAAAGCCTGCGCTTCCAGCGTATGATGCGGCAAACCGGCCACCTCGTGGCCGGGACAAAGTGGCATATAAGCCCGAAGTCCAGCCCGCACCCCGTTGCCAGTCAAACAAAAACAGCAAGGCCCGGGGTAACACGCAGGACCTGCGAGACGTATTGGAAAACAAAGCAGGACACAAAAGATCGATCTTCGGATCACGAGGGCGCGCCCCAACACATGGCGACGACCGTCATGCCAGATATACCAAAAGCAAATCCGGCTGGGCCGAACACAGCAGACAAGACTCGTAAGAACTGCATCGTGACATAGCCCGACATAGAGGTGCCGCACACCCCCGATGCTTCACTGATGAAGTAATGGATCATGAATTCCTAGAAGGGTTTAAACCCGTGAACATTGAATCATACGATGGTACGACTAACCCCGCGGAATGGATCGAGGATTTCTTCCTCCACATTCACATAGCCCGCGGGGATGATCTACACGCCATCAAGTATCTCCCGTTGAAACTCAAAGGACCGGCTCGGCATTGGCTGAATAGCTTGCCAGCAAACTCCATCGGAAGTTGGGAGAACCTGGCAGACGCATTCATGGATAACTTCCAAGGCACATATATGCAACCACCGGATGCCGATGATTTGAGTCACATAACACAACAACCCGGAGAGTCAGCCAGGAAATTCTGGACCCGGTTCCTAACCAAAAAGAACCAAATTGTGGACTGTCGGGATGTTGAAGCCCTAGAGGCCTTTAAACATAACATCTGTGATGAGTGGCTCGCCTGACATCTCGGCCAAGAGAAGCCAAAGTCCATGGCAGCCCTCATGACACTCATGACCCGCTTCTGCGTGGGCGAGGATAGCTGCTTGGCTCGTAGCAACAACACAGCAAGCAACACTGGCAAATCAAAGTCAGAGATAGCAACGGCAAACCACGGCGCAATAAACACAAATGCCGCAAACATGGTGAAAGCGTCGAAGACACGACAGTCAATGCCGGATTTAATAGCTCCAAGTCTGGTCAGCGGAAAGGGCCACTCAAAAATGACAATTCAGGTCCGTCTAGTTTGGACCACATACTCGACCGTCCATGCCAAATTCATGATAAACCAGGAACACCAGCCAATCATACCAACATAGAATGTTGGGTCTTCAAACAAGCTGGCAGGTTAGGCGCCAAAAACAAAGATAAGGGGTCTCAAAGGGATGACAACGACGAGGAGCCCAGATCACCGAATAGAGGAGGACAAAAGAAATCTCTCTAGCAAATCCAAACGGTGAATATGGTAAACTCCACCCACACTCCCAACCCGGACCGGATGCACACCCTTAGTGATGTCGACCTAACGAAACCAGTCAGCCCGCAATACAAACTAGGACCGATCACCTTCAACCAAATGGATCGTCCCGTCTACACCAGTCACGACAATCCAGCCGCACTAGTCCTTGACCCAATAATTGATGGGTTCCACCTCACATGAGTCCTTATGGACGGAGGCAGCAGTCTAAATCTGCTTTACCAGGACATAGTGCGCAAGATGGGCATCGATCATTCGATGATCAAACCCACTAAAGCCACCTTTAGAGGTATTATACCAGGCATGGAGGCTAGCTGTACCGGCTCCATCGCCCTCGAGGTAGTCTTCGGATCACCAGACAATTACCGTGCCGAAGAGTTAATCTTCGACATCGTCCCCTTTCGCATTGATTATCAGGCACTGCTCGGGCGAACTGTGTTCGCTCGATTCAACGCGGTGCCACATTATGCCTATCGTAAACTCAAGATGCCCGGTTCGCGCGGCGTCATCACGGTTAATGGTGAGGCCGAACTCTCCCTTGGTACCACAGAGTACGCCGTCGCTTTAACAGCAGAAGCAATGGAGGGCACCTTTTAGTCAAATCTTCAGTCGATGGCTAAAACCCCGGACACATTCAAAGTAGTCCAAACTACTTCACGGCAGGATAACCCGGATCATCCAGGGCCCAACTAAACATTCCGGCGAAGTCCAGAACATGCCACATATCGCGGCTCAACCGCTCTCCGGCACACAAATATTTCTTACATTTCCTTTGCAGGCTCACCTTTGCGCAGACCGGGGCCGGTGACATGGTAACAGCTCGAACGCACAAGGGAATCTTTAGATATTCCTCGCAACGTCCATCCGACTATACTCTGGATCTGCACACATCTTCTTCCTCCCCGGTCCCAGCAGGTTCCATAGTCATATTCCCCTTTTTATCTCATTACCTGTAATCATACGCTTCGACGTATTATTCAAATACAACATGTGGATTCATATGACGCTTATTTGCTATTATTTCTTATTGAAACTCTTTTGTTAAGTGGCATCCGTACACCGCGATATGCCTTTGCCAGGGGCTTCGTTTTACCCATAATACGGCAATAAAGTCCGAACACCTTCACGGAAGTTCGGCACCCCGAACTTATAGCATTATATGCATCAGCTTCGAATCATGTCTTGGGTCAAATGTTGGGTTTGCCCGGCTCCCATGTTTTGCCGCCTTATGTCCTTCTATATCGGCTAAGGCGGCACAGGGAGAACTACTGCGATTGTGTCCCGGTTCTTCCAGACGAGCACCTCAGTAGAGAAAGCCGAAAACTGACTCTCATGATACGGCGAGAGCTGGTCAGCTATTCGAGAGGTTGTAAAATCTTGAAGGATTTCTCCCGCATAATGCCATAACCAATGCTGCGTGCGATGGATCCGTTCTTCTTCCGATCAGGTGCCTATAGGGCCCCTCGTGCGGTCTTCCGAACACCAGGGGCTGCGCCTACCTTCCTAATGCTCCTATGGCTAAGTGAGAATGATAAATCCCTATAGTCTGATTGCCTGGTTCGTTGTGCTGAACACCTCCTTCAAAGGATCCAACACTGGGGTAAAGAGTGATCAGGTTTATCACGAACACCACCGTATTTCTTACGAGGGGGCAGAAGCCGACGATTGGCCAATTCTCAGGTTTAATATATAAAACGGCCGTGCAAGAGGGTAAACTTTTATAACAGGCAATAAATAATAGAAATGACCTTGTTCACACATTACAAAGGACAACATGACTATATTCATGGAAATACAATGTCCTTGGTGCATTGCTCCACCGCAAGGCAGGATCCTTTCATGACACTTTCATAATACAATTCGGGCTTGCTGTACTCCTTTCCCTCTAGCAGTCCCTCGGTCATCAGCTTTTCAGCATCCATCTTCCCCCAGTGCACCTTTGCACGGGCAAAGGCCATTCGTGCACCTTCTATGCAGACCGACCACTTGATGACGTCAACTCGAGGGCAGGCACTAACAAGCCGCTTCACGAGCCCGAAGTAGCTACCTGGAATCGGCTCGGCGGGCCATAGCCAGATAATCAAATCCTTCATGGCTAGTTCGGCCGCCTTATGCAGTTCGATCAGCTGTTTCAGTTGATCGGTAAAAGGCACCGGATAATTCGGTGCCAGATACTGCGACCAGAAGAGCTTATCCATAGTATTCCCCTCTTCGGCTCGGTAGAATTGGGCGGCATATGATATGCTGCAAGGAAGTTCCGCAAATACCCCTGGAGAAATCCGAACTTAAAATTATAAAGCATAATTTTCTCCTGAAATACTTGGTTTACATGGAAAAACACCTTACCCGCCGTGATCTCCCTCGCCTCTTGGATCTCCTGCAGGGCGTCTCAGGTTTTCCCACGGGCATCGCACACAGCCAGATGAGCCCTGGTGAGTTCGGATTCTTTATCCGTTAAACTCTGCTCCAGGGTCTCACATTTTTTCATGGCCTCTTGGAGCTCTCGCCTAGCTTCCACAACCTTGGCCTCATGCTTCTCACGAAGAGCCTGCTCTGTGGCTGCCTTTTCCTCAGCCTCGGCAACAGCCTTCTTCAGAGCCTCGACTTCGGTCATCACCCCTGGCGCAAATCATGACACATATTCTATCATACTGAACATTCATTCGCACTGAACGCAAATAAGATTTGTGCATACCTTGTTGATCTTCCAACTGCCTTTTTAACTGGCCAAGCTCCGCTTCGGCCCGCTCCAGACTTTGATTCAATCCGGAAACCTCCACGGTATGAGCGGCAGTAGCCGCTACAGACGCCTGCTTACAAAAGAAGAGAGATAGATGTCATCAAATGAGTCTTCCTATGAAAAATATATTTGATCCTCTGTTCGGTTCTTTCGTTCACCAGACAGTGTATAAGGGGCTACTATCCATACTATGACACTCTTTGAAACCGTATAGAACATACCTCAAAACCTCTCATAAGGTCGATACAGGCTTCATTCAGTCCATTTTCAGTGGGCTGAATCTTCTCAATCACCGCACCCATAAGGACACGGTGTTCATCAATGATGGAGGCGCTCTTCAGCGCCGCCAATAAAGCACCTGGTGCCTCTGGTTGGACAGAGGTCACCGGTGGAACAGGAACGCCCTCTCCAGCCAAGGAAGGGCACCTGCATGATTTTGGAGCCATATTGGTCTCTGAAACTGTGTTCGGCTGGGGGCCGAATTCAAGATGGTCTCCGCCATCGACTCCTGTGGAGATATTCTCCCCAATGTCTCCGGCCCCTGAAGTTGGACCTCTAGGCGCCGCCTTCACGATTTTCGCTGCCCCTCCTTGGACGGAGTCCCTCTGGGACGAGGCCTCGGTGTTGATCACATGTTCGGGGGGAGGGGCCTTCGCAGGCGTCCCGCTCTCCATAGCATCCGAGCTCAGCAAATCCTTGGATGAGGATTGTTTGGAACGGGACCCCGTCGAACTACAAAAAATATGTCTCATGTTAAAGTACTATGCCATGATGGCTCCGGACACATGAACGTGTTTGGATTTTATATACTTACGAGTTCACTAGGGGCTGGGCCCTAGGATCCCACGCCGGGCTACTATCGGCGACGGTAGTGGACTCTTCCGGAAGAAGAGTTTTCCCCTTTTAGGCGACTTGGCCTCCAAGTGTACGGTCGCCGTCCTCTTCTTTCTTCCCCCTACTGGGATTCGTCTTCCTCCTCCTCATCCTCTTCGGAGGCGGGTCGGGCACGGTGACGAAGGCCGCCCCGGGTCTTTCTGGCCTCCTTTTCGGTCTTCTTCTCCGGCACCTTGTAAGGCGCCGGGTCCAACATATTCGTCAGAAGTGGGACGACCGGTTCTTCGGGCAGCAGGGCCGGACATTGGATCCGGCCCGTCTTCTTCGTCCAGCCCTAGGAGAGTTGTGTAAAACACATTAAGCATTTCCCTTCAGTTATGTGAATAAAATGTATGGTAACTTACCGAGCTTGCAGGGCGGGACAGTTGGTACCCGCGGTACTCAGCCGAGTCTGGCCATGATTTGCCGGGCTTAAAAAGCACCTTCCAGATGTCTTCGTGCGAGCAGCCAAAGAGCTCTCGCAGGGTCTGGTGCTTGTCCGGATCGAATTCCCATAGATTGCAAGTCCGGTGTTGATAAGGTAGGATCTGACGGACTAACATCACCTGGACTACATTGACAAGTTCGATATTCTTATCTTCCATATCCTTGACGCGCGTTTGGAGCGCCAGCGGTTCATCGGACGAAGACCAGTCCAGGCCCTTCTTGAGCCAGGACGTGAGCCACAGAGGGGCTCCGGATCAGAACTCGGGAGCAGTGGCCCACTTCGCGCCTCGCGGCTCAGTAATGTAAAACCACTCCTGTTGCCACTCCCTGACGAATCATTGAAGGTACATGTTGGCCATGTGATGTTGGGCATCTTGCTCACCATAGCGCCCCCGCACTCAGCATGCTGACCGCCCACTACCTTGGGCTTCACATTAAAGATCTTCATCCATAAGCCGAAGTGTGGTCGGATGTGGAGAAAAGCCTCGCACACGACAATGAATGTCGAGATGTTGAGGAAGGAATTGGGGGATAGATCATGAAAATCGATCCTGTAATAATACATGATGCCGTGAACAAATGGGTGGAGGGGAAACCCTAGCCCATGGATAAAATGAGGGAGGAATACGACCCTTTCGTGGGGTTCCGAGGTAGGGACGATCTGTCCCACCGTCGGGAGACGGTGGCCGATTTTCTGGGCTAGATACCCAGCCTCCCGAAGTTTCTTGATGTCCTTCTTCCGGACGGTAGAGGCCATCCACATGCCTCCCACTATGAACATATTTGGAGTGGTTCTTCAGAGAAAATGCGACCTTGGGCGCTGGAGCTCGAATGCGCAAGAATGGATGGGTAGGAGAGAAGAAGGCGTGGGTAAAAAGGCGGAACCGTTACCCCTTTATATGGGCGGAAGAAACCATGCACCTCCCCACTTGCCTGGTAAAACTCCCTTATTCCCCAAGTGTCGTGATTGATGGTGCGGTTGGGTTACCCACACCCGTATTGATGAGAATCCCGTGATAAGGGGACACAATCTCTACTTCGACAAGACGTGCCAAGAAAACCGCCTCACAATATGTGCAGTAGCTGGTTGAGAAAAACGGTTCGAATAATAACCGGGGCCATGGCATGATGTCACGTTATGAAAAGTTGTCAGCAGATTAGATTTGTGGAAATATTATACTCTCTACGGTGGTATGTGGAATTTGTTTTGCAGAGTCGGACACTATCCTTGTGTTCAAAATCTTCTATGGAGTATTCGGAGGAGGAACCCGCCTTGCAGTGCCGAAGACAATCTGCGCGCCGAACTTGTCGCCGTTGAAGCATGGTTCAGGGGCTACGGAGGGAGTCCTGGATTAGGGGGTCCCTGGACAGCTAGACTATATACTTTGGTCGGACTATTGGACTATGAAGATACAAGATTGAAGACTTCGTCCTGTGTCCGGATGGGACTCTCCTTTGCGTGGAAGGCAAGCTTGGCAATTCGGATATGTATATCTCCTCCCTTGTAACCGACTCTGTGTAACCCTAGCCCCTCAAGTGTCTATATAAACCGGAGGGTTTTAGTCCATAGGACAATAACAATCATACCATAGGATAGCTTCTAGGGTGTAGCCTCTCCGATCTCGTGGTAGATCAACTCTTGTAATACTGATATCATCAAGATCAATCAAGCAGGAAGTAGGCTATTACCTCCATCGAGAGGGCCCGAACCTGGGTAAACATTGTGTCCCCCACCTCCTATTACCATCCACCTTAGACGCACAGTTCGGGACCCCCTACCCGAGATCCGCCGGTTTTGACACCGACACCGACTAACAAGGCGTTGAAACAAGTGAAAGCTGCGCCGTCAAAACCGCCAAAGGCTTTGCCCAAGATCAAAGTGGCCATTCCTACTGTTTCCGTGTAATAATCAGACCTGATTCCTTGGTATAGTACAAATCGAATTTTGGTCGACCACCGTGATAGGTTTGACCAATTGAAATCTTGAAATTTGCAGTGCTGCTACCTCCGGGACTTCCACCCACAAGTATGTAGATGAAGAAATGGAAGACATAGTCACCTCCAACCCGGGTACATCGTCTCGTAATCCTGTCTTTAGTTACTCGGTCAATTAAATTCTGACGATTAATCTGGAGTCAACTGATCTGTTGCAGCTCCTCCCAATGTCATTGAGCTTCCAGATGACGACGAGGACGTGCCGCCGAGGGCCAGGAGGAACAAAAAGGCATCAGCTGGCAAGACATACCAATCGTTGCCAGCGGTTCAATAGCCCAAAGATGTGACTCGGGCTTCTGTTACTTTTGTTGATCCAGTATTGAGTGAACGCCCCACATCGTTGACTGTGCCAGTGCTTGCTTCCACCGTCCAGCTTCATGCCTCGTAACTTCTAGCTGCTGCGTCTGGACCGTCAGTCCCATTCTTCACTACCCATCATGTTCCGGAAAGCAAGGCGGACATCGCTGCAGAAGCCAATCGCCAAGCTGGGCTAATGATGGAGCGAGTGAAGGTGGTGCACGAAAACAGTCAGGCTGCTTACGGTGCCAGTGCGGCTCTTTGAGCCAATGTCCAAGTAAGTTGTCTTCCGACTGAACTTGTTCTGTTAGGATATGCTACCTGAAGACTTTTCTCCGTGTAATCTCTTGTTATCCTGCACTTCGCATCTACGCACCCACTGGGTGTTTTGACATCTTTGTTGTTTTCACTCTTCCACTCGTTCTGGGTGGACCATGTCGAGTGGAAACTGAATCAGTGGGGGCACGCTAAGTGCACCCACTGGGTGTAGTCCCCGAGACCGCAGTCGACTGCTGGCAGTCGGTTGGGGTCTGAGTATTTCTTTCCCTCTCTCTTTTTTTTCTTCCACTCGGTCTGAGTGGACCGTGTCGAGTGGAATCTGAACCAGTGGGGGCACGCTAAGTGCACCCACTGGGTGTAGTCCCCGAGACTACTGTAGAATGTTTGATTCTAAAGTAGTCTTAAAGTTTGATTCACTCGGAAGTAAATAATCTTTGATCTTGTCCATTGACATGTCCTTACTCATTGTAGAAATCCTGTGCGCTTATCTCCAAGTTTGCTGAATTCGAGGAAAAGCAGAGGCAACTCAACCTTGACTTGGAGCTGGCCCAACAGAACTTAAAAAAGGCTCAAGATGAAGTTGCTGGTACGGAAGGTAACGGCCTATCGACTGTTTATCTCGACCATCCTTCAAGTTATCCCTTCGTTCTTCTGTTTGACCCAAATGCATATTTTGCTGAAAAAATGACGCTGGTGGCGAAGAAGGACCTCGACCTTGCAGCTGCACACAAGGAGGCTCAGGAGAAGACTGCCCTTGCTGACAAAAAACTAGCTTGGGTCAGAGAGCTAGAGGAGGAAATAACCAAGCTGAAGTCATCTCTTACTAAATCTAACCGAGAGGCGACTCGTCTAAAGAAATATAAGGTGACTCTGAACGAGCAGCTGGAAAGCATGTCTCGCCGGAGGAACGACCTAGAAGCTTATCTGAAAGCACTCGCCAAGAGGCTCTTCCTTATGCTCGAAGGTACTTCTCTTTATCCGGCTGATTCACTGTTTGCAAGTCATCATGAACCGGTCGACTCATTAACTCCTTGAATCTGCAGAATTCTGCCAAAACTTTGAAGAGGAAACCGGGCAAATTGAGACAGGCTTGGATCCTATCCTTTCTCCAGTTAGTGATGAGGCTGCCATGAATGTGCTCCAACTGGAATCTCGCATTGCCAGCGTTACAAGCTATCTTGCTCGGCTGAAGATGGCGGTGTCACGCATTAATACATCGCTCTGGCCCAGGGCAACGCTTCAAAATGACCTCGAGTCTTTGATGGCTCGACTCCATGAAGTTCCTGGTCGAGTGCAGGAATAGAAGAAGTCTTCTGCCCGATGCGGTGCTGACGTGGCTCTATCGCTGGTTAGGGTCCACTGCAAAGAAGCTCGAGAAGAGAAGCTAGCGGCGATCAAGGTTGCCAATACAAAAAAGCATGACTTCCAATCCTTTATGGAAACCTTCATTGCTGCTGCCACTCAAATCGCTGACGGAATTGACCTGGACGAGTTCGTCGAGCCTGCAAGCCCTCCTCTTGTGGAGTGAAAAAACATTATATCTCGCCTTAAATTTGCCTTAGAATGCTGAGTGGTTTTGTAACCGTTAAACTCCTTCGGTCCTGATGCTCGAGTACTTTTATCTTCTTTCTGGGACTTTAAGATTTATCCGAACTTGGTTTATCTTCTGAATGTGGTTGCATTTGCCTTCGAGTGGAACTTGTTCTTCACTCGGAATATTCTTTGTACTTGAGATGCAATTCTGAGGAGGATGTCCCAGTCAACCTGCACCTCATCGTCCTTGCGGATAGGGATGGAGCACACATTGTACTTGTGGCGCAGCTCCAAGGAGAGGATTGCAGTCGACCTACACCTCGTCGTCCTTGCGGATAGGGACGGAGCGCACTTTGTACTTGTGGCGCAGCTCCTAGGAGGGGATTGCAGTCGACCTGCACCTTGTCGTCCTTGCAGATAGGGATGGAGCGCATGTTGTACTTGTGGCGCAGCTCCGAGGAGGGGATTGCAGTCGACCTGCACCTCGTCGTCCTTGCAGGTAGGGATGGAGCACACGTTGTACTTGTGGTGCAGCTCCGAGGAGAGGATTGCATCCACCTGCACCTCATCGCCCTTGCAGATAGGGATGTTTTTCAAACCTAGGCGAGTACTGGGCTGCAGCTAAGCCCCCGAGTATGAGGTTTGCTCATCACTCGGTAGGATTTTTAAATTTAGGCGAGTACTGGATTGCAGCTAAGCCCCCGAGTGTGAGGGTTGCTCACACTTGGTAAAAAAATTTAAACTTAGGAGAGTATTGGACTGCAGCTAAGCCCCCGAGTGTGAGGGTTGCTCATCACTCGGTAGGATTTTTTGAACTTAGGCGAGTACTGGACTGCAGCTAAGCCCCCGAGTGTGAGGGTTTCTCACACTTGGTAGGATTTTTTAAACTTAGGCGAGTACTGCACTGCAGCTAAGCCCCCGAGTGTGAGGGTTTCTCACACTTGGTAGGATTTTTTAAACTTAGGCGAGTACTGGACTGCAGCTAAGCCCCCGAGTCTGAGGGTTGCTCATCACTCGGTAGGTTTTTTTAAACTTAGGCGAGTACTGGACTGCAGCTAAGCCCCCGAGTGTGAGGGTTGCTCATCACTCGATAGGATTTTTTAAACTTAAGCGAGTACTGGACTGCAGCTAAGCCCCTGAGTGTGAGGGTTGCTCATCACTCGGTCGGATGTTTTAAACCTAGGCGAGTACTGGACTACAGCTAAGCCTCCGAGTGAGAGGATTGCTCACCACTCAGTAGGATTTTTCAAACTTAGGCGAGTACTGGACTACAGCTAAGCCTCCGAGTGAGAGGCTTGCTCACCACTCGGTAGGATTTTTCAAACTTAGGCGAGTACTGGACTGCAGCTAAGCCTCCGAGTGAGAGGCTTTCTCACCACTCGGTAGGATTTTTCAAACTTAGGCGAGTACTGGACTGCAGCTAAGCCTCCGAGTGAGAGGCTTTCTCACCACTCGGTAGGATTTTTCAAACTTAGGCGAGTACTGGACTGCAGCTAAGCCTCCGAGTGAGAGGCTTTCTCACCACTCGGTAGGATTTTTCAAACTTAGGCGAGTACTGGACTGCAGCTAAGCCTCCGAGTGAGAGGCTTTCTCACCACTCGGTAGGATTTTTCAAACTTAGGCGAGTACTGGACTGCAGCTAAGCCTCCGAGTGAGAGGCTAGCTCACCACTCAGTAGGATTTTTCAAACTTAGGCGAAATGGATTCGCAGCTAAGCCCCCGAGTGAGAGGCTTGCTCATCACTTGGTAGGATTTTTTAAACTTAGGCAAAACGGATTCGCATCTAAGGCACCCACTGGGGGGATTTAGAACATACAAAAAAGGAACAACGATCATTTACAAGACTGTAAAACCGTGTCTTTGATAATCAAACTAAAGGGTATTTCTTATTAGATCTCAACAGTCTGAATGCTTAAGTGTAAAGGTGGCAGAGCAACTCCGCATTCCAAGTGTGTGGCTCGTCTTTCTTATGCTCGACGTTGTAGAGGTGGTACGCTCCATTGTGGAGCACTCTAGTGATGATGAAAGGACCTTCCGAAGTAGGGGCGAGCTTGTGTGGTTTCTGCTGATCCACTCGAAGAACCAAGTCTCCTTCCTGAAATGCTCAACCCCTCACGTTTCTGGCGTGGAATCGACACATGTCTTGCTGATAAATGGTCGATCGGATCAGAGCATCTCTCTTTCCTCTTCCATGAGGTAAACTGCGTCTTGCCGAGCCTGTTCTGCTTCATCTTCTAAGAAAAGCTCGACTCTAGGTGCATGTAAAGCAAGTCACTCGGAAACACAGCTTCAGCTTCATAGACCAAGAAGAATGGAGTTCGACCAGTCGACTGATTCAGAGTCGTCCTCAAACCCCAAAGTACTGATGGAAGTTCATCGACCCAGGCGCCTGCCACATGCTTGAGATCATACATCAGTCGGGGTTTCAGTCCTTTGAGGATCAACCCGTTTGCTCTTTTAGCTTGTCCATTCGACTGGGGATGGGCGATTGAAGCATAGTCGACTCGAGTGCCTTGGGAAGCACAGAAGGCCCTGAACTCATCCGAATCGAAGTTCAACCCATTGTCAGTGATGATGCTGTGCTGAACACCATATCTAAATGTTAACTCTGTGATGAAACTGACCGCAGTACTGCCTTCAAGACTTTTGATAGGTTTGGCTTCAATCCATTTAGTGAATTTGTCGACTGCCACGAGTACATGAGTGAAGCCGCTCCTACCCATTCTCAGAGGTCCAGCCATGTCCATACCCCAAACAGTAAACGACCAGATGAGTGGAATGGTCTTCAGGGCTGACGTAGGCTTGTGAGACATGTTGGAGTAAAACTGGCAACCTTCACATTTGTTGACTATTTCTTGTGCCATCTCATTCGCCCGTGGCCAATAAAATCTTGCTCGGTATGCTTTGGCCACAATGGTCCGAGAGGACGCATGATGACCACAGGTCCCCGAGTGGATGTAGTTGAGGATCACTCGACCTTCCTCTGGTGTTATGCATTTCTGGCTGACTCCAGTTACACTTTCTCTGAACAGCCGCCCTCTTATCATAATAAAAGCTTTGGATCGGCGGATGATCTGTCGGGCCTCTGCTTCGTCCTCTGGGAGTTCCTTGCTGAGGATGTATGCAATGTACGGCACTATCCAGTCGGGAGTGATGACCAAAACCTCCATGATCAAGTTGACCACGGCGGGACTTCGACTTTAGTCGGATCAGTGGTGCTCTTTGGTTGCGGGGGATCTTCAGTGAAAGGATCTTCCTGGACTGAAGGTGTATGAATGTGCTCCAAAAACACATTGCTGGGAATGGCTTCCCTCTTGGAACCTATCTTCGCCAAATCATCCGCTGCTTGATTTTTCAGTCGGGGGATATGATGGAGTTCTAAACCCTCAAACTTCTTCTCTAACTTTCTCACCGCATTGCAATATCCAGTCATAGCTAGGCTTCTGACATCCCACTCCTTCATCACTTGATTCACCACCAAATCTGAGTCATCGTAGACCATGAGGCGACGGACGCCGAGTGAAATGGCCATACGCAACCGTACAAAAGTGCCTCATATTTAGCTTTGTTGTTTGAGGAATCGAAACGAATTTGGAGAACATAGTGGAGCTTGTCGCCTATGGGGGATACCAATACCACCCCAGCACCAGAACCATTCAGCATCTTGGATCCATCAAAGAACATGGTCCAGTGGTCCGGGTGAATCTGAGTCGGCAGTTGCTGTTCGATCCACTCGGCGAGGAAATCCGCTATTGCCTGGTACTTGATAGCTTTCCTTGCCCCAAACTTGATATCTAAGGGAAGGAGTTCAATCACCCATTTTTCCACTCGACCAGTTGCATCTCTGTTGTTCAGAATTTCCGACAATGGTGCGTCGCTGACGACTGTAATAGAGTGATCAGAGAAATAATGTGCAACCTTCTTCGTGGTCATGTAAATACCATAAACAAGCTTCTGATAATGTGGATATCTTTGCCTTGATGGAGTTAAAACTTCAGAAACATAATATACTGGGCGCTGAACTTTATAAGTTTTTCCTTCTTCTTCCCGCTTGACCGTGAGTACTATACTGACAACTTGTCCAGTGGTTGCAATGTAAAGCAGTAAAGGCTCTTTGCTGATTGGGGCAACGAGCACCGGCTGGGTGGAAAGCAGGGCTTTGAGATCTGCAAACGCTGCATCAACTTCAGGAGTCCACTCGAACTTGTCAGATTTCTTCATCAGTCAGTAAAAAGGCAATGCCTTTTCACCGAGGCGAGAAATGAATCGACTCAAGGCGGCCAAACAACCAGTAAGCTTCTGGACATCATCACGCGCACAGGGCGCTTCATCTGGAGTATGACACCAACTTTCTCTAGGTTCGCGTCGATCCCTCGTTCGGAAACGAGGAAGCCGAGTAACTTTTCGCCAGGAACTCCGAAAGTACACTTTGATGGGTTAAGCTTGATATCATACCTTCTCAGGTTGGCAAAGGTTTCAGCAAGGTCAGTCCGCAGGTTGGAACCTTTACGCGCCTTGACCACAATGTCATCCATGTATGCTTCCACATTCCGACTAATTTGAGTGAGCAGACACTTCTGAATCATCCTCATGAATGTGGCCCCAGCGTTCTTGAGACCGAATGGCATGGTGACATAACAAAAACATCCGAATGGAGTGATGAAAGTTGTTTTTATCTCATCGGGTCCATACAGTCGGATCTTATAGTACCCGGAATAGGCGTCTAGGAAATACAAACGTTCACAGCCTGCAGTCGAATCGACAATTTGGTCGATGTGGGGGAGAGGAAAATGATCTTTCGGGTAGGACAGATTGATATGCTTGAAGTCAATGCACATGCGAAGTGAGTCGTCCTTCTTGGGGACCATAACAACATTGGCGAGCCACTCAGAGTGGTAAATATCACCGATGAACTCAGCTACTAGGAGCCGAGCCACTTTCCTCGCCAATTGCTTTTCTCTTCTGTACGGCAGACCGTCGAAGATGTTGTTTGACTGGTTTTACTTTAGGGTCGACTCACAAACGATGCTTAGCTAGTCCCGTGGGTACACCCGGCATGTCAGAAGGTTTCCATGCAAAGATGTCCCAGTTCTCACGGAGGAACTGGATGAGCGCTTCTTCCTATTTGCGGTCGACTGAAGTTGAAATATGAGTAGGAGCAGCATTAGGATCGGTCTGGTGAATATGAATCGGCTTGGTTTCATCGGACGACTGAAATGCAGAATCAGTGGTAGGCTTCTTGGAGCGCAGCAAATCACTCAGATCTGCATTCTTCTGGTATTCTTGCATTTCGACTGCTGCCATTTGTGCATCGACATTTTTTTAGCCCTTTTGGAAGCACTCTTCTGCTTTCTGCCAATTGCCAGTGATAGTGATCACTCCTCTGGGACCAAGCATTTTCAATTTGAGGTACACGTAACACGGTCGATCCATGAAACGTGCATAGGCAGGCCTACCCAGAATGGCATGATAAGCACTCTTGAAATTCACTACTTCAAATGTCAACTTTTCTTTGCGGTAATTCTTAGAATCACCAAAAACCACATCAAGGGCGATCTGGCCGAGTGATTCTGCCTTCTTGCCGGGTATAACACCATGGAAACTCATATTACTTTCGCTGAGCATGGAAGTCGGAATCCCCATTCCCTTCAAGGTTTCAGCATAAAGGATATTCATGCCACTACCACCATCCATCAGCACTTTAGTCAGTCGAGTGCCTTCAACAACTGGGTCGACCACCAATGCTTGCCTCCCAGGGGTGACTATACGTGCTGGATGGTCAGACTGGTCAAATGTGATGGTAGTCTAGGACCACTTCAAATAACTTTGTGTTACCGGAGCAACCATGTTCACTTCTCTGTTAATAACTTTCAATCGACTTTTGCTCTCAACATCAGCAAAAATCATCAGAGTGGAGTTGACATTGGGAAAACCGTCATCATCCTCTTCCTTGTCCTCATCCTTGTCCGACTCCTTTTCCTTCTCCTTGGGTTACTTCTCTCGGAATTGCTAGATCAGGAGTCGACACTGCCGAGTGGTGTGCTTGGGACAAATCAAATTACCCTCTTCATCTTTATTTGTGTGAATGTGACATGGCAAATCCAACACATCATTTCCGTCTTGATCTTTCACTTTCTTGGGATTCCAGGGCCCCTTGGGCTTCCCCTTGAACTTTCCTTGAGCCACAACTAAGGCTTCACCAGGAGCAACTGGCTCGGCCTTACGCTTCTGTTTCCGATTGGAAGTACCTCCACCGGTGTCTTGGGTGCCTATTTTGTGCTTGCCACTCCAGAGTCGGTCTTCCTCTTCGCCGTTAGCGTATTTTGTGGAGATCTCCATCATTCGAGTTAGAGTCATATCTCTTGTCCGACCGAATTTCAGATTCAACTCCCGATACTTAACGCCTTCCATGAAGGCACATATTGCTTGGTGATCTGACACATTCTCCACCGTATGGTGTAACGTGATCCATCTATGGATATAGTCTCTCAAGGTTTCATTCGGTTTCTGTACACAACACTGCAATTCTGTCAACCCTGCTGGTCGCTTGCAAGTACCCTCAAAAGTTCTAACAAACACTCTGGCGAGTTCCTCCCAACTGTATATGCTACCAGACGCCAACTGGTTCAGCCCACGCCTGGCCGAGCCTTCCAACATGAGAGGGAGGTGCTTCATTGCCACTTCATCATTGACACCACCAATTTGCACAGCCACTCAGTAATCTTCAAGCCAAGTGTCAGGCTTAGATTCACCGGTGAACTTGCTGACTCCAGCCGCCAACCTAAAGTTGGGAGGAATCATCGCGGCCCTGATGGCTCTGCTGAAACACTTGGGACCGGAGACGTGCACTCTGTTGCCTGTTGGATAATCTCTGTCATGACCTTCTCTATGCGCATCAAAGCCTGTCGACCAGACCTTGAACAAGAATAGATCTCGCATCGAAGCCTGGCTCCCTTGGGTTGACTGTTACTCTTCGCTCGCCGCTGTGGGGGCGCCTGTCATCCTGCCGCCGGGGCACGTCTGACCCACTCCTCGGAGGAGGCGTGGGCACTCGACGACGGTCATCGTGGTCGATTCGGTGATCATACTGCTTGCGGTTTCTGTACTGATCTTGCAGTGCCCACGTCCTTCACGCCGCGGAGGCGATCTTGGGCTATGAGCCGACTGGACTATGTCTGCCACCACAGACCTTCTGTGAATCCTATTCCGCGACTGAGATACTGCTTTATTCTGTTCTCTAGCTACTCGAAGCAAGGCCCAGATCTACATCAAGCCCCTACCTGCCTCCGACTGGGAAGGCTGGATTGACTCTGCTATTCGGGCTGGGGCTGTGAGATTTTGTATCGGAGTGTGGTATACCTAAGTTTGAGGCAGAAAAAGCTGTCGCCGACTGGATACAGGGATCCGCTGCCGAGCATGATCCTTGAGTGCATGCTGCAGGTTCTCCAGTCGAGTGCGCTCAGCCAAGTTGGCTAGGCGCGCTTCCTCCAAGGCCCGAGCCTCGGGGGTTTCTCCAACGATAGGAGTGTGACGTGCATCCATGTTGTGGCGGCGAAGCTCCTCCCTCCGCTGCGAAGAAAGGGGCTCGGGGCGGTACTCCTCATGGACGCGCGACGGATCGCCGCCACCATCGCCACCGTTGTTGTGGGGGAAGCCAGGAGGACTAGGTGGTCCGTCGACCATCAAGACTTCTGCCGCGGGATCACTGCTGTCACATTCGGATGCGCTCTTGACGGAGCCAGTCGACAGGTCGAACATGCCGTAGAGAGTTTCATTGGGCTTGATTGCTGCGATGTGTGAGGTGGCCGACTGACGGGCCACCGTGTGCCTCACCCACCGCTAGAGCGGTGACCGACCAGAACGCTTGTGTCAGTGAGTGGCGGAGGATGAGGACACCATAGGAACCGACCGATACCGAGTCGACGGTTGCCGGAGAAGGACGCCGCGGACGCACGCGCAAAAGTGCGTCGCCCCGCGGAGAGGGAGCGCATCAACGTCGAGTGGAGCTTCTAGGAGCCAGGCAGAATCGTCGGTGATGAACATGAGCGCGCTGAGACGGATCTCGCGGCCCTCAACCAGTCCGCCGGCGGAAACCATGATGATGAGAATTGAAAAGATTGCAACTCCACCAGAAAGTCGCTAAGACACCTGCCCCAAGGTGGGCGCCAGCTGTCGTGGATCTAAGACTGACAGTAGAATGGGGGGTAGGTATGAGGAGGCAAGATCCTAGCTATGGCGAAGTTGTACACACGAGTTTTACAAGTTCAGGCCCTTCGCAGAGGAAGTAATAGCCCTACGTCTCGGTGCCCTGAGGCGGTTGACTGGATTATGTAAGTGTGTGTTTACAGACGGTATGAACCCTTGTGCTAGTGGAGGGGGTGGCTTATATAGAGTGCGCCAGGACCCCAGCCAACCCACGTTACAAAGGGTTTAAAGTACATTAAGAAGGAGGCGTTACTGGTAACGCTAGTAATTAAGTGACATAAATGCTTATTAAGTCTATGAAGTAAACGTCCGACCGTTGCCGTGCAGAGTGACTTTAGGTCTTCTGTCGTTGAGTGATAATTGTTGTGGTCAAGTGACCTTGAACCTTATGAGTGGAATGACTTGTGGTCGAGTGGATGATGCTATCCCTTTAATGCTTCTGGTTTTAAGATGGCGTCCTAGGAGAGGGTGTCTAGGTCAGGCCTATGACCCTACCCTAGGTACATAGCTTCATCACCTCGTACCTACACAAACAAATAAGAACCTCGCAACCAACGCGATAAAGGGGTTGTCAAGCCCTTCATGGTCACTTAGGAGAGTGAGATCTGATAGGGATAATAATAATAAGATAAACATTTTTGGTATTTTTATGATATAGATTGAAAGTAAAGATTGCAAAGTAAAATAGATTGGAAACTTATATGATGGAAAATAGACCCGGGGGCCATAGGTTTCACTTGTGGCTTCTCTCAAGATAGCATAAGTATTACGGTGGGTAAACAAATTACTGTCGAGCAATTCATAGAAAAGTATGAGAATATCTAGGCATGATCGTGTATATAGGCATCACGTCCGTGACAAGTAGACCGAAATGATTCTGCATCTACTACTATTATTCCACACATTGACCGCTATCCAGCATGCATCTAGAGTATTAAGTTCATAAGAATAGAGTAACACATTAGGCAAGATGGCATGATGTATAGGGATAAACTCAAGCAATATGATATAAACCCCATCTTTTATCCTCGATGGCAACAATACAATACGTGCCTTGCTGCCCCTACTGTCACTGGGAAAGGACACCGCAAGATTGAACCCAAAGCTAAGCACTTCTCCCATTGCAAGAAAGATCAATCTAGTGGGCCAAACCAAACTGATAATTCGAAGAGACTTGCAAAGATAACCAATCCTACATAAAAGATTTCAGAGAAGAATGAAATATTGTTCATAGATAATCTTGATCATAAACCATCAATTCATCGGATCTCGACAAACACACCGCAAAAAGAGTTACATCAAATAGATCTCGAAGAAGATTGAGGAGAACATTGTATTGAGATCCAAAGAGAGAGAAGAAGCCATCTAGCTAATAACTATGGACCCGAAGATCTGAAGTAAACTACTCACACATCATCGGAGAGGCTATGGTGTTGATGTAGAAGCCCTCCGTGATTGATTCCCCCTCCGGCGGAGCTCTAGAAAAGGCCCCAAGATGGGATCTTTTGTGTACATAAGGTTGCGGCGGTGGAAATAGGGTTTCGTGGTGCTCCTGGATGTTTTCGGGGTATATGTATATATATAGGAGGAAGAAGTAGGTCAGTGGAGGATGAGGGGCCCACGAGGGTGGAGGGCGTGCCCAGGGGGTAGGCGCGCCCCCTGCCTCGTGGACTCCTCGTTGATTTCTTGACGTCCACTCCAAGTCCTCTAGATCGCGTTTGTTCCAAAAATAATTCTCTTGAAGGTTTCATTCCATTTGGATTCCGTTTGATATTCCTTTTCTGCGAAACACTGAAATAGGCAAAAAAAACAACAATTTGCACTGGGCCTTGGGTTAGTAGGTTAGTCCCAAAAATAATATAAAGTGTATAAATAAGCCCATTAACGTCCAAAACAGATAATATAATAGCATGGAACAACCAAAAATTATAGATACGTTGGAGACGTATCACTAGGCCATGAGGTTGGCGAGTAGGCAGACTGGGAGGCTGACATCTTCGCACCCACCCCAGAGTTTGAATCTATCAAGGTTCCGCGGAGCCCGAAATCCAACAGTGCCAGTGGTTGTTTTCTTCTTGTTTTTTACATCACAGAAAATAAATATCAAACAGAGTCCAAATGCAACGAATCTTTTTGTGGATTTTTTGGACCAGTAGACACCAGATGGGCCAGAGAAGCACCTGGGGGCTGCCCCGAGGGGAGCACAAACCACCAGGGTGCGCCTGGGCCTCCAGGCATGCCCAAGTGGGTTGTTCCCACCTCGGTGGTTCCTACACTGCCTCTTCGCTCTATAAATACCTCCTTGCACCAGAAACCCTAGGGGAGTCGACAAAAAACAATTCCAGCCACCGCAAGTTCCAGAAACCACAGATCCAATCTAGACACCATCACGGAGGGGTTCATCATCCTCATTGGTGCCTCTCCGATGATGCATGAGTAGTTCAACTCAGACCTACGAGTATGTAGGTAGTAGCTAGATGGCTTTTTCTCTCTTTGTATCTCAATACAACATTCTCTTGGAGATCTATTTGATGTAATGACTCTTTGCGGTGTGTTTGTTGGGATCCGATGAATTGCGAGTTTATGATCAGATTTACCTTGATTTAATATCCAATCTTGATTGTTATAGCCTCGTATTTCTTCTCCGATATTTGGGTTTTGTTTGGCCAACTTCATCTATTTATCTTGCAATATGAAGAGGTGCTTTGTAATGGGTTCGATCTTGCGGCGTCCTTTCCCACTGACAGAAGGGGCAGCAAGGCACGCATGTGTCATTGCTATTAAGGATAAAAAGATGGGGTCTATTCCTACATGAATAAATCTTGTCTACATCCTGTCATCGTTCTTATTGCATTACTACGTTTTTCCATGAACTTAATACACTAGATGCATGCTGGATAGTGGTCGATGTGTGGAGTAATAGTAGTAGATGCAGGTAGGAGTCGGTCTACTAATCTTGGATGTGATGCCTATATACATGATCATTGTCTTGGATATCGTCACAATTATTTGCTTTCTATCAACTAGCAAAAAGGCTCGTGCGTTGCAACGGGAGAAAAAATACGACACACTTTTAATTTACAAAAAATGGTCTATAATCTGAGATTTTGTAGCTATCACCCAAACAAAGATGGTCTTAACCTATAAAAGCGCAGTCTAAGACTCTACGGGTGTTTTATTTCAACACAGCTTGCATGTAGATTTAATCCGTACAAAGAAACGGGCAAGTGGTCATGCATTTATTCATGTCATGTTTGGAATGGGGTGTTGTTACGGGCGAGTAAATAAAAGCGACAAAAACAAACGATGACACATTAGCACATTATGGAGAGATGTGTGCATCAATGGCAGTTTTCAGTTTAAGAATCACGAACTTAGGGTAACTCTTGAACACTTTTTGTCACATGAATATTTCTTTAATAGATGAAGAGTTGTTAAAAAGGTTGTTAAAAATATACATTATTTTTTAATCATAAAAAGAGATTTTTTTTGTCGGGAAAAGAATATTTTTGTATAGTCTCCTGTGGACGCAGGTACTTGCGCCCTTATTTCATCACTATTTCTTGCCATACATGTCATAGGTATTGGTCCCTGTTTCATCACTATTCTTATCTTATCAAACTTGATTTTTATTTTATTTTTTGTCATCCATGCCTCCTTTTTACTTTTTTCATGCATGTCCTCTCTTTTTTCTTCTTATATATTACATAATAGCGCAACATCTCATCTTTATCAGATCTCCTCTACATTTTCTGTTTTATTTCTTTTATAGCGGACATCCCATCTTTATTGGGTCCTTCTTTTATTTCTTGTCATGCATGTCCTTATTTATTGGGTGCCTCTAACAAATTTATCTTCAATTTCATGTCCAATCTTGATTTTGCTGAGGTGTTCATCCTTGATATGAATCAGTACCGGTATGACAAAAAGACGGATAATGTATTGTTGATTAACACTGCAGCCTAAATAATATTTTTAAATTGTTAACAGGTATAACATAATTTTCAGATTCTACATATTTGTCTAATCAAATTCCATATATAACATGTTAAATTTAGAGCTACGGTTTAGAAGATATGAGTATTTAAAAAAACATTTGATATGTAATGCGGGTTTAATGTCAGAAACATTAGGGGGTTTTCTATAAAATAGAAAAACGGACTGAGAATACCTATTTCTTTTATTAGTAGGTATAGATTTCCCAACAATAATTTGTCTACCCACCGTTGCTATTTTCTCAAGAGAAGCCACTAGTGAAATCTACGGCCCCCGGGTCTATTTTCCATTATATACTTTCAGATCCATATTGCCAATTGCCTTTTCTTTTCTTTGCTTCTTTTATTTTTAGATCTATATTATCAAAAACCCAAAAATACCTTACTGTGTTTTATTTACTTTTATTTGCATCTATCAATCTACTACAATTTTATCCTATCCTCACGTCACTTTTTGGCACCGCTACCCAAGATTGACAACCCCTTTAACGCGTCGGGTTGCAAGTATTTGTTATTTGTGTGTAGGTACCATTTACGTAGTGTTGTGTGGTTCTCCTACTGGTTCGATAACCTTGGTCTCATCACTGAGGGAAATACCTTGCCATTGTTTTGCTGCATCTTCCCTTATTCCTTAGGGAAACACCGACGCATCTCAAGCGACATCAGGTAAGTCTTCATTAATTGAAGAAACACGTTACTTCGTGTGTTGTGCATCAAAGTCATCCAAAACGCATAAGCATTAGGATGTGTGTCCACTTCAGAGGACATTCGAAGATTGTAGGATGTTTTGCTCACACCAGAACATGTAGAACCTCTTCTCATCAAAGGGCTTAGTGAAGATATCAACAAGCTGGTCTTTAGTCTTTATGTGGTCGATGACAATGTCTCCCTTCAACACATGATCACGAAGAAAGTGGTGACGAATCTGAATATACTTGAGTCTTGTAGTGTTGCACTGGGTTGTGGGCCATCTTGGTAGCACTCTCATTTCACAGTAGAGAGGGACATTCTTCACGTTGATGCCAAAGTACTTGATGGTTTGCTTCATCCATAGTAACTATGAGCAGCAGGCACCAGCGGCAATGTATTCAGCCTCAGTTGTGGAAAGTGCGACGTTGTTCTGCTTCTTTGGGGACCAACATACAAGAGATCGTTCGGGGAAATGACATGTGCATGATTTAGACTTGAGATCCACATGATCTACAGCGTAATCAGAATCAGGAAATCCAGCTAGATCAAAAGATGAGCCCTTGGGATACCATAATCCAAGCGTTGGTGTGTGAGCTAAATATCAAAGAATTCGCTTCACAAACTGGTGGTGTGATTCCTTCGATGTCGCTTTCAATCGGGTACACGTGCAAACTCCAAGAATAATATCTAGCCTAGATTCACATAGTTAAACCAGCGAACCAATGATGGAGCATTATACCTTCTGATTGAAATCTTTACCATTTTCGTCAATGCAGAGTTGACCATTGTAGGCATTGGTATTTTGAGGCCTTTGCAGTCTTGCATGCCGAATTTCTTCATGCAATCTCTGAGGTATTTATCTTGAGAAATGAAGATGCCATTTGGTTGTTGACGAATTTGAAGACCAAGGAAGAATCTAAATTCTCCCATCATAGACATATGATATTCTTCACGCCTCATATATGCAAATTCGCCACTCAAACACTTGTTAGTGCAACCAAAGATAATATCATCAACGTATATGTGGCATATGAACAGTTCACCATCGTAAGACTTTGTGAAAAGTGTAGGGTCAAGTGAACCTGGTTTCAATCCATTTTTCTTTAGGAATCCTTCACACTGTCATACCAAGCCCGTGGGGCTTGCTTGAGGCCATAGAGAGCCTTTTTGAGTCTGAAGACTTTGTCAGGATGCTTTGGATCCTCAAAACCTGGTGGTTGAGCAACATATACTTCTTCCCCAAGCTTACCAATGAGGAATGCACTTTTCACATCCATTTGATATATGAGAATATTGTGATGGTTAGAATATGCAAGCAATATACGAATAGCTTCAAGCCTAGCAACAGGTGCAAAAGTTCCACCGAAATCTATACCCTCAAGTTGTGTGTAGCCTTGTGCTACAAGACAAGCCTTACTTATCACTACTTGGCCATTTTCGTCTTTCTTATTGCTATAGATCAACTTCGTGCCGGTGATATTGTGCTTGCGTGGATCAGGGCGATTCACAAGCTCCCGCACATTGTTGAGCTCAAATTGTTGCAATTCTTCTTGCATGGCTTGAATCCATTCAAGGTCCATAAATGCTTCATCTACTTTAGTGGGATCTATGATAGAGAAAAATAAAAATGCCCACAAAAGTTAGCTAATTGTGTGGCTCTTGAGCGTGTGAGGGGACCAGGTGCATTGATGTTGTTGAGGATCTTCTCAGTCTGCACTTCATTCACCACTCGTGGATGAGTAATAACCCACAAATATAGGGGACTGTTTGTAGCCTTTTTCGATAAATAAGAGTATCGAACCTAATAAGAGTATCGAACCTCAAGTTCTATCGACCATCGAAACAACTCTATGCACACTTGACGTCTGCTTTACCTAAAACAAGTATGAAACTATTTTGCAAGAATAAAACTACGAGTAATTTTCGAGAATAAAACTACAAATAAATTGCAAGGTAATAAAAGTAGATAACTTTTGTCAACAAGAAAGTCATTTGTCCCTAGGCAATCGATATCTATACCGGTAATCATTCATGCAATTTTATACGAGGGAGAGGCATGATCTAACATACCTTCTCTACTTGGATCATATGCACTTACGATTGGAACTCTAGCAAGCATCCGCAACTACCAGAGATCATTAAGGTAAAACCCAACCATAGCATTAAGTACCAAGTCCTCTTTACTCCCATACGCAATAGCCAACTTACTCGGGTCTGTATATTCTGTCACTCACGCCACCCACTATAAGCGAATTCTGAACGTATTACAACACTCTACAGTGGGTATCCCTCCATTAGCACGATATAGAGGGCACCATAGGATAGTACCAAAATAAATATACACTCATACCAACCAAGATCACAATTAACACATACGGCAAAACGGATCTACTCAAACATCATAAGATAGCCATAGATCATTGGGAAATAATATATAGCATTAACCACCATGTTTAAGTAGAGATTACAACAAGTAGAAGGGGTGTTACACCGCTGTATAGAGGGGGACAGAGTTGGTGTTGATGGTAGCAGGATTTTTGATGTAGATCGTCATCACGATCCTTGCCCCGGCGGCACTCCGGTGTCACCGGGAGAGAGGGGGAGAGAGCCCCCTCCTTCTTCTTCTTCTTCGTTGGCCTCCCCCCTAGATGGGAGGAGAGTTCCCCCTCTGGTCCATTGCCTCCATGGCGGCAGAGGGGAGGGAGCCCCTCCGAGATTGGATCTCCCTCTCTGTTCTCTTCTGTTTCACGACCCTGTTTTCTGGCCGAAAACCGTTTCTTATATTCCCGGAGATCTGTAACTCTGATTGCACAGAGATTTTTACACAGTTTTCTCCCGGATATAAGCTTCCTTTTGCCCGAAGTAGAGCTCCAATTGACGTATGAGGAGGGCACAACCCACCACCATGCTCCTAGGCTGCCTGGCGCGTCCAGGTGTCTTGTGGTGGTTGTGGGCCCCAGTTTGTGTTGATTCCACCTCCCAAAAATCACAAATATTCCAAAATAATTCTCCACAATTTTTTATCGCGTTTGGACTTTGTTTGATATGGATATTCTGTGAAGCAAAAAACATGCAAAAAACAGGAACTGGCACTAGGCACTGGATCAATAGGTTAGTCCAATAAATCATATAAAATGTTGCCAAAAGTATGTGAAAGTTGTATAATATTGGCATGAAACAATCAAAAATTATAGAAACGACGGAGACGTATCAACATCCCCAATCTTAATTCCTACTCATCCTCGAGTAGGTAAATGATAAAAAGATAACTTTTGATTTGGAATGCTACCTAGCATAATCTTGATCATATATCTAATCATGGCATGAATATTAAGACACGTCTGATTCAAAGCAATAGTCTATAATTTGACATAAAGACGTCAATACTCAGGCAGCCCAACAAACAAACGTGTCTTTCATAATATCAACGCTAAAGAAAGATATCCCTACAAAATCATATAGTCTTGTCATGCTCCATCTTCTTAACACAAAGTGTTTATCATGCACAACCCCGTGTCAGCCAAGCAATTGGTTCATACTTTTTTAACGCGCTTCAGATTTTTCAACCCTCACGCAATACATGAGCGCGACCCATGGATATACCACTACGGGTGGAATAGAGTATGATGATAGGGGTAAATAACTAAATATGGAGAAGACAAAAAAGTGAGAAAGTCTCATATCGATGTGGCTGACCAACGGGCTATGGAGATGCCCATCAATTGATATCAATGCGAGGAGTAGGGATTTCCATGCAACGAATGCACTAAGAGCTATAAGTGTATGAAAGCTCACCAAGAAAACTAAGTGGGTGTGCATCTAATCCTATACTAAAAAATTCCCACTAGTATATGGAAGTGACAACATAGGAGACTCTCTATATGAAAAAAATGGTGCTACTTGGAAGCATAAGTGTGGTATTTGCATGCCCTTCTCTCTTTTCTCTCTTTTTTTCTTTTTCTTTTTTTCTTATGCTCTTTTTTGCCTCACATTTTTCATTTTTTTCTTTTCTTTTTTTATATTTATCCAGAGCCTCATCCCGACTTGTGGGGGAATCATAGTATCCATCATCCTTTCTTCACTGGGACATGCTCTCGTAATGAATAATGATGATCATCACACTTCTATTTACTCACAACTCAAAAGAAATAAAAATTACAACTCGATACCTAGAACAAAGTATGACTTTATATGAATGCCTCTGGAAGTGTACCAGGATGTGCAATGATCTAACGTAGCAGAGATATCAAAAAATGGACAAACCACGAAAATATCATGCTAGCTATCTTACGATCATGCAAAGAAATATGACAATCAATGCTCAAGTCATCAAAATGGAAGCGGTGGAAGTTGCATGGCAATATATCTCGGAATGGCTATGGAAAGGCCATAATAGGTTGGTATGGTGGCTGTTTTGAGGAAGATATAATAAGGCTTATGTGTAATAGAGCATATCATATCACAGGGTTTGGATGCACCAACGAAGTTTGCACCGACTCTCGAGGTGAGAAAGGGAAATGCACGACACCGTAGAGGCTAGCAAATTGCGAAAAGGTAAGAGTGCGTATAATCCATGGACCCACATTAGTCATAAAGAACTCATATACTTATTGCAAAAGTTTATTAGCTCTCTAAGCAAAGTACTACTACGCATGCCCCTAGGGGGGAGGTTGGTAGGAGTTAAGCATCGCGCGCCCCTGACCTCTACGCAAAGGAAGACAATCAATAATAAATCATGCTCCAATTTCATTGCATAACGGGAGACTATACGTGCATGCTTCGGGAATCACCAACCTTAACACCAATATCTTACTAAACACGATCATCCACTAGTACCTCCCACATATTCCATCTCTATATCATAAAACTATTGCAAGGAATCAAACATATCATATTCAGTGATTCACAAGTTTTATGTAGCATTTTATGACTAACCATGCAAATGACCAATTCCTATTGACTCTCTAAATAGATATAAGTGAAGCAAGAGAGTTCAATTCTTTCTACAAAATATCATGCTCTAACAAATATAAGTGAAGCAAAAGAGCATTCTACAATTAATGGTTTCCATGTGAAAGGAAACGGGTAATCCGAACTTCAAATGATATAAGTGAAGCACGTGAAGCATTCTATAAAGCCATACTAAAAAGATATAAGTGAAGTACAATGAGCATTCTATAAATCAACCATGGTCTATCTCATACCAGCATGGTGCATAAAAGAAAAATGAAAACTAAACACAAAAGACGCTCCAAGATTCACGCATATCACATGAACGAAATGAAAACGAAAACATACCGATACCTGTTGAAGAAAGATGGGATGCCTTCTGGGGCATCCCAAGCTTAGACGCTTGAGTATCCTTGAATACTTATTTCGGTGCCTTGGGCATCCCCAAGCTTGAACTCTTGCCTCTCCTCCTCCTCATATCGGGACCTCCTCGATCTTTGATCACTTCATCCACACAAAAATTAATAGAAAACTCGGTAAGATCTATTAGTATAATAATGCAAATCACTACTTTAAGTACTGTTGCAAACCCATTCATATTTTGTTTTTGCATTGTAGCTGTTGTATTTTAACTTTTTCATGGCTTATACTATCGGGGAATGTAGTATTTCGAAACATTCCTACGATCACGCAAGATCTATCTAGGGATGCATAGCAACGAGAGGGGAGAGTGTGTCTACGTACCCTCGTAGACTTAAAGGGGAAGCGTTAAGTAACGCGGTCGATGTAGTTGAACGTCTTCGCGATCCAACCGATCAAGTACCGAACACACGACACCTCCGTGATCTGCACACGTTCAGCTTGGTGACGTCCCTCGAACTCTAGATCCAGATGAGGCCGAGGGAGATTTTCGTCAGCACGACGGTGTGTTGACGGTGATGATGAAGTTACCGACGCAAGGCTTTGCCTAAGCACTACAACGATATGACCGAGGTGGAAATCTGTGGAGGGGGCACTGCACACGGTTAAGAGATCAACTTGTGTGTGTATGGGGTGCCCCCTCCCCCGTATATAAAGGAGGGGAGGAGGGGGCCGGCCGGCCTCATGGTGCGCCCCCAAAGGGGGGATTCCTACTCCTACTAGTAGTAGGTTTCCCCCATTTCCTAGTCCAACTAGGAGGCGGAAGGAAGGGGAAGAGGAGAAGAAGGGAGGCTGTCCCCCTTCCCAATTCAGATTGGGCTTGGGGGGCGTGCCCCCACCTCTTGGACGCCTCCTCTCTCTTCCACTAAAGCCCATGTAGGCCCATTAAGCCCCCAGGGGGTTCCGGTAACCCCCCAGTACTCTGGTATATGCCCGAACTAACCCGAAACCCTTCCGGTGTCCAAACATAACCTTCCAATATATCAATCTTCATGTCTCGACCATTTCGAGACTCCTCGTCATGTCCGTGATCACATCCGGGACTCCGAACTACCTTCGGTTCATCAAAACACATAAACTCATAATACCGTTCGTCATCGAACGTTAAGCGTGCGGACCCTACGGGTTCGGGAACTATGTAGACATGACCGAGACTCATCTCCGGTAAATAACCAATAGTGGAACCTGGATGCTCATATTGGTTCCTACATATTGTACGAAGATCTTTATCGGTCAAACCGCACAACAACATACGTTGTTCCTTTTGTCATCGGTATGTTACTTGCCCAAGATCCGATCGTCGGTATCATCATACCTAGTTCAATCTTGTTACCGGCAAGTCTCTTTACTTGTTCCGTAATGCAACATCCGGCAACTAACTCAGTAGTCACATTGCTTGCAATGCTTATAGTGATGTGCATTACCGAGAGGGCCCAGAGATACCTCTCCGACAATCGGAGTGACAAATCCTAACCTTGATCTATGCCAACTCAACAAACACCACCGGAGACACCTGTAGAGCATCTTTATAATCACCCAGTTACGTTGTGACGTTTGATAGCACACTAAGTGTTCCTCCGGTATTCGGGAGTTGCATAATCCGATAGTCATAGGAACATGTATAAGTTATGGAGAAAGCAATAGCAATAAACTAAACGATCATAGAGCTAAGCTAACGGATGGGTCAAGTCAATCACATCATTCCCTAATGTTGTGATCCCGTTCATCAAATGACAACTCATGTCTATGGTTAGGAAACTTAACCATCTTTGATTGACGAGCTAGTCAATGTAGAGGCATACTAGTGACACTCTGTTTGTCTATGTATTCACACATGTACTAAGTTTCTGGTTAATACAATTCTAGCATGAATAATAATCTAGATTACATTGTAATGATTCTAACACCCATG
Source organism: Triticum urartu (assembly GCF_003073215.2). Lineage (NCBI taxonomy): Eukaryota > Viridiplantae > Streptophyta > Magnoliopsida > Poales > Poaceae > Triticum > Triticum urartu. The sequence goes on from NC_053024.1 coordinate 406,132,168, forward strand.
GAGTCTTGGTGCTGATCATGTTTTGCTCGTGAGAGAGGCTTAGTCAACGGGTCTGCAACATTCAGATCCGTATGTATCTTGCAAATCTCTATGTCTCCCTCCTTGACTTGATCGCAGATGGAATTGGAGCGTCTCTTGATGTGCTTGGTTCTCTTGTGAAATCTGGATTCCTTTGCCAAGGCAATTGCACCAATATTGTCACAAAAGATTTTCAGTGGACCCCATGCACTAGGTGTGACACCTAGATCGGATATGAACTCCATCATCCAGACTCCATTTGCTGCTTCCGAAGCAGCTATGTATTCCGCTTCACATGTAGATCCCGCCATGACGCTTTGCTTAGAACTACACCAACTGACAGCTCCACCATTCAATAAAAATACGTATCCGGTTTGTGATTTAGAGTGATCCGAATCAGTGTCAAAGCTTGCATCGACGTAGCCGTTTACGACGAGCTCTTTGTCACCTCCATAAACGAGAAACATATCCTTAGTCCTTTTCAGGTATTTCAGGATGTTCTTGACCGCTGTCCAGTGATCCACTCCTGGATTACTTTGGTACCTCCCTGCTAAACTAATAGCAAGGCACACATCAGGTCTGGTACACAACATTGCATACATGATAGAACCTATGGCTGAAGCATAGGGAATGACTTTCATTTTCTCTCTATCTTCTGAAGTGGTCGGGCATTGAGTCTGACTCAACTTCACACCTTGTAACACAGGCAAGAACCCTTTCTTTGCTTGATCCATTTTGAACTTCTTCAAAACTTTATCAATGTATGTGCATTGTGAAAGTCCAATTAAGCGTTTTGATCTATCTCTATAGATCTTGATGCCCAATATATAAGCAGCTTCACAGAGGTCTTTCATTGAGAAATTCTTATTCAAGTATCGTTTTATGCTATTCAAAAATTTAGTATCATTTCCAATCAAAAATATGTCATCCACATATAATATTAGAAATGCTACAGAGCTCCCACTCACTTTCTTGTAAATACAAGCTTCTCCAAAAGTCTGTATAAGACCATATGCTTTGATCACACTATCAAAGCGTATATTCCAACTCCGAGAGGCTTGCACCAGTCCATAAATGGATCGCTGAGCTTGCACACTTTGTTAGCACCATTTGGATCGACAAAACCTTCTGGTTAAATCATATACAACTGTTCTTTAAGATATCCATTAAGGAATGCAGTTTTGACATCCATTTGCCAAATTTCATAATCATAAAATGCGGCAATTGCTAACATGATTCGGATGGAATTAAGCATCACTACGGGTGAGAAGGTCTCATCGTAGTCAACTCCTTGAACTTGTCGAAAACCTTTTGCAACAAGTCGAGCTTTGTAAACGGCAACATTACCATCAACGTCAGTCTTCTTCTTGAAGATCCATTTATTCTCTATGGCTTGCCAATCATCGGGCAAGTCAACCAAAGTCCACACTTTGTTCTCATACATGGATCCCATCTCAGATTTCATGGCCTCAAGCCATTTTGCAGAATCTGGGCTCATCATCGCTTCCTCATAGTTCGTAGGTTCGCTATGGTCAAGTAACATGACCTCTAGAACAGGATTACCGTGCCACTCTTGTGCGGATCTTACTCTGGTTGACCTACGAGGTTCGGTAGTAACTTGATCAGAAGTTTCATGATCATCATCATTAGCTTCCTCACTAATTGGTGTAGGAATCACTGGAACTGATTTCTGTGATGAACTACTTTCCAATAGGGGTGCAGGTACAATTACCTCATCAAGTTCTACTTTCCCCCCACTCATTTCTTTCGAGAGAAACTCCTTCTCTAGAAAGGATCCATTCTTAGCAACGAATATCTTGCCTTCGGATCTGTGATAGAAGGTGTACCCAACATTCTCCTTTGGGTATCCTATGAAGACACATTTCTCCGATTTGGGTTCGAGCTTATCAGGTTGAAGCTTTTTCAGAAAAGCATCGCAGCCCCAAACTTTAAGAAACGACAACTTGGGTTTCTTGCGAAACCACAGTTCATATGGTGTCGTCTCAACGGATTTTGATGGTGCCCTATTTAACGTGAATGCAGCCGTCTCTAAAGCATAACCCCAAAATGATAGAGGTAAATCAGTAAGAGACATCATAGATCGCACCATAACTAATAAAGTGCGGTTACAACATTCGGACACACCATTACGCTGTGGTGTTCCAGGTGGTGTGAGTTGCAAAACTATTCCGCATTGTTTCAAATGAAGACCAAACTCATAACTCAAATATTCACCTCCACGATCAGATCATAGAAACTTAATTTTTTGGTTACGATGATTTTCCACTTCACTCTGAAATTCTTTGAACTTTTCAAATGTTTCAGACTTATGTTTCATCAAGTAGATATACCCATATCTGCTCAAATCATCTGTGAAGGTCAGAAAATAATGATACCTGCCACGAGCATCAACACACATTGTACCTCATACATCAGTATGTATTATTTCCAATAAGTATGTTGCTTGTTCCATTGTTCAGGAGAACAGAGTTTTAGTCATCTTGCCCATGAGGCATGGTTGGAAAGAATCAAGTGATTCATAATCAAGTGATTCCAAAAGCCCATCAGCATGGAGTTTCTTCATGCGCTTTACACCAATATGACCTAAATGACAGTCCCACAAATAAGTTGCACTATCATTATTAAACTTATATCTTTTGGCTTCAATACTATGAATATGTGTATCACTACTATCAAGATTTAGTAAAAATAGACCACTCATCAAGTGTGCATGGCCATAAAAGATATTACTCATATAAACAGAACAACCATTGTTCTCTGATTTAAATGAATAACCATCTCACATCAAACAAGATCCAGATATAATGTCGATGCTAAATGCTGGCACCAAATAACAATTATTCAGGTCTAAAACTAAGCCCGAAGGTAGATGTAGAGGTAGCGTGCCGACGGCGATCGCATCGACTTTGGAACCATTTCCCACGCGCATCATCACCTCGTCCTTAGCCAATCTTCGCTTAATCCGTAGCCCATGTTTCGAGTTGCAAATATTAGCAACAAAACCAGTATCAAATACACAGGCGCTACTACGAGCATTAGTAAGGTACACATCAATAACATGTATATCAAATATACCATTCACTTTGCCATCCTTCTTATCCACCAAATACTTGGGGCAGTTCCGCTTACAGTGACTAGTTCCTTTGCAGTAGAAGCACTCAGTCTCAGGCTTAGGTCTAGACTTGGGATTCTTCACTTGAGCAACAACTTGTTTGTTGTTCTTCTTGAAGTTCCCCTTCTTCCCTTTGCCCTTCTTCTTGAAACTGGTGGTCTTGTTGATCTTCAACACTTGATGCTCCTTCTTGATTTCTACCTCCCCAGCCTTTAGCATCGCGAAGAGCTCGGTAATTGTCTTATCCATCCCTTGCATATTATAGTTCATCACGAAGCTTTTGTAGCTTGGTGGCAGTGATTGAAGAACTCTGTTAATGACACTATCAACCAGAAGATTAACTCCCAGTTGAGCCAAGTGATTGTGGTACCCAGATATTCTGAGTATGTGTTCACTGACAGAACTATTCTCCTCCATTTTTTAGCTATAGAACTTATTGGAGACTTCATATCTCTCAATCCGGGCATTTGCTTGAAATATTAACTTCAACTCCTGGAACATCTCGTATGCTCCATGACGTTCAAAACGTCGTTGAAGTCCCGGTTCTAAGCCATAAAGCATGGCACACTAAACTATCGAGTATTCATCAGCTTTGCTCTGCCAGGTGTTCATAACATTTGGAGTTGCTCCTGCAGCGGGTTTGACACCTAGCGGTGCTTCCAGGACGTAATTCTTCTGTGCAGCAATGAGGATAATCCTCAAGTTACGGACCCAGTCCATGTAGTTGCTACCATCATCTTTCAACTTACATTTCTCTATGAACGCATTAAAATTCAACGGAACAACAACATGGGCCAGTTATCTACAACAACATAGACATGCAAAATACTATCAGGTACTAAGTTCATGATAAATTAAAGTTCAATTAACCATATTACTTAAGAACTCCCACTTATATAGACATCCCTCTAATCATCTAAGTGATCACGTGATCCATATCAACTAAACCATGTTCAATCATCACGTGAGATGGAGTAGTTTTCAATGGGAACATCACTATGTTGATCATGTCTACTATATGATTCACGCTCGACCTTTCGGTCTCAGTGTTCCGAGGCCATATCTGCATACGCCAGGCTCGTCAAGTTTAACCTGACTACTCTGCTTGTGCAAAACTGGCTTGCACCCGTTGTATGTGAATGTAGAGCTTATCACACCCGATCATCACGTGGTGTCTCGGCACGACAAACTATAGAAAAGGTGCATACTCAGGGAGAACACTTATACCTTGAAATTTAGTGAGGGATCATCTTATAATGCTACCGCCGTACTAAGCAAAATAAGATGCATAAAGGATAAACATCACATGCAATCAATATAAGTGATATGATATGGCCATCATCATCTTGTGCCTTTGATCTCCATCTCCAAAGCACCGTCATGATCACCATCGTCACCAGCTTGACACCTTGATCTCCATCGTAGCATCGTTGTCGTCTCGCCAACTATTGCTTCTATGACTATCGCTGCCGCTTAGTGATAAAGTAAAGCAATTACATGGTGATTGCATTTCATACAATAAAGCGACAACCATATGGCTCCTGCCAGTTGCTGATAACTGTGTTACAAAACATGATCATCTCATACAACAATTTATATAATCACGTCTTGACCATATCACATCACAACATGCCTTGCAAAAACAAGTTAGACGTCCTCTACTCTATTGTTGCAAGTTTTACGTGGTTGCTACGGGCTTAGCATGTAACATCCCAAATATTCAATTTGGATGTTATACATAGGTCATCATATGCATATCATATTTTATTTGCTTTTTGTTTGTGATCCTGGAAATCTTAAGCAACTCAAGGACCTACGAAGAGAGTTGGGGATTTTCATTTATTTTCATATTTGAATTTCTCTCAAATTTGAAGAGAGGATCATTTCGGTTTTAATATTTTTCTCTCCAAAATATTTCTGATATTAAAATAAAAGAAAGAAGATAATATGACTTCTTCAAAAAGAGAGAAATTTCAGAGGAAAGATTTTAAAATCAAATAAATATTTTATTTGGATTTTATTCGAGATTTTATTTGAATTAGAAAAAAATATGCATTTTTCAGAATTGCATTCTTAGGCCAGAAAAATGTTCACTTTGTTCTAAATATTTTATTTAGATGGCGAAAATTGTTTTTGACATTTTAAAGAATTTTTTATATTTATTTAGGATTTTTCTTCTGCGGAATTTATTTTTTTTAAAAAGGGTTTCGCCCGACTGGGCCAACGGCCCAGCCGAGCAGGCCGGCCCGCCTCAGCGCCACCGGCTTCCTGTCACGGAGCCCCGCCGCCGCATGAACGCCGAGTCCGGGCTGCGGTCCACGCCGCCCTGCCGCCTTGCCCCCTCCCCCAAGCCGCCCTGTCCCGCCCCCTCTTATAAGCCACCACCCTGCCGCCTCTCCTCTACACCCTAGCCCGCAGCCGCCGCCGCCTCCCAAACCGCGTTGCCCGCCGTTAGCCGCTGCCGCCGCGCCGGAGCCGGATTCCGCCGCCCCGCCGCCGCCCGCGCCGGATTCCGCCGCCCCACCGCCGTTCAGATCGGCAGCCGCCGGTTTTCATTGGTTTATTTCAGGAAACCCTAGATCTAGCTAGGTTTTTATAGGTCAGTTTTCTCGGTTTTTCTTCGGTTTAGATCTATTCTGTGAACGTTCGTTCATTTAGTTCTTATAACGAACGAATTCATTTGTTTTTCTCTGTTAGCGGACATTCATCCGATAGATTTTTCTTTTTCTGTTGTTTTTTGCCAGGGACCTATCCGCGATTATTTTTATCGCATATTAGCCCCTAATCTTCAAACCCTCGTAGTTTTTCAACCGTTCGTCCAAATCTAGTGAAACCAACGCCAGAATCTTTGTCTCAAACCCCTCTTTCCAGTTAATCAACTTGAACATGATTTTGACAATTTAAAATTTGGTTGAAAGCAGATTTGAATTTGAACTTCCTTTGATCGTAGTTTGAGTTTCGTAGCTCTGATTTGGGCGATTCTTTTTGCAAATCGAAGCACTTTAGTTGAACTTTCAGTTTGGACTTTCTCATCTGAGTTTTACCCTTGCATCTATGCTTGAGTGCTTATGTATGCTATTGTTTGTTTGTGATAGAATTCCTGGAGTGTGAAGCGTGCTACTACGAGTCTCTAGGGTTTGCAGATCATCAGCAAGGCAAGTAACACTTTGATCATACCCTGTCATTACCCAGTTTGTATGCATTAGTTTCAACCCTTAAACATTGCATGAGTAGGATTGATAACATGTGTGTATTGGGAAGTAGATGATGAGGTAGAACCTATTGTCCTTTATATCAAACCCTGGGAGTTACTTTTACACTATGCTTATACTGCTATGCTATGCTAGTAGACGTGGTTTGGTTTGAGAGATCCATGACAGATGTGAGAGTATTATTAATGGTTAAACTTAATGTGGCTACTTTAATACACATCTAGGTGGATTGGTTGCGGGCACCTGGAGAATCTAGTGTTGTCCTAGGATATCCCGGAGTACCCGTGTGATCATCCTATGGTTAGCCACCTAGGCTCAAAGGGGTCATAAGATTATTCATGCTAGAAACTTCCGTGTGCATCCACAAGCCATTATGGGCTCTAGCATAGTTGAGTATGTTGCGTGACCTCTTTCTGTGGTAGGCTAGCAGATGTAGGGGATATAGGTGGTACTGTCTACCCAGAGTAAAGAGTTAATGCTTCTGAAAGGCTGTGTCTCGGTCATCCGTTCTCAAACACCATTAGTGCGAGAAATCCAACGGAGGAGATCGAGTCTTGTGGGGAAAAGTGTGCAAACTACTGTAGAGTGCAAAAACTAATCATGGTTAGCCGTGTCCCTGGTTATGGACATCTTGAGTATCTGGTTCTTGAATTATTGATTTGATCTCATCACTCTAAATTAATTTGTTGGGTTTTTAATACTATTTAATTGGAATTGAGTTGGAGGAACCTTCTCAATGTTTATCAACTACCATGATAGTTAAACAAAATATATTCCTTTGTTGTAGGAAAAAATGGCTTTTCGCAAAAAACATGAAAACCGTAGAGCCTCCACCAGCCATATATGCATGTAGTCATAGCTATTTCATGTTCATTGCTCTACACTGTTATTTTGCCAGCATATTCCATGTGCTGGCCCATTTTCGGGCTGCAACGTATTGTGTTGCAGACTTTTCAGATGAGGAGTAAGGTGCGCTAGGTCATTGTCGTGCACTCAGCTATGTCGTTGGAGTTGATGGACTCATTTACCTTCGATGCTTCCGCAGTTATCTTATTTAGATGGCCTTAAGCCATATTATTTTAATAAGTTCTCTTTTGAGACATTCGATGTAATAAGTGTGTGATTGCACTCTATTATAAATCCTTCAAGTACTATGTGTGTCAGCATTACCGATCCAGGGATGACACTTATGCACAGAGATTTGACCGTTTCAGGTCGGATCACTACAAGATGGTATTAGAGCACACGCTGATTGTAGGACACGACCACTAAGATAAGCCATATGTCACTCTTCTCTACTCATTTCTGGTTCCTCTCCATTTTCCACTCTATAGATGGCGGACCCAAGGAACAAGTTTGCCCAACCGGATGAAGACACACCTTTTGGATGACACTTGAAGGAAGTCACTAGGTACCTGAACATCCGAATACCAAGCTTCACCGAGACCTACACCGCCACTTTACCAGAAGAGGAGCGTTGGATGATTCGAGTTCATGTTCCAGCAAGGACATTCACTCAAGTTACTGAGCCCATAGAGTTTTCCTTTGATGCACCAACCTGGAGTCTAGGAAAGAGCATGGTAGCCCACATCGCCATGGGATGCATCGGCGAAGTTTATCACAAGGATCTTAAGGACACCATCTACCAGATATGTGGGTGTCAAGATGAGCAATGGGAGATGATTAGCACTAGGAGGGACAGGTCCATTACAGCCTTCATCCAGGAGTTAAACCAGCACATTCGTCGCCAGGAGAACCAAATGTCCACAAGCATGATAGATCTGAAGAAGGTGATGACTAGGAACATGGAGCTTGAAGAGGAACTCAAGTCTACACGCGACGGATACGAGGAGGAAATCGCAATACTAGTAGAAAAGATTGACGACCTAACAAGGAAGCTAGGAGTATTTATGGGAGACCCCACGCCAGGAGGAGATGACGACCATCCCAAGGACTACATCATCATCGACGACACTGACTGCGACCCCGACAGTAGTGATGATGATTACGAAGACGAAGCTGGAGCAGATATCATGGAATCTTCCACCGATCAAAATTTTTAGATGACAACCATATTATCAGTAGTATTCCCTCATGTATATAGTAGTAGTCCAAGTATTTTTTAACGGTAGTTAGATCGATTGTATGCCCTTGTTTGAATTGAGTGGTGTGATATGATTGTGTTTGTCTCATGTGCATATGGGTAGTGTATTCTCTTTAGACCTCATTCTATTCTAAATCTCTTCCCTCTAAACCCATCAGATGCCTCCGAGACGTGACCTCGGATTTGTCTTCCCACCGGAGCTCACTCAGTTGATCCAACAGCAGAATGCCTTGATGCAGTTGCTAGTCCAGAACCAAGGCAACAACAACAACAACCCACCTCAACCACCTCCAGTTGACAACTTAGCCCATTTTCCGAGGTTGAATCTGCCGGTGTTTTCCAGTAGCACCGAGCCAATTGTTGATGATTGGCTACATAAGATTGGAAGGGAGTTGACCACCACAGGTTGCACTGATGCTGAGAAGGTGCGCTTTGCCGCACACCAACTGGATGGACCCGCAGCCTCATGGTGGGAGAAGTACACAACCACGTTCCCCATAGCCAATGTCACTTGGGAACAATTTGAGCAAGAATTCTGCCCAGCCCATGTCTCAACTGGAGCTATGAACATGAAAAAGCATGAGTTTCGCAACTTACGCCAAGGAAATCATACTGTGGGGCAGTACATGGATGAGTTCAGTAAGTTAGCTCGTTATGCCCCGGATGATGTGGCCACAGATGCCGCGAAGCAGGAGAAGTTTATGGAAGGGCTGAATGATGAGCTGAGTATGCAGTTGATGGTAGCAACATTTGCAAACTACCAGGAATTGGTAGACAGGGCTCTTATGATTGAAGGGAAGCAGCAGCAGATAGAGAGCCGCAAAAGGAAGTATGGACAAGGGAAGTACAATTCAGGAGCTCAGCAAAGACCTCGTTTTACCCCGAACTCGGGAGGACATACTCACCATAACCACGGAGGCCACACCCATAATGGAGGAAGTTCACATAACCATAGTGGCCCCAAGAATGGGAATAGAAATGGAAGAAGTAGCGGCCAGAACCGTTCCAACCCCTCTACACCCGCCAAGAAGGATTTAAGTCACATTACTTGTTTCAAGTGCGGGAAGACTGGACACTACGCCACTTTATGTCCTGAAGCCAATAATGGAAATGGCAATGGAAGTTCAGGGAATAAGCCCAATCCCTTCACCAGAGGTCAGGTGAACCACATCAACGTGGAGGAGGTTGAAGATCAGCCTGACGCAGTGATCGGTAAGTTTTTGATTAAGTCATTTACCACAGTCGTTCTTTTTGATACTGGTGCATCACATTCATACATATCAAGGGGATTCGTGGAAAGGTTTAAATTGCCAACCCTAGCCCTTACGTCACCCATGTTAGTGAGCTCGCCAGGAGTAGAGTACATGGCCAGCCTATGGTGTGATCGGTTACCCTTAACCATTGGTAGCCATGTTTTCCCCTCCGACCTAGTAATTTTGGAGTCACAAGGATTGGATATAATACTAGGCATGGATTGGCTATTGAAGTATGGAGGAAACATTGACTGTGCTAGTAAGTCAATTCTGCTCACCCCCCCTGAGGAAAAAAGGATCAAGTATGTATCCAGGCATGCGCCAAGAAGGACCCAAGTAACACTACAAGAAATATGTCAACTTATGACCTTCTGTCAGTGACCCTCGAAGAATTGGTCATAAATTTATGACCATTTTAGACCAATTGGTCAAAAGCTGTTCAGGGGGCTCCAAACCCTAAACCATTGCGACCATTTTGGTCTGAAAGGTCGTAATTTCCTTACACAAAATGGTCACGAAGCAAACAGTGCTAGTCCGCTGCCTTATTTCTAGTTGTTAATGACCAATATAGATGGTCATAGCCTTGTAGATTGTGGTGGGTTGTGATGACTAGGCGCCATCTCATCAGTTTTGCATATGTGTCATGTCCATGTGGCAGTTTTTGCCCTAGGTTGTGAAGCAACCTATATTTCTATCATTCCCAAAATTCCCAAAAAAATCTCAAAAATTCTTTGGGGCATATCTTCATCAAATATGTAAAAATCCTTCCTTGCCTAGTTCAAAACTAATTCAACAATATTCATTTTCCTATTCTGTTCACAACAACACTTTATGAAGGAACTACTATTTATATATTCTTGATTGCCCTCAGAATTTTTGGGCACTCTTTCCTATCCAAATAATTACCGCATGAAAAAATTCAGCTCCATTTGCCTAGCAAATCTTCCTCGGCAAATTTCCAAAGTTTTTGTCCACCTAGAAGCATTGTAAAGGAAGTACCTTTTTTATATCTCTAAATGACATGAAATTTATATAGTTCCTTAATATGCCCAAATTATCACCCTCCTCCAAATTGCAGCTCAGTCAAATCATCTATGTGAGCCCAGGTTCAATTTATATTTTATGGCCAAATTGGCACGTTGCAAAGCAAGTGTTATATAGACCCCTCCTATTACCCTCAAACTTTTCGGGCACTCTTCCATACCCAAATAATTGCCACATGATAATATTCAGCTCAATTTTCCTAGTAAATCTTTCTCGGGAAATTTCCAAAGTTTCTACCTCGAGAGAAGCTTTGTGAAGTAATTACTAGCTAGGCTTACCCAAATGATCTGAAAATTTACCAGCGCATGACCACACCTAATTAACTTACCTACACCAATTTTGAGCTCATTTCATTCATCCAATCTCTCTCACTAGTTTTCCCAAGTTTTTGTCCATAGAAGAGCATTGTGAAGGAAGTACTACTTTGGCATGTCCAAATGGTATCAATTTTCTACAATGCTTTCCTATGCCCAAATAACCATCCTCCACAAAATTTGAGCTCACTCCATTCATTATTTTGAGCCCAGCTTCAACATTCATATTTTTGTCCAGCGTGGTACTTTGCAAAGCAAGTACCACCTAGAATCCTCCTTTTGAGCTAAAAATTTGTGAAGACATTCTCCTTAGTAGATGATCATCCTCAGCCAAAACTCACGCCCATTGGCCATGTGCATTTCCTGTACCGCTAATCAAACACTTGGCTGCTAATTCATGTTTGAGCATCGATCGGTCTCCTCGTGAGAATCTTATGTTGTCATTTTCTTCCTAGCAGCAACCTGGGGAGTTCCCAACCCACTAGACATGCCTAGGCCTCCCAGAACACATGGCAACATTACGGTCACGCGGTGACCACGCGACGGGCATGCGAGTTTACGCGCTCTAGAGTTGGGGCCCTCGGCCACCGCCCAAACCTCGACGTATCGCCACCAAACCATGTATTTATGATTAAATAGGTCCTTATGTAACTAGAAATGATTTTTGGAAAAAATAAATAGCAAACTATGAGGCAGCTGCAGTTCAAATTTGACCCGCTTCCAACTGAATCGGCGGAAATTTGTCTTTTTCACGAGAGGTGGATCAAAAACTTTTACACCCAACCATTTTGTCAATTGTGCATTAAATATGGCCTAGTATTTTATAAAAATTATTTGGTCCAATTTTGCAACAATTATTTGGTAGTTCCTTCACAAAAAAACCTCCTTTCGGGCACTCGAAAAATGGAAAATGGTTTTTTCGTCCAACGAAAATGAAAACTTCCTTAGGCAACATTGTTTGCCATTCCAATATGCACCCTTGTGCACAATATGAGATCATTTGAACAAATTATGCCATGAATGCGGCCATAAGATTGATCATTTGGCTTGATAAGCCATGAATCCTCACACTTGATAGCTCATTTCCGAGAACACTTTTTTAAAATAATTACTGTATTACAATTTTATTATTTTTCCTGGAAACTTTTTCACATATAATGACACAATGCGAAGGTTTTCCAATTTTTTGATTTTTTTGAATTTTTTATGCCCGTTTCAAAATGCGGTCAAAACGGCGGGCTTGACCGTTCCTAGCTAGTGGTTGAATATTGGAATTTTTTTGGTGTTTCTCTGATTAAATAGATACTTATGTACCTAGAAATCATTTTTGGAAAAAATAAATAGCAAACTATGAGGCAGCTGCAGTTCAAATTTGACCCGCTTCCAGCTGAATCGTCAGAAATTTGTCTTTTTCACCAGAGGTGGATCAAAACTTTTAACACCCAACCATTTTGTCAATTGTGCATTAAATATGTCCTAGTATTTTATAAAATTTATTTGGTCCAATTTTGCAACAATTATTTGGTAGGTCCTTCACAATAAAACCTCATTTCAGGCACTCAAAAAATGGAAAATGGTTTTTTCGTCCAAAGAAAATTAAAACTTCCTTAGGCAACATTGTTTGCCATTCCAATATGCACCCTTGTGCACAATATGATATCATTTGTACAAACTACACCATGAATGTGGCCATAAGATTGGTCATTTGGCTTGAAAGCCATTGATCTCCACACATGATAGCTCGTTTCTGAGAACATTTTTTAAAATAATTACCGTATAACAAGTTTGTTATTTTTCCTGGGAACTTGGCCACATATGATGGCACAATGCGAAGGTTTCCCAATTTTTTGATTTTTTTTGAATTTTTTATGCCCGTTTCAAAATGCGGTCAAAACGGCGGGAATGACCGTTCCTAGCTAGTGGTTGAATCTTGGAATTTTTTTGGTGTTTCTCTGATTAAATATGTCCTTATGTACCTATAAATGATTTTTGGAAAAAATAAATAGCAAACTATGAGGCAGCTGCAGTTCAAATTTGACCCGCTTCCAGCTGAATCGGCGGAAATTTGTCTTTTTCACGAGAGGTGGATTAAAACTTTTTACACCCAACCATTTGGTCAATTGTGCATTAAATATGGCCAAGTATTTTAGAAAAATGATTTGGTCCAATTTTGCAACAATTATTTGGGAGGTCCTTCACAAAAAAACCTCCTTTCGGGCACTCGAAAAATGGAAAATGATTTTTTCGTCCAAAAGAAATGAAAACTTCCTTAGGCAACATTGTTTTCCATTCTACTATGCACCCTTGTGCACAATATGAGAACATTGTTTTTTGAATTTCTTTCAAAATGTTGTCAAAACGGCGGGTATGACTACGTGTCTTCGGTCACCGCGAAGGTGACGACGACGAACTCCGCGCTCGCGACCACCACCTCGATGCCCTGCTCTTCTATGTGCCGAGGTCCTTGCTGGCGGCTTTGCCGGATAAAAATCCAGAGCTTCTTTATTCAGTATTGCCACCTCCGCCCCTGAAGTCGAGACATCGAATGATCCAAAAACCTAAGCTACTAGGACCCTAAAACCTAAAGCTAAAATGGTCCACACGCGCGGGATCCGACGACCCTCCTCACCGCCGACGACCAAGAAGTCACCGGCGGAGGGGAACCACCGAAAGACGGCGCAAAAAGAGTCAGTTCTCTTAGCCAAAGAGATGTGCACTTTATTTTCAGCCGGTTACGACCTACTTAAATGGTCATGGACGTTGCGCACATGTACTCTATTTTGATTGGTTCAGAGGCATGTCACGCGGATTATGGATCGAGCACCGTCCGATCCACCCGGATCCAACGGCAGCGCTCCCTCATCACGTTTCTCACGCCACCTAGCCCAACAACCCACAGGCCACAGCCTGCACTCCTCCCCCGCAAACCCTAGCGCTCCCCGATCCCTCCCACCTCCCCTCCCCTCGCCGCCACCCACCCCTCCCCTCGCTCTCCTCCCTCCCCTCCCCTCTGGCAAGATCCAGCGCGCTCCAAGATCCCCATGCTCTGCTCCTCCCTCCCCTCCGGCAAGATCCAGCGCGCGGCCTCCCTCTCCTCGATCCAGATCGAGGCACCCCGCCGCCCCGCCTTCGTCTCCCTCCGTCTCCCACCTGATGGAGGCCGCGGTGGGGGAAGCGAGGGGTCTCGGCTTCCCCTCCCATCGCGGCACCACTCGTCCGCTAGCTCCCCACGCAGGCAGATTCGGATGGAGGCGGCCGTCGCCGGGCACGACGACTCCACCCGCCAGGTCGTCACCGGGCACGCTCCAACAACCTCTTCCGCTTCAAGACGGACCGCTCCTCCGCACCCTTCTCCCCCTTCGCCGAGAAGCTGGACTGCGCCGGCGGCGCCGGCTCCCCTACCCCCAAGAAGGCGCCCTGCAAGGTCCCCAAGACGCCCCACAAGGTTCGATCCGCCCGCCCGCCCATTCCCGCAAACACCTCGCGCGCACCGAATTCTCCGATCTCCGATCTACTACTAAATGGTGTGTGGTCGTCGCCGGCGTGCAGGTGCTGGACGCGCCGTCCCTGCAGGACGACTTCTACCTGAACCTCGTCGACTGGTCCTCGCAGAACATGCTCTCCGTCGGCCTCGGCACCTGCGTCTACCTCTGGTCCGCATCCAGCTGCAAGGTGCATTTCTTTCTTTCTTTCTTGCATCTTCTTGTTGCATCCATGGATCACGCTCAGGTCAGATTGCTAATGGCACCGTTGTCCAGGTTACCAAGCTGTGCGATCTGGGGCCGAGGGACAGTGTCTGCGCCGTGCACTGGACGCGCGAGGGCTCCTACCTCGCCGTGGGCACCAGCCTTGGAGACGTCCAGGTTTAATCTTCAACCGATGCACATTGCAACAAAATCTCACAATGTAGTCCATATTCGTCAAAGGATTCTGAACTGTTTGGTTCACGACTTATCAAAATTGATATCAGTGATGCACATTGGAAGAAAATTTCACAGCACACAAGATTAGAGAACTGAAAGCTGTTAGTGTGTGATTGTTAAAAGATAAGTACCAATGTTTAAGGGGTGTAGTCTAGTAATAACTTTCACATACTATCGTGTGCGACGCGTCAAAATAAGAACCATAAATGAGGTATTGATCTGCTGCATTAAACACTGATGTACAAGCAGTAATAAGTTTCCCATACTACCTTTTGCAGGTCAGAGTATGACACGATTGGCACTAGTGTAAAAGCAGCTGTTGTTCATCTGGGAGCAGCACTTGTAAAGGTTAGTAACTAGTCGTGGATTCTTAGCACCATGATTGACATGCCGAAACAATCCACCATTCATTGGTCTGTCATTGCTTGAGAAATTTTTTAGTTGTTTGATCAATGTGCTCTTGCCAACTACTTGACTTATACAATTAATATGTTCTTTGGAGTGACCACTCAACTAGTCTTTTTACTTTATCTAAAATCCATGTACCAGTTTTGAGAGCAAACTGGTTGCTGAGGGTTGTATGCCATTCAGCGGGATTTTTTTGTCTTTGAAATTCCATGAGTTATTAAAAGGTTGTAAATGGCATCTCAATTTTTCATGGTTTGTACTAGTTATCTTCCCTGTTATGCAGTTCTGTTTGTCCAAAAATCACAGTACAAGTTGAAGCTTGTCATCCTGATATTGTCAGCTTAGCCTGTTTGTTATTCTTGTCACGGATGCAATACTTTGATTTATTTCCAGCTGCAATTTAACCTTATATTGACTACCATTGATCTATTGGACATGTTTGGGGTTTCAGGCTGGGCTTTTGACTTTTGACCTACTGTCATTCTTGTCCAAAATTTCACTACATTCCCATCATGTTAACTCGGTGCATCTCTCCTATCCATGGAATATCCTTAGTTACAAGTCAGTTTTATTTCCTTCAAGTATATTTCTAGTAGTACATCACAACACAGAGCTGTTTGTTTGTTTGTTTGTTTTACTATATCACATACACCTCTAAGATCATTGATGTGAGATTTTCACTGTTTGTTAATACTAGTAGATCACAATATAGAGCTGTTTGTTTGTTTTACTGTATGGAAGGTTGATTTGATTTGATTCACATTTGACATCTCTGTCTGCACTTCCAGACTATTTTCGACTTGAGTATGTCGGCTTCAGAGTTTTTGCAGAACTCTGAAGTAGATATTGTCAATCTTGTGTGCCAACAACATATTTCATATAGCTGCCTGGATTTCACAACATGGGCTTTCTTTTGAAATTTCTTTGACTATGTAGTGTAGATAAATAAATACTCTTAGTAGACTGGATTTGAGGCATTCTAGTTTATTTGGTAGACGAAATTCAGTTTAGATTCTGAATTTGTTGAATATGTGACAATTCCTTCATTCTCAAGTGCAATAGATCCTTTGTGGTAGTAAGAATTCATATTATTGTGATGTTTCCTCCTGTTTAAGTTTTTCATTCTCATTGTTCTGACCGGTTACCATTTTGGTTTGCAGAAAGGTACCAAGAGGGTGCATTTTGTCATGTACTTGATCAGGGAGGTCGCTGGGTTTGCTCTGTATGAGAAGCGTATCACTGAGCTTCTCCATCTCCCTCTCATCTTCCTTTGCTCGCTATTGCTACTCCGAATTATACATGTTGGCAAAAAGATGTCCCTGTTTCGTCAGTACTATGCACTGCTATATTTATGTGGTTGTCTTGTGCATCTTATTTTGAAACCAAGTGAGACACCTCCATCCCCTACATCTTGACGATCCCTCTACTAGTGTACATTTGAGTTGCTCTCACTACCTCCTGCCCCAAGATTCATAATTGCCTTTGTTGCCTGCTCATTTAATTAATTAAAACTGCATGTATTCGTGTAAGTATGGCTGTGAGAACGAGATCAATGGTGCCTTCCACCAAACAGATTGAACTTTTAATACTTGCTACGCATGCTTGTGTACCTAAACATTCTGTACATTTGTTGTTGTTATTGTTGACCATGCAGTCTAAAAAACACACTGTCTTTTCTTTTCGTGTGTAACAGCCAAGATGATCTGCTTTACACTTACAATTCATGTTGACTAAATCCGAGCAAGTCTCCTGCAGTTCGACCATAAGTAACACTCTGCAGGTGCAGCTCAAATCTTACTCTATTTCTTTTTTGTGTTGGCTCGATCAAGTTTCTCCCAAATCTAGTCGATCGGATATCATCATGCTATCTTGTTCCTTTCAGTATGTGCCCACGTATATTTAAGCTGCACCTGATTGTATATAGGCATAGCACGGGCTCGGGCTTTTAAGCATGCCACATCTCGTTCTGTTTATGTAGCCACCATGTTACATGTTCTGTACTTACAGTTCCTGGCGATGTATTCGAGCTTGTGAACACATATATTTACACGTACCCCTGTTTATATCAAGGCCTCCCTGGTAGGTTATCTACCGAGTGGCAAACAGTTAGATCTCATACTGATGAAATGAATTAGTTCTTTTTATATGCTGCATTCAGATTCGTCATGTGATTATTAGTTATTTTTAACCAATGCTAGACCTAGCATACACCACAATCTCTTGTTCTGTCACTAGCATACGCTACACTTTTAGATAAAAGGGGGGCATATCATTTGCTTTATATAACAGTGCTGGGGCATATCATTTGTTGTGTTGATATGAACTTAACAGTATTACATTGTAGTGTTTTCTGCATGTTGTCGTATCACTAGTTTCATGCCGCCTTCACATTTGAACCTATTACTTGTTTTTTTATTATCCTTGATTATTATCAATTGTTGTATTGTAGACTTAAAATTGCGGTGGTTCCTCTTTTACAGAAGCTCAAGTGTGAAGTGTGAAGTCTAGAAGTGTGAAGCCGTGAAGTCCTACTGAGTGAACAGCAGTATACTGTAGCATATCTGTGTTGTAAAGATTGTAATAGACTTATTTAGTGGTATATTTGATGAATTTATGTGTTCTTTGTTCTTTTTGAAATATTGATTATGTATGTGATTTGAAAACTTGTGAAGTGGAAACTGAACAATGGGGCCACTTACGAAAATAATCTGTCTAATTTGTACATTTCTGACATGTGGGACCTATTTGATAGATGAAATTGACAAGTGGGACCCATCTGACTAGTGGGACCAGTTTGAATATATAATGGCTGAAACTGGAAAATAAATATACTATAAAAGGCCACGGCCCAGAAAATAAAAAGGCCAAATTGTTGGGCCAGGCCCATGTACCTAGCGAAAATTAACAGAAAAATATATATTAAAAAGGCTGAATTAAAGGGCTCGACCCATGTAAAACACCTAATCGGACCGGGCTGAATCTTGTGCCACATCAGCTTGCCACGCTGGATGCCTACGTGGCCTGGGGAGGTTGCTAGTGACCAAAACGCCACAGTAGACGTATTTTGGTCATAAACGTCTACGACCATTCCAGAAGAAAGGTCGCTATAGTCAGTTTATGACGGCCAGCTTTTGACCTTATGTTTTTGGTCACAAAAAGGTCACAAATGGAAATTTGTGACCATTCAGTGACCAATAGTGGTGGTCACAAGTTACCATATTTCTTGTAGTGTAAATTCCCTCTCACGAGTTGTTCAGGAGGAAGTGCCTGTAGTGAAGGATTACCCGGATGTATTTCCATAGGAACTACCAGGCATGCCGCCAAGATCGGGATATAGAATTTTTGATAGAGATGTTGCCAAACACTGGACCGATATCAAAGAGACCATACCGGATGCCCGCAAATGATCTAGAGGAGATTAAGAAGCAGACTAAGGAGTTATTGGAGAAAGGTTACATTTGACGAAGTTCGTCACCATGGGGAGCCCCAGTGCTCTTAGTTGAGAAGAAGGATGGATCTTTGAGAATGGTTGTTGATTATCGTGCATTGAATGAAGTGACGATCAAGAACAAGTACCCACTACCGATGATCGACAATTTGTTTGACCAGCTACAAGGAGCTAAAGTATTTTCCAAGATTGATCTGCGACTAGGATACCACCAGCTGAAGATCCGAGAACAGGATATACCTAAGACGGCCTTCACCACGAGGTACAGCCTATATGGGTATACAGTTATGTCGTTCGGATTGACTAATGCTCCCGCCTATTTCATGAGTATGATGAATAAGGTGTTCATGGAATTCTTGGATAAGTTTGTTGTGGTG
The DNA here is from genome assembly GCF_003073215.2 of Triticum urartu. NCBI lineage: Eukaryota > Viridiplantae > Streptophyta > Magnoliopsida > Poales > Poaceae > Triticum > Triticum urartu. The sequence continues at coordinate 406,151,402 of NC_053024.1, forward strand.
TTCATTGATGATATTTTGGTATACTCGAAGAATGAAGAGGAGCACAAGGAACATTTGCGTTTAGTTCTTGAGAAGCTCAGGGAACATCAGTTGTATACCAAATTTAGCAAATGTGAGTTTTGGTTGAAGGAAGTTGGATTCCTTGGACATGTCATATCAGGAGAGAGTATAGCAGTAGACCCTACCAACGTTCAGTCAGTCACCGATTGGTTGTCACCCACCTCAGTAGGAGAGATCCACGGTTTTCTTGGACTTGTGGGATATTATCGGAGATTCATTGAGAATTTTTTCCAAGATTGTGAAACCTATGACAGAGTTGTTGAAGAAAGACACCAAGTTCAAATGGACCGAGGAGTGTGAAGCCAGTTTTCAGGAGTTGAAGAAACATTTCGTTACAGCCCCAGTGCTAATTCTTCCGGATATACGCAAGGATTTCCAAGTGTATTGCGATGCTTCTCTCTTAGGACTTGGAGGAGTACTTATGCAGGACGGAAGAGTTGTTTCATATACCTCACGTCAGCTTCGACCGCACGAATTGAATTATGCCACGCATGATTTGGAGTTAGCAGCCGTAGTGCATGCACTTAAGACCTGGAGACATTTTCTTATTGGAAACTGTTGTGATGTGTACACGGATCACAAGAGTTTGAAGTACATTTTCACGCAAAAGGAGCTGAACCTTAGGCAAAGGAGATGGTTGGAGCTTATAAAGGATTATGATACGAAGTTACATTATCATCCAGGAAAGGCCAATGTCGTAGCAGACGCTTTAAGCCAGAAGAGTTATGTCAATACCCTCATAAGCGGAGGATTACCAAAGGAGTTGGTCGAAGATCTCAGGGAGCTTCGTTTGGATATAGTTCCTAGAACTTTCATTGCAGCAATGGAGTTTCAGTCAACATTATTGGGAAATATTCGAGAAGCTCAGAAGGATGATAAGGAGATTGCCGAGATAAAGGAGAAAATGAGCAAAGGAAAAGCCAAAGGTTTTCGTGAGGATGAGTACGGAATTTTATGGTTTGAGGATCGTGTATGTGTACCCAATAATGCGGAGATCATGAAGTTAATACTTCAAGAAGCTCATGACTCGCCATACTCAATACACCCCGGGAAAACCAAGATGTATTTGGATTTGAAGGAGCGTTTCTGGTGGACTGGTATGAAGAAGGATATTGCAGAGTATGTAGCAGTATGTGATGTATGTTAGAGAGTGAAGGCAGAACATCAGAAGCCAACAAGATTACTGCAGCCTATGCCGATACCCGAATGGAAGTGGGACAAGCTTGGCATGGATTTCATTACTGGATACCCAGGACCCGATTGGGATATGATTCTATCTGGGTAGTAGTGGATCGTTTGACCAAAGTGGCTCACTTTATCCCAGTGAAAACCACCTACACGAGTGCGGAGTTGGCCAAGATATATATGACCAGGATCGTATGTCTGCATGGAGTTCCGAGGACCATCATATCATATAGAGGAACACAATTCACCTCAAAGTTTTGGAATCGGCTACACCAGACTTTGGGTACCAGCCTAGAGTTCAATACAACCTTTCATCCACAGACAAATGGACAGACCGAGAGAGTCAATCAGATTCTAGAGGACATGTTGAGAGCTTGTGCGCTAGATTATGGATCTAGTTGGGATGATAATCTGCCTTACGAAGAGTTCACATACAATAACAATTATCAGGCTAGTTTGAAGATGGCACCTTTTGAAACTTTGTATGGAAGGAGGTGCAGGACACCGTTAATGTGGGATGAAGTTGGAGACCGTCAGTTGTTTGGACCAGATTTGATCAAAGAGTTTGTAGAGAAGGTCAAGTTGATTCGCGACAGACTAAAGGTAGCTCAGTCCAGGAAGAAGAGTTATGCCAATACAAAGCGCAAGGAGGTAGTCTATGAAACGACAGAGTGTATCTTCGTGTGTCACCTCTGCGAGGAGTTAAATGATTTGGAGCTAAGAGGAAGTTAGCCCCAAGATTTGTAGGACTATACCGAGTTTTGGAGCGAATGGGAGAAGTGGCCTACAAGTTGGAGTTACCCGAAGGACTGTCAGGAGTTCATGACGTATTTCATGTTTCCCAGTTGAAGAAGTGCCATGCTGAGATGGCCGATATTCCTCTGAGAGATACAGTGCCCCTGGAAGCAATTCAGTTGGATAGTGATTTGACCTACGAGGAGAAACCCGTCAAGATTCTCGAGTTTGCCAGCCGAGTTACGCACAATAAGGTTATCAAGTTTTGCAAAGTTCAGTGCAGCCACCATATCGAGGATGAAGCCACGTGGGAACGAGAGGAAGATCTACGGAAAGACCACCCACACCTATTTTATAGCCAACCCGAATCTCGAGGGCGAGATTCATCGTAAGGGGGGGTAGGTTTGTAACATCCCAAATTTTCAATTTGGATGTTATACATAGGTCATCATATGCATATCATATTTTTATTTCCTTTTTGTTTGTGATCCTGGAAATCTTAAGCAACTCAAGGACCCACGGAGAGAGTTGGGGATTTCATTTATTTTCATATTTGATTTTTTTCTCAAATTTGAAGAGGGGATCATTTTGGTTTTAATATTTTTCTCTTCGAAATATTTCTGATATTAAACTAAAAGAGAGAAGATAATATGTAACATCCCTAGCCTTGCTATGCACTTAGACTAGCTTGGTTGTTGCATCATGTCTAAATTTCTTTTAAACTTGAAATGGGGATTGTTCAAACCCTAGCACCAAATGAAATGCAACTAGGATCAAATAAAAATATTTTCAATGGATCTGAAATGCCCTTCAAAAATGTTCATCATCTCTGCCTTGGTCTATAACCTCTGACAAGAATGGTTCACATTTTTGTAGGACACCTAAGGTCACTGAATTGAATCATACTTTATTTGCATTTGGGCATTTAAATACTATATAATATTTTAAATGTCCAAATAATTCTGAACTTAAGTGAGGGCTGTTGGAAATATTCCAAACAGAGCCCATAATTATTTTTAGGGTTTTTGAAAATGCCTTAGCATTTTAATTAAGTCAAAACAATTGCAGAAAAATAGAAAACTAAAACTAAATTAGAAGAGAGAGAGAGAGAGAGAGAGAGAGAGAAGTTACCTGGCGAAGCCCACCTGGCAGCCCACTGGCCGGCCCAGCGCTGTGCTGGCCCATGACCAGTCAGCTGCTTCCTCTCGCCAGGCAGGTAGAGAGGTGAGCGCCGGCGTGCCCGAGCTCGCCACGTCGTCACCTACTTGTCGCCAAGCAGCTGGACGCGTGGATGAGTTCCTCCTCGTCGCCAAGCACCCCCTGGAACCCCCTCGCTCACTGCCTCGTTCCCATCCCCTCCTCTGGTTCTCTCCCCTGCACCGCCCGAGCGCAGTCATCGCCGCCGCTCGCCGTAGCCACGACCACCGTCCTCCTATCGCCTCTCTGACGTGTCCCCGAGCTACGCCACGATGTCCTTGTCCTCCCCACCGAGCCACACGGTGCCAGAAGCCCTGCTGCATCTCCAACGCCGCCATTCCCCCCTCGGTCATTCAAGATCGCAGCCGTCCGTACGTCGTTGCCCGGCCTTCCCCGAGCCCGCTTCGACGCTTGCTGCAACCGCTGTGAGCCCCTGCGTCGAACACCGCTCTCCTCTGCTTCGTTTGCTCGCTGTAGACGCCACCCCCTTGCTCACCGTAGCACGCTGCCACGCGAGCTCGACGCCGGCGTCACTCCGGTGACCATTTGGTCACGCACGGGTGCCTAAAACACTCACCGCACCTCGTAGAGCCTCTCTAGTGCGTCTATTTCCCCACTAGCTCGCTGCAGCAGCAAAACCACCAATGGCCGAGCTCCGGCCGCCGCCCTGAGCTCGTTTCCGACGAGCTCCGAGCACCCCAGCTCACCCTCTTGCTCCACCATCCACGACGCACTCCCAGTAACCCGTAGGAGCAAACCGCAAATCGAACGGTGCTCCATAGCGAGCACAGGATGCACCTCCGCTGTCGGCCGAGGTCGTCGCCGATTAACCTCCGGCGAGGATGACGTGGCACCTTAATTAAACTCTAATGACGCCACTAACTAACCCCCTAGCTCACTGGCGGATGGGCCCCACACCCTAGTTAATCCCAGTTTTGTTTCTGTTTAGGTTAGTTTAAAACCCAACGGGACCCACATGCTTGAGTTGACCCCGCTGACATGGCCGTTGACTAGGCCCACACGTCAGCGACCCTAACCAGCACCGTGACACTGACCAGTGGGACCCCCTGTTCAGGTTTGACCTGGACCGGGTCAGTTGACTCGCTGACGTCACAGTGACGCGGTTAATCATTTTCTGGAATAACAATAATACAGTAAAATTCTAGAAAATGATTTAAACTTCAAAAATTCACAGAAATTCAACCGTAACTCCAAACGAAATAATTTATATATGAACAATTATTAGAAAAATCTAGTCTTTCCATCTATACTTGTTTTATGCATGTTTAATCAACTTAACATTGCTGTTTAGATCAAAACATGATAATGCAACTTTATTAGTTCATAGTTTGAATTTGAATTTGAACCTTTGGTTCAAATCAACTCAAACCCTTCTGTTGCTAGATGCATTAGCTCAAATCACATCATATTGCCATCTCCCATTCATGCATCATATTGTTGCATTGCATTGATCGTATTTCGTCTCTGTTGCTGGTAATTGTCCCCTTCACTAGATGTTGTTCCGGTGATGAGATCGATGACACTGATGAAGAACTATACTATCTTCAGAAGTGCCAGTCAAGCAAAACCCCCTTGTTCATTCCGATACAATCCCACTCTCTCGCTCCTGCTCTCTTTCACTGCATTAGGACAACAACGATTCAACAGTTACATGTTGCGGTAGTTGAACCCCTTTCCTCTGCATGACCTGTCATTGCCACAGTAAATAGATGAAACCCACTAGCATGAGTAGGATTTGTTTGAGCCCTAATGTGCCTACTCATTCATGCTTGTTTGTCATGCCTGCTACTGCTTAGAGTTGAGTCAGGTCTAATTCATCGGGGCTGAATTGGAATGTGGTGAACATGTCCTACTGTTGAGAGCTAAGTGTGTGAACACGATTTGGTAAAGGTAGCGGCGAGAGGCCATGTAGGATTACATGGTGGGTTCTCTCATTGCAGCCGTCCTCAGGAACTGAGTTATGTGTTTGTGATCCATGAACAGCTATGACACGTCTCCAACGTATCTATAATTTTTGATTGCACCATGCTATATGATCTACTGTTTTGGACATTTTTGATTGCTGCCATTTTTATTTGTAAAGTGCTATTTAGTTAATTATTTTTGCAGATGATTAATAGATAAATTCCTCACGTCCAGGAATTTATTTTAGAATTTTTGGGGTTCAGGATCTTGCGCTAGCTACAGATTAATACAGACTGTTCTGTTTTTGACAGATTCTGTTTTTCGTGTGTTATTTGCTTATTTTGATGAATCTATGGCTAGTAAAATAGTTTATAAACCATATAGAAGTTGTAATACAGTAGGTTTAACACCAATATAAATAAAGAATGAGTTCATTACAGTACCTTGAAGTGGTCATTTCTTTTTTTTCGCTAACGGAGCTCAGGAGATTTTCTACTTTAAGTTTTGTGTTGTGAAGTTTTCAAGTTTTGGGTAAAGATTTGATGGATTATGGAACAAGGAGTGGCAAGAGCCTAAGCTTGGGGATGCCCATGGCACCCCCAAGATAATCTAAGGACACCTAAAAGCCAAAGCTTGGGGATTCCCCGAAAGGCATCCCCTCTTTTTGTCTACTTCTATCGGTAACTTTACTTGGAGCTATATTTTTATTCACCACATGGTATGTGTTTTGCTTGGAGCGTCTTGTATGATTTGAGTCTTTTCTTTTTAGTTTACCACAATCATCCTTGCTGTACACACCTTTTGAGAGAGCCATACATGATTTGGAATTTGTTAGAATACTCTATGTGCTTCGCTTATATCATTTGAGTTATATAGTTTTGCTCTAGTACTTCACTTATATCTTTTAGAGCACGATGGTGGATTTGTTTTATAGAAACTATTGATCTCTCATGCTTCACTTAGATTATTTTGAGAGTCTTAAATAGCATGGTAATTTGCTTAAATAATCCTAATATGCTAGGTATTCAAGATTAGTAAAAAAAATTCTTATGAGTGTTTTGAATACTAAGAGAAGTTTGATGCTTGATGATTGTTTTGAGATATGGAGGTAATAATATCAAAGTCGTGCTAGTTGAGTAGTTGTGAATTTGAGAAATGCTTGTGTTGAAGTTTGCAAGTCCCATAGCATGCACGTATGGTAAACATTATGTAACAAATTTGAAACATGATGTGTTATTTGATTGTCTTCCTTATGAGTGGCGGTCGGGGACGAGCGATGGTCTTTTCCTGCCAATCTATCCCCATGGGGGCATGCGTGTAGTGCTTGGTTTTTGATTACTTGTAGATTTTTGCAATAAGTATGTGAGTTCTTTATGACTAATGTTGAGTCCATGGATTATACACACTCTCACCCTTCCATCATTGCTCGCCTCTTCGGTACCGTGCATTGCCCTTTCTCACATTGAGAGTTGGTGCAAACTTCGCCGGTGCGTCCAAACCCCGTGATATGATACGCTCTTTCACACATAAACCTCCTTATATCTTCCTCAAAACAGCCACCATACCTACCTATTATGGCATTTCCATAGCCATTCCGAGATATATTGCCATGCAACTTTCCACCATTCCGTTTATCATGACACGTTCATCCTTGTCATATAGCTTAGCATGGTCATGTAGTTGACATAGTATTTGTGGCAAAGCCACCGTTCATAATTCTTTCATACATGTCACTCTTGGTTCATTGCATATCCAGGTACACCGCCGGAGGCATTCATATAGAGTCATATCTTGTTCTAAGTATCGAGTTGTAATTCTTGAGTTGTAAATAAATAGAAGTGTGATGACCATCATTCATAGAGCATTGTCCTAAAAAAGAGAAAGGCAAAAAAAGGCCAAATAAAAAATATAAAAATATATAAAAGGGACAATGCTACTATCCTTTGGCACACTTGTGCTTCAAAGTAGCACCATAATCTTCATGATAGAGAGTCTTTTGTTTTGTCACTCTCATATACTAGTGGGAAATTTTAATTATAGAACTTGGCTTGTATATTCCAACAATGGGCCTCCTCAAGTGCCCTAGGTCTTTGTGAGCAAGCAAGTTAGATGCACACCCACTTAGTTTCTTTTGTTGAGCTTTCATACATTTATAGCTCTACTGCATCCGTTGCATGGCAATCCCTACTCCTTGCATTGACATCAATCGATGGGCATCTCCATAGCCCATTGATTAGCCTCGTTGATGTGAGACTTTCTCCTTTTTTGTCTTCTCCACATAACCCCCATCATCATATTCTATTCCACCCATAGTGCTATATCCATGGCTCACGCTCATATATTGCGTGAAAGTTTATAGGTTTGAGATTACTAAAGTATGAAACAATTGCTTGGCTTGTCATCGGGGTTGTGCATGAAGAGAGCATTCTTGTGTGACGAAAATGGAGCATGACTAAACTATATGATTTTGTAGGTATGAACTTTCTTTGGCCATGTTATTTTGAGAGGATATAATTGCTTAGTTAGTATGCTTGAAGTATTATTATTTTATGGCAATATAAACTTTTACCTTGAATCTTCTGGATCTGAATATTCATACCACAATTAAGAAGAATTACATTAAAATTATGCCAAGTAGCACTCCGCATCAAAAATTCTGTTTTTATCATTTACCTACTCATGGACGAGCAGGAATTAAGCTTGGGGATGCTTGATACGTCTCCAATGTATCTATAATTTTTGATTGCTCCATGCTATATTATCTACTGTTTTGGACATTATTGGGCTTTATTATCCACTTTTATATTATTTTTGGGACTAACCTATTAACCGGAGGCCCAGCCCAGAATTGTGTTTTTTGCCTATTTTAGGGTTTCGAAGAAAAGGAATATCAAACGGAGTCCAAACAGAATGAAACCTTCGGGAACGTGATTTTCTCACCGAACATGATCCAGGAGACTTGGACCCTACGTCAAGAAACAAAGGAGGAGGCCATGAGGTAGGGGGCGTGCCTACCCCCCCAGGCGCGCCCTCCACCCTCGTGGGCCCCCTGTTGCTCCACTGACGTACTCCTTCCTCCTATATATACCTATGTACCCCCCCCCCCACGATCAGATATGGAGCCAAAACCCTAATTCCACCGCCGTAACTTTCTGTATCCATGAGATCCCATCTTGGGGCCTGTTCTGGAGCTCCGTCGGAGGGGGTATCCATCACGGAGGGCTTCTACATCATCACCATAGCCCCTTCGATGTAGTGTGAGTAGTTTACCTCAGACCTACGGGTCCATAGTTATTAGCTAGATGGCTTCTTCTCTCTTTTTGGATCTCAATACAATGTTCTCCCCCTCTCTTGTGGAGATCTATTCGATGTAATCTTCTTTTTGCGGTGTGTTTGTTGAGACCGATGAATTGTTGGTTTATGATCAAGTCTATCTATGAACAATATTTGAATCTTCTCTGAATTATTTTATGTATGATTGGTTATCTTTGCAAGTCTCTTTGAATTATCAGTTTGGTTTGGCCTACTAGATTGATCTTTCTTGCAATGGGAGAAGTGCTTAGCTTTGGGTTCAATCTTGCAGTGTCCTTTCCCAGTGACAGTAGGGGCAGCAAGGCACGTATTGTATTGTTGCCATCGAGGATAACAAGATGGGGTTTTCATCATATTGCATGAGTTTATCCCTCTACATCATGTCATCTTGCTTAAGGCGTTACTCTGTTTCCATGAACTTAATACTCTAGATGCATGCTGGATAGCGGTCGATGAGTGGAGTAATAGTAGTAGATGCAGGCAGGAGTCAGTCTACTTGTCTCGGACGTGATGCCTATATTCATGATCATACCTAGATATTCTCATAACTATGCTCAATTCTGTCAATTGTTCAACAATAATTCGTTCACCCACCGTAAAATACCTATGCTCTTGAGAGAAGCCACTAGTGAAACGTATGGCCCCGGGGTCTATCTTCATCATATTATTCTTCCAATACTTAGTTATTTCCTTTGCTTTTTACTTGCCTTTTATTTTACTTTGCATATTTATCATAAAAATACCAAAAATATTATCTTATCATATCTATCATATCTCACTCTCATAAGTGGCCGTGTAGGGATTGACAACCCCTTATTGCGTTGGTTGCAAGGATTTATTTGTTTTGTGCAGGTGCGAGGGACTCGCGCGTAGCCTCCTACTGGATTGATACCTTGGTTCTCAAAACTGAGGGAAATACTTACGCTACTTTGCTGCATCACTCTTTCCTCTTCAAGGGAAAACCAACGCAGTGCTCAAGAGGTAGCAAGCTACTACCACGCATTGGAATGCTTAAGTGCCCCTCTCGACTTATTAATCAACCTGGTCTCTGTCGAGGAGTTGCAACTAGTTTCTAGTGTTTGTAGGTTGTGTTAGTAGTCTACCAAGTGGTACCCAGTACAGGTGGGCTTGGGACAGACTAGGCACCATGGCACGGTGTACCAAGCGTAGATCCATCCGCCGAGGTGGGCTTGGGAACCCTGCACACATCATTTCGGGCTGTGAGCGATACCCCGGCCGGATCTCCTTGCGGATGGAACCCGAATAGGCGATAAACCTGGACGAGAGACTTGTGTGGTTAGTCAGGTCGTGGCTGACTCCCTCACCAGGCTTCCGCTTGAAGGTTGCCGAGATACATGACGTGTACATGGTGGTAAGTGGCGGGAGCGTGTGTGAAGAAGTACACCCTTGCAGGGTTAACATCATCTATTCGAATAGCCTGTCCACGGTAAAGCACTTCTGGGTTTCCTGTACAGTTTGAAGACAAGTGAAAGTGGATACTCTAAAATGCGCAAGATAAGCGTGAGTGCTATGGATGGCGTTCTCGTGGGTAGATGGGAGCAGATCCATAGTGGTGTATTCAATGGTAAATATGTGGACTCGTGTGCGCCACCTCAAAAGAGTTACTTGCAGTCGTAGTTCAGGTTAGCCACTGAGTCAAAGCTGGCTTGCTGCAGTTAAACTCCACCACCCCCTTTATTGATACCGATGCATATATAGATAGTTCTGATGTAATTCTTGTTGGGTACATTTGTACTCACCTTTGCCTATTTTATGTTTTTGCAGAGAGATTTCAGTCTTGCTAGTAGTTCCGCATGGACTTCGACGTTTAGCTTGTTACCTCAGCTACGATCTTGTGCCCTCAGCAAGGTCTTGTAGACAGTCATGCTTCTTAGCCTTTTTCTTTTGCAGTTGTTTGTACTCAGAAAAGATAAGTTTCCGCATGTGCTTGTTGTTTGTATGACTTGAATGCTGGGTCATCAGACCCATGTTTGTAATATCTAGCTCTTCGGAGCCTAATGAATAAATACTCTGAGTCGTAGAGTCTTGTTGTGATGCCATGTTGTATTTGCACATATCGAGCATATTGTGTGTATGATTTTGAAATGCTTGGTATGTGTGGGATCCGACAACCTAGTTGTTTATCCTTGGTAGCCTTTCTTATGGGGAAATGTAGTCTAGTGCTTCCACTGAGCCATGGTAGTATGCTACAGCCCGGTTTACCAGAGTCCTGCTAGCCCAGTTACTACTGCTCCGGAACACTTAGATTGGCCGGCATGTGATCCACTTCGTCCCTGTGTTTGTCCCTTCGGGGAAATGTCACGCGGTGACATCCGGAGTCCTGGTAGCCTGCTACAGCCCGGGTTCCCAGAGTCCTGTTAGCCCAGTTGCTACAGCCTGGATTCACATGTTGATGGCTGACACGTTCGATGTTGGTTCATGTATGCATGTCCCCGTAAGTTAGTGCCACTTTGGGTTTACGACTAGTCATATCGGCCTGGGTTCTTTGTCATATGGATGCTAGCGACACTATCATATACGTGAGCCAAAAGGCGCAAATGGTCCTGGGCCAGGTAAGGTGGCACCCGTGGGAATACCATGCATGAGGCTGCAAAGTGATATGATGTGTTACATGCTAGATCGGTGTGACTTAGAATCGGGGTCCTGACAGCTTTGGTATCAGAGCCTGACTGCCTGTAGGATTACCAAGCCAAACTGGTCGAAGTTGAGTCTAGCAATGCTTTAGTTATATAAGGGAATTGATTGTGGAAGGGGACGTAATGCTCTTTTTACTCCTTTACCTTATGCCCTTCTGATCTGAGTCAACCTCTTCTTTTCTGCGGGGATTAAGAACTAGGCTTCTCATCTTTCTATCAAGACCACGTGTTACTAATCTGTAGACCTATAAGATTGATGGTTTCAAGCCCTAGTTCAGTTCTTACTACTTCTGTGTGTTGACAGTTGATCTCAAAACCTTGATATTGTGCTTCTGAGTGGTTATGCCACCATTTTGCAGGATGTCTCAAATCTTCTTGAGTAATTACAGCCGTTATGCTGTCTGAGTCATTCGAGGTTTCTAAATAATCTGATGCTGTTTGCAAATCCCTTCTTTCCGTTCTCAATGTTCCTTTGGGCCATATTAACCACACTAATCGTTGAGTTGAGGTACCCTGTTACCTTGACATATATGTTGGAGTTATTATAATGACCCTAGGTGTCTTAGAGGACCACCCACTAATCTAGCAATGCTCTATATTCCCAGTGTGATGATTCTGGCCATCATTTTCGAAAGCATCCAGTGATGCCATTTAGTTAGTAGGCATTCCATTCCTGGGTTCTTGAACCCGAGGTTCACTGTACTCATTCATGTTGGTAGTGTTTGCTAGTTCCTTATGATATTAGTAACCTTTGCGACAGTCCTCGAGGTCTGTGGTATCTCATTCTTCCAATACCATGAACCATCATGGCAGAAGTTCTTTTGAACCAAAAGATCACAACCAGGGTGCTCTTGAGGGGTACTCCATTCATTTTGTGACTCTACCAGTTCTACCTTCTCCGCATGGGTTATCCGGAAGAAATATGTTGAACTCGTTCGACATGCTAATCTATGCATCCACAACTCAAAAAAGCATATGTTCTTTTTAGTTCTCCCTCTTTAGTTGTTTTCTAGCCCTCGTCTATCAATTTGTAGTCAGGAGTAGTCACACGCTCATGTTATCGATGCCTATTATTCTTGTGGTTCGTCAAGCCATTCTATTTCAGAATGACTAGGAGAAACAAACTCCAGTACCTTCTCCATTTCTAGGATTTGGTCAAAGCAGTTGTATTCCGCAGATCAAATGCCAATCCAGCTTTTGTTCTGTTCTACCCTGGGGTATTACCCTCTTTATGTCAAGAATCTCATAGGAATTGCACACCATCTTATGAATTCTTGGTGCAGTGATACTTCTCTCCGTCATTATTCATTCGCTGGTCTCCGTGTTGTTGTGACCGGAATACCGGCAAGTGAGCCATGACGTGTGAAAGCAATACTCCTAGCAAATCTGTTGCTTGGTAGTTAATGGACAACAACCTCATTCTTAGCGTGTTGGTTATTAAATCATCATCTTGAGATTGATCGTGTTACCGAGTCCATTTTTCCTGGTGCACTCCTCGATCAATGAGTTAAGATTGTGTCAATCCCTCGCTCTTTTGATCATATCGTCTTGCCCTGAAAAGCAAGATTGTTTTTGAGCTTCATAACATATCGGTGGTTTGTGATTTCCTGATTATCTTCTCAGAGGAATCACCAGGTTGTTCCCTGGCCGTTATGTTGAGTTCGTAATCAAGATGGGTTTTCCCTAAACCACCCTGTTGGGGATATTATTACTGGAGTCCAGGAAGACAAAGGATCATGGCGCTTCAGGAAGGCGCAAGGTCCAAAGGCAGGTTAAGGCCTGTAGACATAAACCAACATTATCATGTAACTTGTATTGTAAGATAGGAGGAATAGAGAACGAGTTGGACACGTTGATGATCCGGCCTCGGGACTCTGTAAACCGACGTGCGTCGACCTATGTATATAAAGGGACGGCCCAGCAGCGGTTTGGAGACAACGGGCAACAACTCGAGAACCAGGCAAAGGGGATTCGCTCCCTGGTCATCGAAACCCTAGCAATTCCATCACAACTTGAGTAGGATTTTACATTCATCGTAAGGGGCCGAACCAGTATAAAACTCTCATGTCCTTCGTCCGCTTTAACCCCTTTAAGCTAACCCATCGCGATGGCTCCACGACTAAGTCCTTACACAAGGACATCTATCGTGACAGAACCACGATAGTTGGCGCCCACCGTGGGGCTATCGCACGATGGTTTCGAGTTCTTGAAGGGTAGCATCGAAGGACTCCAGGGATACGCTGTGGGCCGGATGACTAAAAGTCATCGCGGCAAGCTCTACATCGACGATGCAGGATGGGGTCCCGAGGCTGGTTCAGTCAAGTACGGGTAGCGGGTCCCCTTTGGTGGAATTCACGTCTTCATCGGCAAGATCGGCGAACCTGGCCCTGAGCCAAACATCTGCACCGACATCATCGAGACGGCTCAGCGTGCAAGCTCTGCCCAGGTTCAGCCCACCGTAAAGCATGTCTTCATAGGTGTCATCCATGGAGCGGAATATGAGGATAGATTGGCATCTGGTGGCGAAATCGTTGTCTGCTCTGATGATGAGTCTTCAACCGGAGAGACCGAGTCGCTGTACCAACTGTAGGATGTCTGGATTAGTGGAGGTTCCGATGGCAACAGTATTCCGGACCCCCTCGATCTGCCAAGCTGGGTCGCGGGCTTCATGGTCGGAACACAACCAGCGCAGCACTCTTCTACCGCCGCGACGATGATCTCCGGTTCAGCAACAGCAACACCAGTGGGAGCAGGGGGCTCTGTGCCGCCTCCGGCTCAGGTTTTGTCCAATCTATTCGACGCTTTAGCAACGTTGCTGGCAGCGGAGGTGGACGCAACAAACCGGGATTAGCACAATGCAGAGATTGCAAAGGTGAAGGATCAGATAACTCAAGCTAAAGCGGATCTGGCAGCAGAAAACACCAGGATGGCTACAGAGCGGGCCGGGTTGGAGGCTCAGGCGTACCGGCTTATGCTGGATCAGAGTGCATCAGATGACGTCATGAGGAGAAGATATCGATCGCGCCTTCCGTCGGTCTTGGAGGCGAGGAATCTCTTTAACACGCCAGGAGCGTGCACCAGCAACCAACCTGTGGTAAACCGGGCGGAGGCACATGGGACCATGGCACCGGTTCCGCCTCGTGCGACGGATCCGCCGCCTCCGCCTCGTCAGAACGACATTCCATCACGACACGTCTCAACACCTCCGGGTCATTACTCCAACCCATTGGATAACATTGTTGCTGCCACTTCACAATTGGCAGCTCTCCCGATTGATGGTGAGTCCCCAGTAGCAGTTGAGACACAACGGGCTAGGGAGCTCCTTCAGACGGCTTTGACTCAGCAGCAGGCCTATTGTTATAGCCGTGAAAGGATTCATTCTACTCCCCTCCGAAGCTGGAGCTACAGCAGGCATATCGATGAACTGGCCGTATCAAGCAGTGCGAGGAATCGTAATCCGCCCCGTGGCAATAACCCGACGGTTGGCGGTGGCAATGCCCAAGATGTAGTGTATTGCGCTAGGGCACGTCGGGAAGCCGAGTTAGCGGCACAACACGAAGCACCGATTCATTAGCTCACGCCGGTTCGTTAGTTCACTCCGGTTCATCCAACAACATCGGTGAAACCAGGGGTTACCTCCAGTTCTTTGGGGGTGCCATGTCTTATCCCGGCGCTGTGCAATGTACGGTTACCCAAGGATTTCAAGGGACCGCGTAAGGTGCCAAATTACACCGCCGATTTATCCCCTGAGTCATGGGTGGAGAGTTATGAGATGGCAATGGAGATGCTGGATGTGGATGAAGCGGCGTGTGCCAAATACTTTACCATGATGTTGGAGGGAACAGCTCGCATGTGGTTGAAAAATCTGCCAGCCAACTCTATTGGATCATGGGCCGAATTAAGGGCCCGGTTTATCTAGAACTTCAAAGATACGTGCAAGTAGCCCATGTCCATCGTGGATTTAGCTGCCTGTGTCCAGGAGGAAGGAGAATCAACAACCCACTAGGTGCGCCGGGTTTCAGAGATTTTGCATTCATCAGACCACATCAATGCTGACACAGCCGTTTTAACATTGGAAGGAAATTCCTGGTTTCCACCTTTGAAGCTAAAATTGGGATGGCTCAAACATTATTGTAATGACATGGGAACGCTTATGGCAGTTCTGGTAAAATATGCCGACTCTGATAGTACCAAGGACCCCGAGTCTGAAGATGACAAGACAGGGAAGGGAAAGAAGAGCGGCAACGCCAAGGGGCAGCAGCATAATCCGACAGGTCATGGGAACAATGGTAAACACAAGGCAGATAATAGCTTGGACTTTATGGCTAACACCAACGCCCAGGATAATGGTCAACGGCGTAAGGGTAAATGGCCCCAGCGGGGTGGAGGGTCAGGCCCCAATCTGGAGTGCCTGTGAAACGAGCCTTGCCCAAAGCATGGATCAAAGGAGAGGCCGGCTACGCATCTTTGGAAGGATTGCTTCATCATGCGGGAGTTCAAAAATTCAAATCTCTTTCAACATGACAATGGACCGCCTGGCGGTTCAGGAGGCGGTTTCCATGGGCCAGGTTATGGTGGTGGCAGTTCCGGTTCAGGGTTCCAGGGCAACCAAACCGGACATGGCAATCAGAACAGCCAGGGCAACCAAGAAGGTTACAACCATCAGGGGAATCAACAACAACAACAATCGGGTTATCAGAGCAATCCAAAACAGTTGAATAGTTGGCAGTACCATGTCTTCACCACTAGCTTATGTAAGCGCGATCAGAAGCTTCATAAAAGAGCTGTGAACTCTGTTGAACCGGCGGTACCTCATTATCTGCGCTGGTCTGAACAACCCATATTGTGGAGTCGAGAGGATCATCCACCCCGGGTTGACAATCCGGGTCATCTGGCTTTAGTGGTGGCACCCCAGGTTGGGGGGTATAAATTTACCAGGTGCTTATGGATGGAGGAAGTAGTATCAATATCCTTTACTATGAAACCTTTCGTCGCATGGGGTTAACAGATAAGAATCTTAAACCGTCGAACACTGTGTTTCATGGGGTAGTGCCTGGTAAATCGGCATACCCAGTTGGCAAGATAGCTCTGGAAGTTGCTTTTGGAGACGATCATGATTCAAGATCAGAGGTGTTGACTTTTGAAGTAGTGAAAATCAAGAGTCCATATCATGCACTGTTCGGACGGCTGAATTATGCTAAGTTCATGGCAAGGCCTTGTTATGTTTATTTGTAGCTTAATATGCCGGGTCATAAGGGGACCATCATGGTGCATGGGAGCCGGAAGATTGCTTTGGAATGTGAAGAAGGTGATGCAGCTTATGCTGAGTCGGTTTGTGCCACGGAGGAGCTAAAATTTTACAAAGACAATGTTGATCCAGCAGATATGACTTCCCTGAAAAAACCAACTACTGAGCATGATCCGGCATTGAAGTTTAAATCGGCTGAGGAGACTAAACTGGTTGACTTTGTTCCTGGCGATTCGTCCAAGCAGTTCAGCATCAGCGCTAAATTGGATCCGAAATAGGAAGGCGCGCTCATTGAGTTCATCCGTGAGAACCGGGACATCTTTGCATGGAAGCCTTCTGTCATGCCAGGTGTACCGAGGGAACTCGCTGAGCACACCCTTAATATAGATCCTAAGTTTAAAACGGTCAAGCAGTTTCTTCGCCGCTTCAATGAAGAAAGGCGTAAAGCTATTGGTGAGGAGGTAGCCCGGCTCTTGGCAGCAGGGTTTATTGTGGAGGTCTTTCACCCTGAGTGGATATCTAATCCGGTGCTGGTACTTAAGAAAAACGGCACTTGGCATATGTGTGTGGATTACAAAGACTTAAACAAAGCCTGTCCAGCTGACCCCTTTACTCTCCCCCGAATTGATCAAATTATTGATGCTACAGCAGGTTGTGACCGTTTGTGTTTTCTGCATGCTTATTATTGTTATCATCAGATCAAAATGGTAGTTAAGGACCAGGAGAAGACAGCCTTCATAACTCCCTTTGGAGCCTTCTGCTATGTATCCATGCCTTTCGGGCTCAAGAGTGCCCAAGCAACTTATCAACGCTGTGTTCAGAATTGTCTACATAAACAGATTGGGTGCAAAGTACATGCATATGTGGATGATATTGTGGTGAAATCCAGAAAGGAGGAGACATTGATAGGTCACTTGAGGGAAACTTTTGATAACCTCCGGGTTTATAAGATGATGCTTAATCCGGCAAAATGTGCCTTTGGTGTACTGGCATGCAAGCTTTTGGGTTTTCTAGTGTGTAACAGGGGGATTGAAGCTAATCCGGAGAAGATCACGGCTATCACGTCTCTGGCTAAATGGGCGTGCATTAACGATGTTCAATGTTTGGCGGGCCGGATTGCAGCCTTAAGCCGGTTTATCAGTCGCCTTGGAGAGAAGGCTATCCCTTTCGTCTGGAGTGATGCTGCTGATGAAGCACTTGCAGATCTGAAAAGACAGTTAGCTGAGCCACTTGTCCTTGCGGCTCTGGTTGATAAGGGGCCCTTATTGCTATATGTGGCTACTAATGCCCGAGCTATTAGTGTGTCTATTGTTGTGGAGCGGAAGGAGGCTGGGAAAGAGTATCCGATTCAACGGCCAGTTTATTATATCAGCGAGGTGCTTATCGAGTCCAAACAGAGATACCCACATTGGCAGAAACTGGTGTATGGAGTTCTTATGGCATGTTGGAAGCTCAAGCATTATTTTCAGGGTCATCCTATCATAGTGGTCAGTTCAGCCCCCTGGGAGATATCATCCAAAACAGAGAAGCAACTGGCCGGATTGTAAGTGGGCTATTGTGCTTGGACCTCACGGGCTAAAATATACACCTCGCACAGCAATCAAATCCCAAGCACTTGTGGACTTCATCAATGATTGGACAGAGTTGCAAGCACCGGAGGAAAAGCCAGACAACACATATTGGACTATTCACTTTGATCGGTCCAGGCAATTGGAGGGCTCGGGGGATGGAGTCATATTAACTTCCCCACGAGGTGATAAGTTTTGTTATGTTCTCCGTTTAATGTTCCCTTGTACTAACAATGCAGCTGAGTATGTGGCCTTGCTCCATGGTCTTCGGATGGCTAAGGAAATGAACTTAAGCTGAGTTAAGTGCTTTGGTGACTCGGACCTGGTGGCTCATCAGGTATCTGGCACTTGGGATTCCAAGGATCCACTTATGGCAGCATATACACGAGAGGTGGATGCGGTGGCTGGTCACTTCAAGGGTTATCAAGTGGACCATATAGACCGGCGGAAGAATGAAGCAGCAAATGCTTTAAGTCGCTTAGGCTCTCAACGTAAACTGGTGCCACCCAATACCTTCCTTGATGTACCGCATAATCCGTTAGTGAAGATACCTACGAAGGAGGATTTGGCTGTGCCCGACCCGAAGGCTCAATTGGTGGCGGCTCTTCATGTTATACCAGATTGGACGGTCCCGTACCTGGCATACATGAACCGGGGTGAGTTGCCAGACGACGAAACCTTGGCCCGACAGATAATCTGGTGATCCAAGTCAATGACCACTGTCAATGGGGAGCTACATCATTGTAGTGTCACAGGAGCATTTCAGCGTTGTGTCTCTCCTCAAGAAGGTTGTGAGATCTTGCGTGAGATCCACAAGGGAGATTGTGGTCACCACGCCGGTTCAAAATCCTTCGTGGCCAAGGCTTTTCGTCACGGCTTCTATTGGTTGACGGCTCATGCTGATGCTGAGGATTTGGTAAAGAGTTGTGATGGTTGTCAAAAGTTTGCACGCCGTGCTCATGTTCCGGCCCAAGAATTGAGAATTATCCCAATAACTTGGCCGTTTGCAACTTGGGGGCTCGATATGGTTGGACCTCATAAGAGGTGCAAGGACAAGAAAACCCACCTGCTGGTGGCGGTTGATAAGTTTACCAAGTGGGTAGAGGCGGAGCCAGTCAGTAAGTGTGATGCGACCACGACGGTTCAATTCATCAAAAAGGTGATATTCCGGTTTGGTTTTCCACACAACATTATCACTGATAATGGTACTATTGTATCCAAGGGTGCTATGGAAGAGTTTTGTCAACATGAGCACATCCAGCTTGACGTGTCATCAGTGGCTCACCCCCAATCTAATGGTCAACCAGAATGGGCCAATCAAGAAATTTTGAGAGGTATCAAACCCCGGCTTATGGTTCCTTTAAAACGGACGCCGGGTTGTTGGGTGGAGGAGTTACCTTCTATGTTATGGAGTATCAACACCACACCAAACAGATCTATGGGTTACACACCTTTCTTCATGGTTTACGGAGCAGAGGCAGTTCTTCCTAGTAACATACGTCATGACTCACCCCGTGTGGCGGCTTATGTTGAAGTTGATAATGAGAAAGCACGTCAGGACTCACTGGACCTGTTGGATGAGGAACGTGATCTTGTGGCAGCACGTTCGGCAATTTACCAACAAGATCTACGACGTTATCACAGCCGCCGGGTTAAAACCAGGACTTTTCAAGAAGGCGATCTGGTGCTCCGGCTCATCCAAGATCAGACTGATATGCACAAGTTATCCCCACCTTGGGAAGGGCCTTTTGTGGTCAGCAAAAATTTGCACAATGGATCATACTACCTTATCGATGTTCGAGAGCACAAAGACTCATGTAAATCGGAGGAGGAGACCAAGCGGCCGTGGAATATAGCTCATCTTCGGCCTTACTATACTTAAGCCATAGGCTCTTTTTTATGTACATAATTATGACAATGTATATATTATGATCAATATAATAAACCAGAGCCTCAGCTAAAGCGGGGTCTCTGTTGTCTTTACATCCAGTATGTTTACTTAAGGGCTCCTATTCATAAAAGCGGAGTTATGCTGATCCGGCTTGTCTAGCCACACATATGAAATCACTAGGGGGCTTGGTCATATCCGAACCTGAGCAACACCTCTTGATCGGCTTAAAGCCAAAGGGAAATCACTAGGGGGCTTGGTTGTATTTACACCATAGCTACACCTCTTGATAGGCTTAAGGCCAAAAGGAAATTATGTGGGACCAAAGAGAGTGTTGCACCAGCACAACTCAAACATAGGCACCCACCGAGCTCAGCTCACATGTTGCTTAGGGGCTCTTTGCTTCCCAAAGAACAAAGAGCCTCCACCTTTGCAATAGGCTATCAAGCCAGGCTTGGAAGTTAGGTGTATTCACCTAAAACCCCGGGTTATCCTACCTCTTTAAGTAAGCCACTCCGTCCAGGTAAACCTGGTATGACCCATCGAACGTTTGACAAGTCAATCTCATAGACCCTGAACTTGTCATAGTTAAAACGATGACTGGTTAAAGATTAAGGTCCATCCTAAAAGGCTTTGAAAAAATGGTTTAACTCAGTGTCCTGGCAGCCCATGAAAAGCCTCGATTTAGGGCCTGGCAGCCCATGAAAAGCCTCGTATATTCTTCTTGTATTTTTTGCAAAGTTTTCTTTTCTTTTATAAAATTCATAAGTGTTTTCTGATAAACCGGCGTTTATTTTAACCCAGCGTGACTTACAATGCTAAATTGTTAGTACATGATCAGCTATAATCCGGCTTTTTCTGTCCCGGTCTGGTTTTGACTACAAGTCACCACTATTATATGGTTAAACCGATGTTTATCATAACCCGATACAGTTTTATCGTAAACCGGCAAACCTGAAAGGAGTCATCTATACTCCAGCTTGGTGTTATCACCTCTTTTTTACACGGCCATGGGTGAAATGAACGAGGTAACAAGTATTTTCTATGTTATAAACAGCCTTGGTCCTACATCTAGGTTCTATATTTGGGCATCATGACCCGTCCAGCGGTAAACCGCCAGGACCCTTTTTCAATCTCTTGTATGCAGGAACAAGTTAACATACAGCCACTACGGATTATGCATATAATAACAATCCCAAAAGCATGGCGAATTATCAGTATCCAGCAACATAAGTATGCTCGATGGCATAACAGACAAAGTGTTTGAACTAGCCTATTACAAGACGTTTTTATGCCCACATAGGATAATTGTTTCAGCAAGAAGGGTAGGCTACGATAGGCTAAACCGGCCTCCGGTTCAGGATTCATCATCAGGACATCTTGAAGATTGCGGATCATCTTGAGTTGGTGCATCCTCCTCCTCTCTACCCAGTGGCTGGAAATCAATTGTTGTCCAATCGATTCCGGTTAAAGCTTGGAACACGGCTTCTTCACTTATAAGGGGCAAAGGATCAATGTCAGGAGCATAAGTGTGCTTACGAATTGACAAAACAAGATCCTCTACATCATGTATCGGCACAGGATATCATTTCTGATCAACATCATAAACCGACTGATAATGAGACAAATCTGTTTCGTCCGCCAACTTGCTTGCTATAGGTCGCATTTCCCTTGTCAGCCTTCGGAGATCATCATTATTAAATTCTGAACCATCTTCCTTCACGCCAGATAGCCTTGGCCGATATCTGCCGGTTCAAGATCTAGAATCTATGCCTTGGCCCGGACTAGCGCGGTCAGTGCACCTGACCTTGCAGCTGATTTCTTAAGTTCATCTAACCGGGCGGGCAACATTGACAACTTCTCGATGGTTTCCTTTATCAAAGTCAGAGGAGGCCTGTTATAGTCAGTAGTGCAAATAGCTTGTTGGGATCCGGAATATAGCTGCTCTATCAAAGTATAGGCAGCCTTCAGCTTCATCCGCATATCAGAGCCCAGATGGGTAATGCGGGTCCCTGTGACATTGCGAGCATCGGTAAACCAGTAACTGATAAGTTAAAGGGGACTTGAAACATATCAGATGAGGGCGCTTACCAAATACAGCAGAGGTCATAGCATTTATTTGCCACTTTAAACCAGTCAGTTCCTCAACCACCGGTTTAAGGGCTGCTTCTGCGTCTTCGGCTTTCTTTGCTAAAGCGGCCTTCTCGGTATCCCAATCTGCATGTTCCTTCTTAAAATTTTCCTTCATCTTCTCCATGGCTGTTAAGGCATTAGTCAGTTCCTCTTTGGCTTTGGAAGCCTCCGCTTGATGAGATTTGATGTTCTCTTGAAGATCAGCGGTTTGGGAGTCCTTTTAGCTCCGCTCAGCCTATAAAGAGCATACATGTCATCAACAGGTTGTATATATTTTAAGTACCAAGCGTATAACAAGTTATGCACTTGGGGGCTAATGCCTACTCGCTTCATTCTAGAAAATTATTTCAAGTCCCAAGCGTATAATACAAGCATTATTCTTGGCACTTGGGGGCTAATGTACATCTGCTCAAAAGTAACAGTGATTAAAGTCCCAGTTCACCTTGGAAAGGTAAACCGACACTTGGCGACTACACAGGCGAAAGTTACGAGGTTACAATGCTAAAGTACCGGTTCATTTTTAAAGGATCAACCGACCCTTGGAGGATAAGTATGCAGAAGTACAGTATTATGAAGTCCTGGTTTTTGATTACTATCATAAATCAGCCCTTGGGAGCTACAGGAATTGGTACCTACAATTGGAATTAAGAGAGAAAAGGATTTCTACTTACTTCATAACGTTCCTTCATCAAATTCATTTAAACCGGCTTCATAGTCACGGTTTGAGTACAGACGGTTCAGAAAACCAGAATAGAGCTCTTGGGCATTAAGGTGGGCATAGCTTGATATATCGGTGCTCCACTTGCCTTTCTCCATGGTAGCACATTCTTCTTTGGCACTATGTTTTGCCAATACAACAGGATGGCCAGGGGATTTGTGGCCAACGCCAGTAATGATAACCTCATCTTCCTTGTCGCCAGCCGCCTTTTCTGGAGTTGATGGAATATCAGTAGCCTTAACTGGACTAGAAGGTCCATCATCAGTTCGAACTGGACTTGCCGGTTTATCAGCTTGCACAGCAGTATGAACTTCTGCTTGTTCATCGACATTATGATCTTGAGGGGGCGTTTCATCAAACGTGGCCTTAGTATTTGGACCTTCCCGTTCCGTAGTCGGCTCCGTTTCAATCACCACATGGTCGTCAGACGGGTTATTCACCCGAGCCTTCTTACTGGGTCTGGCCTTGGCTCTAAATAGAACAGATCAATGGTTAGCATAGCATACAAAGTGTAAAGCGTCAAAAGATTGAGTTGAAATACTTACCCAACAATGATCTTAAGAGGAGGGAGTTGTGTGGCCGTTGATTCGCCGGATGATGAAGGAGGTGTTACCTGATAATTCGAATCGGATGGATTAAGAGGTTGTCGGAAATAGCCTGCCTTGGGATAAGAAGTGTCAGAAGTGGGTGAGACCTAATGTCGGCGTTTTCGAACTAGGGTGTTCGGTAAACCGGTCGAAGTGATTGTTTGGTCGCTGTGCCGGGTTGTGCGGCGAGCCTCGTGCTGCTGCTTCTTCAAAAGAAATTTTGGATCCAAGTGAGCAAGAGGGTGAGAAAATCTTACTTTCCGGACTGCTTGACGGATTTTTTGTGTTGGCAGAGGGTCTGAACCGTAGGAAAGGATAATTACCTCTGCATTGTGAGCTTGGCTGCCCTCAGCGTCCTCCTGGTAAATATCATTGTCAATGAGGTGCATGTAACACCCCGGATGTAAATTTCCCAATTTGTACTCCAACTCTTGCCGTTTCCGGCGTTAAGTTATTTTATTTTCTCAGGTTCGGGTCTTTGTCTCCGTGTGTTGTTGTCGTTGTCATGCATCTCATATCATGTCATCATGTGCATTGCATTTGCATACGTGTTCGTCTCTTGCATTCGAGCATTTTCCCTGTTGCCCGTTTTGCATTCCGGCGCTTCGTTCTCCTCCGGTGGTCATTTCTACCTTTCTTTAGTGTGTGGGGATTAAACATTTCTGGATTGGACTGAGACTTGCCAAGCGGCCTTGGTTTACTACCGGTAGACCGCCTGTCAAGTTTCGTATCATTTGGACTTCGTTTGATACTCCAACGGTTAACCGAGGGACCAAAAAGGCCTCATGTGTGTTGCAGCCCAACACCGCTTCAATTTGGCCCAAAACCCACCTAAGCCTTCTCCATCTTCTAGAGCGTTCGATCACGATCGTGTGGCCGAAAACCGCACCTCATTTGAACTCTCCTAGCTCCCTCTATGGCTATAAATAGAACCCCCCCCCCAAATTCGGATCTCCTTCTCCCCCCGAAACCCTAAAATCGCCCCGCCACCGACGGACATGTCCGCCGCCTGATCGGACACGTCCGCGGCCGCGCCCCAGCCAACCGCCGCCTGCCACGTGTCCCACCGCCACCCGCGCCCGCACCGGCCCGCTCGGCCCGGGGAGAGCCTCCGCGGGCCCGCCGCCGCCCCCGTCGCCGTCCTCCTCTGCGCAGCCACCCGCGCCGCCCCGTTCCTCGCACTCCGGCAAGCCGCCCCGCTCCGGCTGCTGAACCTCGTCGCCGCCGCCCGCGTTCAACGGCGCCGGCAGCCGTGCCGCTCCGCCCGGCTCCTCCCGCCTCGACCACGGCCTCCATCGCCGCCCGGGCCCGCGCCCCTCTCCGCCACCTCAATGTCCGGCCACCGCGGCCATCGACGCCGACGAGCTTCCCCGGCGAGCAGCGCCGCCACCTTGGTTCGCGTGCCGGGTCAAACCCTAGATCCGGAGGTCGAAATTTCTTCTAAGTCCCAAATTCCAGATCCATGTGCTCATGTTCATAGCCTCGTAACTTTGCATCCGTAGCTCCGATTTGGGCATATAGCATATCAAAATGTTCATCTCAGAGAGTACATCATTTCATTCCATTGCATCATTTTCATTTCAGTTCATCTTGATGCCCGGAATGTTGTTAGAAGAGGGCTACTTGAGAAAATTGTCAGATCTGCCACTCCATTTAGCCTTTTGTCATTTTTGCCATGATTATTGTATGCATGATATGTCCTGTTTCTCTACATATGTTTTGTTAAGGGTTTTGTCATCTTTCCAGAGGTGCAACCCATGTATTTTTGTGATGTGTGTGGTAACTAGCACAAGCTTGCAAAGTGGTGCACTTGGTAATTCTGTTTTCAGGGACTTAGCAATTCCACTAAGTCCTTGATCTGTTTATCTCATGTTGCCATATGTTCATGTTGTTTCCTAGTGATCTGTGCCTCTTTTGAGGATGATCAGTAAGGATGTTTTGTTAATCTTGTAGTGCTCTATCCATCCATGTCTTTGTTTGAAATTATGGAGCACCCTAGCTTGAGTCCATCGAGCTCTACTTTTGCTACTTTGTGAATCTGGGCAGATTGTCAACTTGTTTGCAATTTTGCCGATGATGTTGTAGTTGATCCGTGCATGCTATGTTATTGTTCTTGCATTGCCTAACTTGCGACATATGCCTTCAATGCGATTATGCCTCTAAGTCGTGCCTCGACACGTGGGAGATATAGTCGCATCGAGGGTGTTACAAGTTGGTAATCAGAGCCTTCCCCGACCTTAGGAGCCCCATTGCTTGATCGTTTTTAGCGGCCGAGTTGTGTCTAGAAAAATGTTTTGAGTCATTTAGGAATTATATATCGGAGAGTTTAGGAATTATTTTTACTTCCTAGTCTCATCATCGCTCTGGTAAGGCATCCTGACGTAGAGTTTTGACTCTTCTCTTCTCAAATTTCACAAAAAAAATTAGGATCACGCGGGTATCTTGGAATCGTTCCGATGGTTTTATGATGAGAACATTGTCTTGGTGCCTCCTGTCAGGGGTTTAGTGGAAGTGTCCCGGGGAGTTGAGCTCTGAGGTGTTGTCGTCATAATATTATCGTTGCAGTTCTGGGATACCTGAGTTTAGTACGCCGACATCAAAAATCTCTTTTATGCAGTTCGTTGGTGAGATAACCTCGACGCCACCAAGTACTAGAGCGGGAGTTCGGGAGTATCGCCATAACTTGTATAATGGATGCTTTTCGAAGGCTGAGGTAGATGGTTTCCGAAGGTTTCTTGGTTATGTGTTGAAGGATGGATACAGCTGGATGTAGGATTTGCTAGATTTGGGTGAGATATTATGCTTCCCCTGTATCCCCAACACCTGATTACATAACCGGAAAGGTTCGGGAGTTTCATAGGTGGGAATTCTTGTAGCTCTAGTTCTTCTTCCACGAATATTGGTTTGAGATTGGGATTTCTTACCGATTATTCGTTCTTGATCCGTTCCTTGTTGATTTATTTCTCTACCTTAATTCCAAGTGGCTTCTCAATTTATGGATATGTGACCATTTCAAGAGGAATGCATTCGTTCATTTTGTTCGGATGTGAAGACTATATGTTGCAATTTTCATTCCGTTGGTTTCAGCTTCAATATTTGTCTATCTATGTGCTAATGGATGTCAACCTCTTCAGGATGGCTCCTCCAACGCGCATGACTCTGAATCCTAATCCGCCACCACCTCCACCTCCTCCGGAGGCATGGCAAGCTGTGATGGCCGCAACCAATGCAAACACACAGTTGATCATGCAAATTCTCCAAGAGCGCAATCAAGGCAACCAAGGGAACCAAGGCAACAATCAGAATCACTTTGCTACACTCCACCAGTTCCTTGCTAACGGGCCAAAGACTTTCAGCAATTGTGTTGAGGCAACCGATGCTGACGATTGGCTTGTGGATCTGTGCAAGCATTTCGAGTGCAGTAACGTCAGGCCTGAGGACTTTGTCAAGTTCGCTTCCTTCCAACTCAAAGATCAAGCTGCAGAATGGTTCCAGCAGTACAAGGACTCCAGAGGCGGATGTGTTATCACTTGGGATGATTTCCGTCGAGATTTCAGAGCTCATCATATTCCTCAAAGCGTGGTTGAAAGCAAGCGTGAGGAATTGCGCAACCGGAAGCAAGGTTCTTTGTCTGTCTATGACTACAACAAGTTGTTCCAGAAGCTCGCCCGCTTTGCTAAGCAGAACGTCCCTGATGAGAAGAGCATGATATACCAGATCAGGGGTGGTCTCAGAGAAGAAATTCAGCTAGCTCTTGTTCTCTTCGAGCCCTTGAGATACGATGAGTTCTACAACATGGCACTGAAGCAAGAGGCTGCTCAGTTGAGGTGTGATGCTTCCAAGAAGCGAGTCAGGGATGTTACTCCTTCTTCCTCTACTCAAGTGGCCAAGCAGCAGAAGTATTGGCTTCCTCCTCCATTCTGTCAGCCGTATCAGCAGAAGAGCAAAGGTGGCAGTGGACCTTCCCCCCCACCCAACCCTGGCTTTCAGTATAAGACTTCGTCTCAAGCTCCAAGATCGAGTGCTCCGTATCACCTTCCGCTTTCAGAGGTCACGTGCAACAAGTGCCAACAGAAGGGTCACTATGCCAACAAGTGTCTCAATCAGAGGCGTCCTCCTCCTCCTCCTGTCAGATCGGCAAGTACAGCTGTGGTCAAGCATAACCCCAAGTACGCTAAGGTCAACTTGCTGAATGCAGCTCTGGCAGAGGACTCGTCAGATGTCATCATGGGTAACCTTCCTGTTAACGATATTCCTGCAAGAGTTCTTTTTGACACTGGTGCATCGCATTGTTTCATGTCAAAGCCATTTTTTTACCAAGCATGAGTTCGTTTCTTCTCATTTGGGTAAACAAATGGATATCGTTTCTCCTGGCAAACATTTAAGTGCAAGTCTGGAGGTGCCAGATGTTACTATCACCTTGGGCGACAACAAGTTTCTTTCTTCCCCAATGGTTCTTGGCAACTCAGATATTGATTTTATTCTCGGAATGGATTAGCTTTCTAAGCACAAGGCACAGCTTGATTGTGCAGCCATGCAGATTCAATTGACTCATTCGTCTGAGGATGTAATTGTCTTTGCCGCTCGTGATGATACCATCCGTCTGTTTTCTCTCAATGAGAAGGGTGAATTGGATGCTATCTCGCAAATTCCAGTCGTTTGCGAATATCAAGACGTCTTTCCAGAAGAGCTTCCAGGAATGCCTCCGCACCAGCCAGTTGAATTAGTTGTTGATCTTGAGCCTGGCACGGAACCTGTGTGCAAGCGCCCTTACAAGCTCGGACCTGAAGAGATGAAGGAGCTGAAGAAGAAACTCGATATTCAAGAGAAAATGGGTCTCATCCGGCCTAGTTCTTCTCCGTGGGGTTGTGGTGTTCTTTTTGTGAAGAAGAAGGATGGAACGGACCGACTTTGTGTTGATTACCGTCCAGTGAACAAGAAGACCATCAAGAACAAATACCCACTTCCCAACATCAATGAGCTGTTCGAACAACTCAAAGGTGCTCAAGTATTCTCCAAGCTTGATCTCCGCATGGGTTATCATCAGATTCGAATCTGTGAGCAAGATATTCCCAAGACGGTGTTCAGGACAAGCTTTGGTTCATATGAATACACTGTCATGTCTTTTGGCCTCGTCAACGCTCCTCCGACGTTCTCTCGCATGATGAACTTCATCTTCAACGCCTACACCAATGACTTCGTTTTGGTCTATCTCGACGACATTCTGGTTTTCTTGAAGAACAAGGAAGACCATGCCAAGCACTTGCGTTTGGTACTCGATAATCTGAGGGAACATCAGTTCTACCCCAAGTTCTCCAAGTGTGAATTTTGGCTCGATGAGGTTCTTTATCTTGGTCATATCATCTCTGCCAAGGGCATTGCCGTGAATCCTGAGAAGGTGTCTGCAATTGTGAATTGGGAACCTCCTCAGAACGTGAAGCAACTCTGTAGCTTCCTCGGTCTCGCAAGCTACTGCCGAAGATTCATTGAAAACTTTTCTAAGATCGCGAAGCCTCTCTCAAGTCTTCTCCAGAAGCACGTCAAGTACATTTGGTCTCCGGAGTGTGATATTGCTTTCAACACTATGAAAGAGAAATTAATCACTGCCCCAGTTCTGACTCCGCCTGATGAATCCAAGCCGTACGAGGTCTTTTGTGATGCCTCTCTCCAAGGCCTTGGCACAGTATTGATGCAAGAGAAGAAAGTTGTTGCTTATACCTCTCGCCAGTTGAAGCCTAATGAGAAGAACTACCCCACTCATGATCTCGAGTTGGCGGCAGTTGTGCATGCTCTTTTGACTTGGAGACATCTTCTATTGGGAAGAAAAGTGGACATTTTCACTGATCACAAGAGTCTCAAGTACATCTTCACTCAGCCTAATCTCAACCTCAGGCAAACTCGATGGGTCGAAATGATTCAAGAGTATAATCCAAGTATCGAGTATACTCCAGGCAAGGCCAATGTGATTGCTGATGCTTTGAGCAGAAAAGCTTATTGCAACAGTCTGATTCTCAAGCCTTATCAACCCGAGCTTTGTGAAGCTTTCCGCAAACTTAATCTGCAAGTTGTTCCTCAAGGTTTCCTCACCAACCTTCAAGTCTCTCCTACCTTAGAAGACCAGATTCGCCAAGCTCAGCTTCTTGATGCTATGGTGAAAAAGGTGAAGATTGGGATTGCCAAGAGTTAACCCAAGTACCAGTGCTACCGCTTTGATGACAAGGACACTCTCTTCTTCGAGGATCGTATTGTTGTACCCAAAGGTGACCTCCGTAAAGTGATCATGAACGAGGCTCACAATTCTCTCCTCTCCATCCACCCTGGGAGCACGAAGATGTATCAGGACCTTAAGCAGGCTTATTGGTGGACTCGAATGAAGTGCGAGATTGCTCAATTCGTGAATGAATGTGATGTCTGCAGAAGAATGAAGGCAGAACACCAAAGGCCAGCAGGTCTCCTCCAACCTCTTGCCATTCCAGAATGGAAGTTTGACCACATTGAAATGGACTTCATGACTGGGTTTCCAAAGTCCAAGCGTGGCAATGATGCTATATTCGTTGTCATCGACAAACTCACTAAAGTGGCTCACTTTCTGCCTATCAAAGAGTCAATCACTGCAGCTCAATTGGCGGAACTCTATACCTCTCGTATTGCCTCTCTGCATGGTATTCCATAGGTGATCCCTTCAGACCATGGCAGCATCTTTACATCCAAGTTTTGGGATTCTTTTCAGAAGGCCATGGGCACCAACATCCGCTTCAGCACAACTTTCCATCCTCAAACTAGCGGTCAAGTCGAGCGTGTCAACCAGATTCTTGAAGATATGCTCAGGGCTTGTGTGATCTCCTTCGGCATGAAGTGGGAGGATTGTCTTCCTTATGCTGAATTCTCCTACAACAACAGTTTTCAAGCAAGTTCGGGCAAGGCCCCTTTTGAAGTTCTGTATGGCAGGAAGTGTCGTACCCCTCTCAACTGGTCTGAAACTGGTGAACGCCAGCTTTTGGGTAATGACTTAATCACAGAGGCAGAGAAAATGTGCAAAGTCATTCGTGATAACCTCAAAGCAGCCCAATCCCGTCAGAAGAGCTACTATGATAGTAAGCACCGTGATTTGGCTTTCGAGATCGGAGATCATGTTTACCTCCGCGTCTCTCCTATGAAAGGTACTCGTCGCTTCGGTATCAAAGGGAAGCTTGCCCCTAGATACGTGGGACCTTTCAAGATTGTCAGCAAGAGAGGCGATCTCGCCTATCAACTCGAGCTTCCTTCAAACTTTGCAAATGTTCATGACGTGTTCCATGTCTCTCAGCTTCGAAAGTGCTTCAAGACTCCTGCCCGCACCGTCAACTTCGAGGACATTGAGCTCCAAGAAGATCTC
Organism: Triticum urartu; assembly: GCF_003073215.2. Taxonomy (NCBI): domain Eukaryota; kingdom Viridiplantae; phylum Streptophyta; class Magnoliopsida; order Poales; family Poaceae; genus Triticum; species Triticum urartu. Next base: position 406,181,991 of record NC_053024.1, read on the forward strand.
TCTTATCGTGAGCACCCAGTTGCTAATCTTGAAGAGACTGAACGCAAGACTCGCAACAAGTCAATCAAATTTCTCAAAGTCAAGTGGTCACACCATTCCGACCATGAAGCTACCTGGGAACGCGAGGATCACCTCCATTCTGAATACCCGGCGTTCTTTCAGTCCTAGATCTCGGCACGAGATCCTTTTGTAGTGGTGGAGTGTTGTAACACCCCGGATGTAACTTTCCCAATTTGTACTCCAACTCTTTCCGTTTCCGGCATTAAGTTATTTTATTTTCTCGGGTTCGGGTCTTTGTCTCCATGTGTTGTTGTCGTTGTCATGCATCTCATATCATGTCATCATGTGCATTGCATTTGCATACGTGTTCGTCTCTTGCATTCGAGCATTTTCCCCGTTGCCCGTTTTGCATTCCGGCACTTCGTTCTCCTCCGGTGGTCATTTCTAACTTTCTTTCATGTGTGGGGATTAAACATTTCCGGATTGGACCGAGACTTGCCAAGCGGCCTTGGTTTACTACTGGTAGACCGCCTGTCAAGTTTCGTATCATTTGGACTTCGTTTGATACTCCAACGGTTAACCGAGGGACCGAAAAGGCCTCGTGTGTGTTGCAGCCCAACACTCCTTCAATTTGGCCCAAAACCCACCTAAGCCTTCTCCATCTTCTAGAGCGTTCGATCACGATCGCGTGGCCGAAAACCGCACCTCATTTGGACTCTCCTAGCTCCCTCTATGGCTATAAATAGAACCCCCCCCCCAAATTCGGATCTCCTTCTCCCCCCGAAACCCTAAAATCGCCCCGCCACCAACGGACATGTCCGCCGCCTAATTGGACACGTCCGCCGCCGCGCCCCAGCCAACCGCCGCCTGCCACGTGTCCCGCCGCCACCCGCGCCCGCACCGGCCCGTGGAGAGCCCCCGCGGGCCCGACGCCGCCCCCACCGCCGTCCTCCTCCGCGCAGCCGCCCGCGCCGCCCCGTTCCTCGCGCTCCGGCAAGCCGCCCCGCTCTGGCCGCCGAACCTCGTCGCCGCCGCCCGCGTTCAACGGCGCCGGCAGCCGCGCCGCTCCGCCCGGCTCCTCCCGCCTCGACCACGGCCTCCATCGCCGCCCGGGCCCGCGCCCCTCTCCGCCACCTCAAGGTCCGGCCACCGCGGCCATCGACGCCGACGAGCTTCCCCGGCAAGCAGCGCCGCCACCTCGGTTCGCGTGCCGGGTCAAACCATAGATCCGGAGGTCGAAATTTCTTCTAAGTCCCAAATTCCAGATCCATGTGCTCATGTTCATAGCCTCGTAACTTTGCATCCGTAGCTCCGATTTGGGCATATAGCATATCAAAGTGTTCATCTCAGAGAGTACATCATTTCATTCTATTGCATCATTTTCATTTCAGTTCATCTTGATGCCCGGAATGCCGTTAGAAGAGGGCTACTTGAGATAATTGTCAGATCTGCTACTCCATTTAGCCTTTTGTCATTTTTGCCATGATTATTGTATGCATGATATGTCCTGTTGCTCTACATATGTTTTGCTAAGGGTTTTGTCATCTTTCCAGAGGTGCAACCCATGTATTTTTGTCATGTTTGTGGTAACTAGCACAAGCTTGCAAAGTGGTGCACTTGGTAATTCTGTTTTCAGGGACTTAGCAATTCCACTAAGTCCTTGATCTGTTTATCTCATGTTGCCATATGTTCATGTTGTTTCCTAGTGATCTATGCCTCATTTTAGGATGATAGGTAAGGATGTTTTGTTAATCTTGTAGTGCTCTATCCATCCATGTCTTTGTTTGCAATTATGGAGCACCCTAGCTTGAGTCAATCGAGCTCTACTTCTGCTACTTTGTGAATCTGGGCAGATTGTCAACTTGTTTGCAATTTGCCGATGATGTTGTAGTTGATCCGTGCATGCTATGTTATTGTTCTTGCATTGCCTAACTTGCGACATATGCCTACAATGTGATTATGCCTCTAAGTCGTGCCTCGACACGTGGGAGATATAGTCGCATCGAGGGTGTTACAGTGCATGAAAAGTGAACCAAGTGAATCAAGTTCTACCTCTGCTTCCGGTTCATCAGGGTCGTCATCAAGCTCTAAACCGATGGGTTTAGTTGCCCTCCTCTTCGCAGTTTTCTTGACAACTTTCATTTTAGGTCGAGAAGGCTTCACCGCTTTCTCCTGAGGTTTCTTTTTCTAGAACGGGTCATCACCCTGTTTAAAAATGGGCATAAGGTATTCAAAGTTGCACAATTCAAAAATATTAGGTGTAAAGCGGAAGCAAAACAATTCTTACAGCGGGCGTTTTGTTCTATGTGTAAAAGGGACTTAACACGGTCTTGCTACAGACAGCTTCCGATTCATTCAGCATTTTCTTGACAGACTCAGTAACTTCATCATCTGTTAGCTGAATGTCAATATGACGTTGGGAGTCTTTTACATCACCGGTGTACTCGCACATTAAACTGGAGCGGCGACTTAATGGATAGATACTCTAGGATATCCAGCAACGAACGAAGTCCACACCTGTTAACCCATTGGCCATGAAAGCTCTAAGCTTGGCGACTTGTGGTGCATACGAGGCCCATTCCTTGGCACTTAGTCGTTGTGGAAGCAGATGAGTATTGGCAAGCCGGTGAGCACGGTAACCCGGCAGAGGGTTCTCATATTCAGGAGAGGTGTCCTTGCAATAGAACCAAGTTTGATTCCACTCCTTTGGGTGACTGTGAACTTTGGCGTGAGGAAAACTAACATCCTTCCTTTTTCTGAATGGAGACGCCGCCGAGTTCAGTATTGGGCCCGTCTACGAATTCAGTGCGATGGTTTAAGTGGAAGAAATCCCAGAACAGCTCGACAGTCGGCTCTTCTTGTAGACAGGCTTCGTAAAACACCTGAAAGTTGTAGATATTGGATATAGAGTTGGGTCCAATATCTTGAGGGTGTATTTGAAAGCTGGCAAGTACATCCCGGAAAAACTTGGATCCAGGCGGTTTAAAACCACGACCCATATGATCAGCAAACACTACTACTTCACCATCTCTAGGGGTAGGAGGATTTTCCGGTCCAGGAACTCACCACCGGATTTCATTCTTCTTCGGTAAGGTACCAATTTTGACACATCCGTTCAGTTGCTCCTCATACCCGGGAAGGGGCCCAGTTACAGGAATAGAATTGTTTAGCCATTGCAAGTGAAGAGCTGGAAAGGAATAATGCCGGTTTATGATTCATTAATGACAACACATAAAGTACAACAGGTTGAGGAAAAAGGAATTTAAGCATGTAAAATTGATAAACCGTAGGAAGTTATAAACCACCTATGACAAAGTGTTTATAAGTGGTAAAGCGATGAACGGTTTACAAGGGGACTAATGGCATATGACAGATTATTTTCTACAGAGATAAACCGTCTGTGCAGGTAAAGAAGGTACATATCTGAAGCAAAAAATGGCTAAGTGAAGAAAAACAGGTTTCACAGAATCACGTTCGTGTTTTGGATCTACCGCAAGTCAAGAAAATGAAAAAGATTTCGACCTAAAAACAGTATGGTCCTGAAGCTGTTCACAAAAGGTATATATCAAGTTCTTTTGTGTATAAGGTTTCGTTTAATGGTTGAGATAAGGACTACCATAGTTACTACACGAAACACATCAAGTCTTAGGTCTGCTATGTATGGACTGAAGAAGAACAAGAAGGGAGCTCCATGAACTCACATGAACCCTAAGCGGATCTACGGAGAAAGGGGAAGGCTTACAATAGCTATTGAAGTAGCAGAGGTGTGCCGTGTCTCTCTGGAGCGATCAGGTCGATGCAGCGGCCAACGATGAGGCAAAGACGAAGCTCGACAACGGCGCGGCGCTCGGGTGAAGAGGTGTCGCGAGGAGGACGAAGAGAGGAGAGGGCAACGGAAGGAAAAGGAAGGGGTCCTCCGCCCTATTTATAAGGACAAAGAGATAAGCGACAGGCGCAGGAATCGAGGAGCCCAAAAATGGATAAATAACGAGATTGTTGCCTCGATTGTTGGATGTTCATTAATAAAAGGAGTATCTTCAGCTTTAAATGAACAGGTGATGTCACGACGGTTTACTACAAATCCGGGGGATGACGTTAGGGCGGTTTACAAGATCTATGCGAAGGTGCAATTGGAGGAAAACTTCTAAGTGTTGGAGATTGACATGAACAAGTTCAAATCAATCTGGGGCCTAATGTTGGGGATATTATTATTGGACATAAACCGGCCAGGAGCGGCCGAGTTAACTATATGATGATTACTATTTGAAGCCCAAGAAGACAAAGGATGATGGCTCTTCATGAAGGCCCTAGGCCTAAAGGCGGGTTAAGGCATGTAGACATAAACCAACATTATCATGTAACTTGTATTGTAAGATAGGAGGAATAGAGACCGAGTTGGACATGTTGATGATCCGGCCTCGGGACTCTGTAAACCGACGGGCTTTGACCTACATATATAAAGGGACGACCCGGTGGCGGTTTAGAGACAACGGACAACAACTCGAGAACCAGGCAAAGCGGAATCACTCCCTGGTCATCGAAACCCTAGCAATTCCATCACAACTGGAGTAGGCTTTTACCTTCATCGTAAGGGGCCGAACCAGTATAAAACTCTCACGTCCTTCATCCGCTTTAACCCCTTTAAGCTAACCCGTCGCGATGGTTCCATGACTAAGTCCTTTCACAAGGACATTTGCCATGATAAAACCATGACACACCCCTTCTCCAAGAATCTGTGTTGGATACCCTGAGCTAGTTGGCTAAGCTAAACAACAACTTGGAGAGTTGGAAGATAAATGCTTTATCCGACTTAGTTCATTCCAAAGGGATATCTCTTTGTTTACGTGTGTTGAAGAAAGTTGGTATCTTCAGCGGTTGATCTCCGTGACCAAATGATGGATCTATTGTCTTGTCCAAATTTTAATTTGAGCGTGGGTTATTCTCAAATCAACTCTGAACCAACGATATTCATAATGTTGTCTTACTCTTGGTTGACCCTCGAGCATGCACCATTATATCTTTTGGGTATGATCAATACTATCGTCTTGTTCACATAGTTGTGGAATTCCACCTTCATGGGAATCTTCATGACTTGTTGTTGAGCCCATCAGCAACATCTTATCTCATCCATGATTCGTGTTGAACATTAAGCTAGTGTTGGAAACTTTTTGAAAGCATTTCTTCATGCTAGCTCATGAAGCATATGTTTGGATGAAAGAAGTGACTTCCCCTAATTCATGTGCACTTGATGCAAGTTGCCGCCTTGAATTCGAGAAAGCTTGTTTTTCCTTCCTCTGGAATCATCCCAAGTTAGTCATGTACGTGCGAAGTTCTCTATGGTTTGATAGGTTGGCTGCCACCACTCCATATGTGTTTCCTAGCACACCAAGCCACTGACTGATTTGTTCTAGGAAAAGGAGTTAAGTGCTAATCCATGGTAACACACAAGACTTTGATATCCTCGATGATGGTTCCCCACCTGAACTCGGTAGTGTTTCGTTGTAAGACTACTGTGTGGTCATGCTTGTCTGGGACAGCGTGTACACATGTGTGTAGCAGAACCAACTCATGTTTTGGAGCTTGCTATTGTAGTTCATTTCCCGAGAATCTCGCAACATCATCTTGTCGATTTGTGTTGCAAACTTTCTTTTGGAGACATATTGAGTCTGACGTATCCTATTACTAACTAGATCTGAATCTCAGGCAGATATGATGGTCGGAACATTCCCAACAATTGCATTCTATTCCCAGTTTGCACCCGCCTCGGTGCCATTTTACTATGGTCTGCCTTCTCGGTATTTGTCATCCAGGATCATCTTCAAAAGTGGCTTACCTGGGCCCTATCCATCCTCGACGATAAGAAGAAATCATCTATCGTGTTGTCTTCAACAAGGTAGTCCACATCATCCATTCTAGCCTGAGTATGTTGTTCCCTCGAACTCCATCAAATGATCGATTGTGATTTTCCTTAGGCTGGTATAGAGAGTTTCAATGATCTCTGTATCAAAAGTAATTCTTTTGCCACTTAAGGGAATAATTCTACGATTCATCTTCCCCGAGGTGTCTCATAATGGAATCATGGCAATTATTTCATCACTGTCTTGAAACCATTCACCATCCTACCTAAGCATGGAATTGTTGCCTACCAATTTGAACCTTTGTCATCTGTTTCACTCCATCCCTTTGGATGTATGCTTCATGTCTCAATTCGAGAGATGTATCTACGTCTCATTCCATGAGTAGATCTTGTGATCATTAAGATGATCCATCCATGTAGACATGTTTCGCTCTTTTGTCCTCGTGTTGGATGCAGATCTCGAAAGCAAAGACTTCCAGATCAATTTAAGTCAACAAATCAACGTTCTTACGAAGTGCAAATGGATCATGAAGATTGTGATAGTTTTGTGACCCCCCTTTCCTCTTACCTCACGTCTTGAATCTCAGGACGAGATTCTTGTTTAGTGGGGGTGAGCTGTAACATCCCTAGCCTTGCTATGCACTTGGACTAGCTTGGTTATTGCATCATGTCTAAATTTCTTTTAATCTTGAAATGGGGATTGTTCAAACCCTAGCAACAAATGAAATGCAACTAGGATCAAATAAAAATATTTTCAATGAATCTGAAATGCCCTTCAAAAATGTTCATTATCTCTGCCTTGGTCTAGAAGCTCTGACAAAAATGGTTCACATTTTTGTAGGACACCTAAGGTCACTGAATTAAATCATACTTTATTTCCATTTGGGCATTTAAATACTATATAATATTTCAAATGTCCAAATAATTCTGAACATAAGTGAGGGCTGTTGGAAATATTCCAAACGGAGCCCGCAATTATTTTTAGGGTTTTTGAAAATGCCTTAGCATTTTAATTAAGTCAAAACAATTACAGAAAAATAGAAAAGAAAAACTAAATTAGAAGAGAGAGAGAGAGAGAGAAGTTACCTGGCGCAGCCCACCTGGCAGCCCACTGGCCGGCCCAGCGTTGTGCTGGCCCATGGCCAGTCAGCTGCTTCCTCTCGCCAGGCAGGCAGAGAGGTGAGCGCTGGCGTGCCCGAGCTCGCCACGCCATCACCTGCTTGTCGCCAAGCCACTGGACGCATGGATGAGTTCCTCCTCTTCGCCACGCACCCCCTGGAACCCCCTCGCTCGCTGCCTCATCCCCATCCCCTCCTCTGGTTCTCTCCCCTGCACCGTCCGAGCGCAGTCATCGTCGCCGCTCACCGTAGCCACGACCACCGTCCACCTATCGCCTCTCCACGTGTCCCCGAGCTCCGCCATGATGTCCTTGTCCTCCACACCGAGCCACGCAGTGCCAAAAGCCCTGCTGCATCTCCAACGCCGCTGTTTTCCCCCTCGGTCATCTGAGATCGCCACCGTCTGTATGTCGCCGTCCGGCCTTCCCCGAGCCCGCTTCGACGCCTGCTGCAACCACTGTGAGCCTCTGCGTCGAACACCCCTCGTCTCTGCTTCGTTTGCTCGCTATAGACGCCGCCCCCTTGCTCACCGTAGCACGTCGCCATGCGAGCTCGATGCCGGCGTCACTCTGGTGACCGTTTGGTCATGCACGGGTGCCTAACGCACTCACGTCACCTTGTAGAGCCTCTCTAGTGCATCTCTTTCCCCACCAGCTCGCTGCACCAGGAAAACCACCAACGGCCGAGCTTCGGCCGCCGCCCCGAGCTCGTTTTCGACGAGCTCCGACCACCCCAGCTCACCCAGCTTGCTCCACAAGCTACGGCGCACTCCAGGAACCCATAGGAGGAAACCGCGCATCGAACGGTGCTCCGTAGCGATTAAACGATGCACCTTTTCCGTCGGCCAAGGTCGTCGCCGATTAACCTCCGGCGAGGATGACATGGCACCTTAATTAAACACTAACAACGCCACTAACTAACCCCCTAGATCACTAGCGGATGGGCCCCACGCCCTAGTTAATCCCAGTTTTGTTTCTGTTTAGGTTAGTTTAAAACCCAGTGGGACCCACATGCTTGTGCTCACCCCGCTGACGTGGCCGTTGACTAGGCCCACACATCAGCGGCCCTAACCAGCACCGTGACACTGACCAGTGGGACCCCCTGGTCAGGTTTGACCTGGACCAGGTCAGTTGACTCACTGACGTCATAGTGACGCAGTTAATCATTTTCTGGAATAACAATAATCTAGTAAAATTCCAGAAAATGATTTAAACTTAAAAAATTCATCAAAATTCAACCGTAACTCCAAATGAAATAATTTATATATGAAAAATTATCAGAAAAATCCAATCTTTCCATATCTACTTGTTTCATGCATATTTAAACAACTTAACATTGTTGTTCAGATCAAAACATGATAATGCAACTTTATAAGTTCATAGTTTGAATTTGAATTTGAACCTCTGGTTCAAATCAACTCAAACCCTTCTGTTGCAAGTTGCATTAGCTCAAATCACAGCATATTTCCATGTCCATTCATGCATCATATTGTTGCATTGCACTGATTGTGTTTCGTCTTTGTTGCCGGTAATTGTCCCCCTTCACTAGATGTTGTTCCGGCGATGAGATCGATGATACCGATGAAGAACTATACTATCTTCGGAAGTTCCAGGCAAGCAAAACCCCCTTGTTCATTCTGATACAATCCCAGTCTCTCACTCCTGCTCTCTTTTACTACATTAGGACAACAACGATTCAACTGTTACATGCTCCGGTAGTTGAACCCCTTTCCTCTGCATGACCTGTCATTGCCACACTAAATAGATGAAACCCACAAGCATGAGTAGGAGTTGTTTGAGCCCTGATTTGCCTACTCATTCATGCTTATTTGTCATGCTTGCTACTGCTTAGAGTTGAGTCAGGTCTAATTCATCGGGCATGAATTGGAATGTGGTGAACATGTCCTACTGTTGAGAGCTAAGTGTGTGAACACGATTTGGTAAAGGTAGCGGTGAGAGGCCATGTAGGAGTACATGGTGGGTTGTCTCATTGCAGCCGTCCTCAGGAACTGAGTTCTGTGTTTGTGATCCATGAACATCTACTACCACGCATTGGAATGCTTAAGTGCCCCTCTCGACTTATTAATCAACCTGATCTCTATCCAGGAGTTGCAACTAGTTTCTGGCGTTTGTAGGTTGTGTTAGTAGTCTACCAAGTGGTACCCAGTACAGGTGGGTTTGGGACAGACTAGGCACCGTGGCACAGTGTACCAAGCGTAGATCCATCCGTCGAGGTGGGCTTGGGAACCCTACACACATCGTTTGGGGCCGTGAGCGACACCCTGGCCGGATCTCCTTGCGGATGGAACCCGAATAGGCGATAAACCTGGACGAGAGACTTGTGTGGTTAGTTAGGTCATGGCCGACTTCCTCACCAGGCTTCCGCTTGAAGGTTGCCGAGATACACGACGTGTACATGGTGGCAAGTGGCGAGAGCGTGTGTGAAGAAGTACACCCCTGCAGGGCTAACATCATCTATTCGAATAGCCGTGTCTGCGGTAAAGGACTTCTCGCTTGCCTGTATAGTTCATAGACAAGTGCAAGTTGGTACTCTAAAATGCGCAAGATAAGCGTGAGTGCTATGGATGGCATTCTCGTAGGTAGACGGGAGCGGATCCATAGTGGTGTATTGAATGGTGAATATGTGGACTCATGTGCGCCACCTCAAAAGAGTTACTTGCAGTCGTAGTTCAGGTTAGCCACTGAGTCAAAGCTGGCTTGCTGCAGTTAAACTCCACCACCCCCTTTATTGATACCGATGCATATGTCGATAGTTGTGATGTAAGTCTTGCTAGGTACATTTGTACTCACGTTTGCCTATTTTATGTTTTTGCAGAGAGACTTCAGTCTCGCTAGTAGTTCCGCATGGACTTCGACGTTTATCTTGTTACCTCAACTACGATCTTGTGCTCTCGGCTGGTTCTTGTAGACAGTCAAGCTTCTTAGCCTTTTTCTTTTGAAGTTGTCTGTACTCAGACAAGATAAGTTTCTGCATGTGCTTGTTGTTTGTATGACTTGAATGCTGGGTCATCAGACCCATGTTTGTAATATCTAGATTTTCAGAGCCTAATGGATAAATACTCTGAGTTGTAGAGTCTTGTTGTGATGCCATGTTGTATTTGCACATATCGAGCGTATTGTGTGTATGATTTTGAAATGCTTGGTATGTGTGTGATCCAACAACCTAGTTGTTTATCCTTGGTAGCCTTTCTTATGGGGAAATGTAGTCTAGTGCTTCCACTGAGCCATGATAGTCTGCTACAGCCCGGTTTACCAGAGTCCTGCTAGCTCAGTTACTACTGCTCCGGAACACTTAGACTGGCCGGCATGTGATCCACTTCGTCCCTGTGTCTGTCCCTTCGGGGAAATGTCACGCGGTGACTTCCGGAGTCCTGATAGCCTGCTACAGCCCGGGTTCCCGGAGTTCTATTAGCCTAGTTGCTACAGCCTGGATTCACACGCTGATGACCGACACGTTCGATGCTAGTTCATGTATGCATGTCCCCGTAAGTTAGTGCCACTTTGGGTTTACGACTAGTCATGTCGGCCCGAGTTCTTTGTCATATGGATGCTAGCAAGACTATCAGGTGTGATATGATGTGATATGATGGCACCCGTGGGAATACCGTGCGTGAGGCCACAAAGTGATATGATGTGTTGCACGCTAGATCGGTGTGACTTAGAATCGGGGTCCTGACAACTTTGGTATCAGAGCCTGACTTCCTGTAGGATTACCAAGCCAAACTGGGTGAAGTTGAGTCTAGCAATGCTTTAGTTATATAAGGGAATTGATTGTGGAAGGGGACGTAAAGCTCTTTTTACTCCTTTACCTTATGCCCTTCTGATCTGAGTCAACCTCTTCTTTTCTACGGGGATTAAGAACTAGGCTTCTCATCTTTCTATCAGGATCACGTGTTACTAATCTGTAGACCTATAACATTGATGGTTTCAAGCCCCAGTTCAGTTCTTACTACTTTTGTGTGTTGACAGTTGATCTCAGAACCATGATATTGTGCTTGTGACTGGTTATGCCACCATTTTGCAGGATGTCTCAAATCTTCTTGAGCAATTACAGTCGTTAAGCTGTCCGAGTCATCCGAGGTATCTGAATAATCTGATGCATTTGCAAATCCCTTCTTTCCGTTCTCAATGTTCCTTTGGGCCAGATTAACCACACTAATCGTTGCGTTGAGGTACCCTGTTGCCTTGACATATATGTTGGAGTTATTATAATGACCCTAGGTGTCTTAGAGGACCACCCACTAATCTAGCAATGCTTTATATTCCCAGTGTGATGATTCTGTCCATCATTTTCGAAAGCATCCCATGATGCCATTTAGATAGTAGGCATTCCATTCCTAGGTTCTTGAACCCGAGGTTCACTCTACTCATTCATGTTGGTAGTGTTTGCTAGTTCCTTATGATATTAGTAACCTTGGCGACAGTCCTCGAGGTCCTTGGTATCTCATTCTTCCAATACCATGAACCATCATGGCAAAAGTTCTTTTGAACCAAAAGATCACAACCAGGGTGCTCTTGAGGAGTACTCCATTCATTTTGTGACTCTGCCAGTTCTACCTTCTCCGCATGGGTTATCCGGAAGAAATATGTTGAACTCGTTCGACATGCTAATGTATGCATCCACAATTCAGAAAAGCATATGTTCTTTTGAGTTCTCCCTCTTTAGTTGTTTTCTAGCCCTCGTCTATCAATTTGTAGTTAGGAGTAGTCACGCACTCGTGTTATCGATGCCTATTACTCTTGTGGTTCGTCAAGCCATTCTATTTCAGAATGACTAGGAGAAACAAACTCCAGTACCTTGTCCATTTCCAGGATTGGGTCAAAGCAGTTGTCGGATTTCGGGTTCCGGCAGACCCTTGAGGTTCGAACACTGGGGTGCGCGCGGAGATTTCGCCTCCTACCTACCTGCACCCCTCCGCCATGCTAGGATCTAAAACTAAGGAAAGAACAACACGAGAGACACTGGGTTTATACTGGTTCGGGCCACCGTTGTGGTGTAATACCCTACTCCAGTGTATGGTGTGGTGGATTGCCTCTTGGGCTGATGATGATGAACAATACAAGGAAGAACAGCCTCACGAGGGTCTGTTCTTGGCTGGGGTGATGAACTGCTCAGAGGGGTTCAGTCACCTTTCTCTCTCTCTCTCTCTCTTTCTCTGCTTCCCGCCAACCGACCTCTTGCTATGTGGGTGGCTGGTCCTATTTATAGAGGCCCTGGTCCTCTTCCCAAATATCGAGCGGGAAGGGAGCCAACAATGGCGGGCTAATTTGAAGGGGGACAGCAAGTATCAGCTATCCTGACAAAAGTAGTCTTCGCCTGCGCAAAGCTCTGGTGATGACGCCGTCTTGGCTCCACGGTGACCTCCATCTCGTAGTCCTCCTGGTCTTGGTCTCGTTGCACCGAAATGGAAACCTTTGTCTGATGCCTCGGTACTCCGCGGCTGCGCTTGCCCCCTTTGCACCAAAGAGGAAAGGAGGACGCTGCGCGGGCTGGCACCCGCCTGGCGCCCTGAGTCGTCATGGCTTGCGTCACGGCCACCTCGTGAGGTACCCCGCCTTGATCTCTCTGCCTCCTTGTGAGCCAGCCTGACGAGGCCGTGCCTGAGGAAGCTCCGCGTCGTCTGCCCCACGAGCCTTGGCCCCTCGCGAGGGTCTTGGTTTTGTGTTGGTGAAGACGGGCCGTGCTGGGCCTCCCTTTGAGCCACGCCGCAGGCCGTGGGCAGGCAAGTCTGGGGACCCCCGTTCCCAGAACACTGGCAGCAGTTGTATTCCGCAGATCAAATGCCAATCCAGCTTTTGTTCTGTTCTACCTTGGGGCATTACCCTCTTTATGTCAAGAATGTCATAGGAATTGCACCCCATCTTATGAATTCTTGGTGCAGTGATACTTCTCGCCATCATTATTCATTCGTCCGTATCCGTGTTGTTGTGACCGGAATACCGGCAAGTGAGCCATGACGTGTGAAATCCATACTCCTAGCACCTCCGTTGCTTGGTAGTTAATGGACAACAACCTCATTCTTAGCATGTTGGTTATTCAATCATCATCCTGAGATTGACCGTGTTACCTAGTCCATTTTTCCTTGTGCACTCCTTGATCAATGAGTTAAGATTGTGTCAATCCCTCGCTCTTTTGATCATATCATCTTGCCCTGAAAAGGAAGATTGTTTTAGAACTTCATAACATATTGGTGGTTCATGAATTCCCGATTATCTTCTCGGAGGAATCACCAGGTTGTTCCCTGGCCGTTATGTTGAGTTCGTGATCAAGATGGGTTTTCCCTAAACCACCCCTTCTCCAAGAATCTGTGTTGGATACCCTAAGCTAGTTGGTAAGCTAAACAACAACTTGCAGAGTTGGAAGATAAATGCTTTATCTGACTTAGTTCATTCCAAAGGGATATTTCTTTGTTTACGTGTGTTGAAGAAAGTTGGTATCTTCAGTGATTGATCTCCGTGACCAAATGCTGGATCTATTGTCTTGTCCAAACTTTGATTTGAGTGTGGGTTATTCTCAAATCAACTCCGAACCAACGATATTCATAATGTTGTCTTACTCTTGGTTGACCCTCGAGCATACACCATTATATCTTCTGGATCTGACCAATACTATCGTCTTGTTCGCATAGTTGTGGAATTCCACCTTCATGGGAATCTTGATGACTTGTTGTTGAGCCCATCAACAGCATCTTATCTCATCCATGATTCGTGTTGAACATTAAGCTAGTGTTGGAAACTTTTTGAAAGCATTTCTTCATGCTAGCTCATGAAGCATATGTTTGGATGAAGGAAGTGACTTCCTCTAATTCATGTGCACTTGATGCAAGTTGTCGCCGTGAATTCGAGAAAGCTTGTTTTTGCTTCCTATCGGTGTCAAAACCGGCGGATCTCGGGTAGGGGGTCCCGAACTGTGCGTCTAGGTCGGATGGTAACAGGAGGCAGGGGACACCATGTTTTACCTAGGTTCGGGCTCTCTTGATGGAGGGAAAACCCTACGTCCTGCTTGATTAATATTGATGATATGGGTAGTACAAGAGTAGATCTACCACGAGATCAGAGAGGCTAAACCCTAAAAGCTAGCCTATGGTATGATTGTTGTTCGTCATACGGACTAAAACTCTCCGGTTTATATAGACACCGGAGAGGGCTAGGGTTACACAGAGTCGGTTACAATGGTAGGAGATCTACATATCTGTATCCCCAAGCTTGCCTTCCACGCCAAGGAAAGTCCTTTCCAGACACAGGACGAAGTCTTCAATCTTGTATCTTCTTAGTCCAGGAGTCCGGCCGAAGGTATAGTCCGGCCATCCGGACACCCCCTAATCCAGGACTCCCTCAGTAGCCCCTGAACCAGGCTTCAATGACGACGAGTCCGGCGTGAAGATTGTCTTCGGCATTGCAAGGTGGGTTCCTCCTCCAAGTACTTCATAGAAGATTTTGAACACAAAGGTAGTGTCCGGCTCTGCAAAATAAGTTTCCACATATTGCCATAGAGAGAATAATATTTACACAAATCTAATCTGCTGACGTATTCCGTAACGTGACATCACACCACGGCCAAGTCTTTATTCGAATCGTTTTACTGTCCCACCTCAGCGCGTTTAGCGAGGCGGTTTCCTTGGCTCGCCTTGTTAAAGCAGAGATCGTGTCCCCTTATTCCGGGATTCTCATCAATACGGGTGTGGGTAACCCAACCGCGCCATTGAGTACGGCACTTGGGAGATAAGCGAGTTTTACCAGGCTGGTGGGGGCGCATAGTCGCGTCCTCCCATATAAGGGGATAAGGATCCACCTTTTCATCCACGCCTTCTTCCTCCTTTGCCTATCCATTTCTGCGCACTCGAGCTCCAGCGCCCAAGTCCGCACACCCCACCTCAACCTTCTCCAGGCTTGTCCGGAGCGGGAGGCAAGTGGATGGTCTCCTCCGTCATGGAGGGACACATCAAAAAACTGAGGAAGGCCGGATACTTGTCTAACGACATTGCGCACCGGCTTCCCGAAGAGGGGCAGCTCATCCCCACCCCTAGGCCCCATGGGAGGGTGGTGTTCCTCCCCCATTTCCTCCACATTCTGGGCTTCCATCTCCACCCAATTGTCCGGGGGCTCATGTTCTACTATGGCCTGGATTTCCACGATCCGGCCCCGAATTTTGTCCTCAACATCTCGGCGTTTATCATCGTGTGCGAGGGTTTCTTCCGCATCCGCCCCCATTTCGGCCTATGGCTCAAGACTTTCAACGTCAAGCCGAAGGTGGTGCGCGGCACCTAAGCGGAGTGCGGAGGCGCCATGGTGGGCAAGATGCCCAATGTCCTATGGTTCGAGGGCTCCTTCGTGGAGTCCCTAAAGGGGTGGCAGTCGGGGTGGTTTTACATCACCGAGCCACGTGACCCTGAATGGGTCGCAGCCCCTGAGTTCCGATCCGGACCCCCTACGCGGCTCGCCTCCTGGAAAGAGACGGGCCTGTCGTGGGGTAAAAAAGGAGAGCTGACCGGACTCCAAACATGCGTCCAAACCCTGGTGGACAGGAATCAAACTTGTCAACGTAGTCCAGGTTATGCTCATCCGTCGGATCCTCCCGTGTCAACAACGGGCTTTCAACCTATGGGAGTTCGACCCGGCGCGGCACCGAACTTTGAGCAGGCTCTTCGACACGACCTACGAAGATGCCTGGAAGGTGCTTTTCAAGGGCGCCGAGGACCCCGCATCCGCTACCGAGGATCGCGGATTCAGCACGCAGCGTCACGCTCGTGCGGTAAGCTGTTTTCACCTTTTACAGGGTATTAGTTTTTCATAGTTCGACCCCATGCGGGATCTAAGTTCCCATACCTTTGACAGGATTGGTAGGAGATGTCCGGACAAATCAACTGTCTGGCTCCTTTTCCCGAAGGCCCAGCGGACTCTCGCTTGGTGAAGCTGCTGGTTCTGGCACCCTATGTGGTGCCGAAGAAGAAGGCCAAGAAGAAGGCCACGGGGACTCAGAAGAGTGCCCGGCACCTCGGGGTGTCGGATTCATCATCCGATGACTCCAAGACGCACTCCTCCCGTGAAGATGAGGAGGAGGAAGAAGAGATCTCTCCCCTCCAGCGGGGGGAGAGAAGAAAAGGAAGGCCGCCCCAACTGGGAGGCCAAAGGGTCCAAGAAGGGGAAAACCCTTCCTCCGGACGGCTGCACCAACGCCGACGACGGCGAAGAGGAGTGGCCACACAGGGCCAAGCCCCTGGCGAGATCGTAAGTGTCCGGATACCAGAATGATTCATAGTATTCTTCCATTGCACAGCTTTTCCTTATGTCGAACATGTTTATGCAGTCCACCCAAAGACCGACTCGACGTGTCGTCGAGCGGTTCCCTGGATTCTTCGGATGTGAATTCGCTTCCGACGGCTACCTCCCCCCATCCTACGGACGACGCCGAGGTGCTGTCCCAACAGGTTCCAAGCCAGGAGGAGGTGGTCCTGGAGGCGCCGCAAGGTGACCTCCCGGACTCCAAGCAAAGGGGATAAAACCCCCAAGGGCTCCAAGTCCGGCCTTGAGCCGGACACCGCGCCAGAACCTTCAATGGTTCCAGACTCCAGTAGGCGGCCTCCTTCCAAGAGGAGCGAGCCTACCGAGCCGGTGACCTCCGTTCATCCGGAGGCACCGGACAATTTGCTGGAGACGCTTAATGGCGCCTCCATCGACGAGGAGCACCGCACTATTATGAGTGCGCTGATCCAGAAGGTTCAATCCGCCAAGAGCGGACTGACTGAAGCCTGTGCCAGCCTTCTAACAGGCTTTGAGGTAGGTAAAGAATATGTAAAAATATTACCGCATAGACAGTAGCCCCTGATGCTCTGTTCGGCGTTCGGAAAGAAAAGCTGAATAAAGGATCTAGTAACATTCTCAGGAGTCTAACATAATCAAGTCAATATGCGTATGTAGGCTTCGCTGCTGGCCTCTGCCGCACTAACTGCGGAGGTGGATACGCTGAAGCAAAACCTCGCGCGGTCCGAGAACGAGCTCGGCCATGCCAAGAGGCAACTCGAGGAGATGGAAGGTAAGTAATACCTTGTGCAATTATATAGAGAAGATGTGGTTGCAAAAAATGACAGGATCAACGTGCTATTATAGGGGCCACGACCGAGGTGGAAACCCTTAAGCAAGCGTTGTCCGAGGCTGAAAACAGGGCGGCCATGGAGCGCATGGAGAGAGAGAAGCAGGAGGCGCGGGTGGAGGAGGTGCAGAAAGAGCTCCGGGCTCTCGTGAAAAAACACAAGAGTTTGGAGCTTGCCTCAAAGATGCAAGCGTCCGAGCTTGCGGCAGCCCTCAAAAGCGCGAAGTCTGCAAAGGCCGAAGCCCAGAAAGCCCTCAAAGAAATTGATGCGATGAAGAAGATAGCGGCAGGTAAGGCATTCATTATGCAAAGCAAGCACGTGAAAGTGAATTACCTATTACTTACCCGAGTCCGGAGCTCTCCAGGAGCGTTCGCTGATTTGCCCCGCAGTGCGTCGGATGCCGCCACCTACTACCGAGCCGAAGAGGGGAGCTCGACGGAGAAGGTGTTCTGCTCTCAGTATGCTGAGGCCGGACACCTGGTGCCTTTGAGCGACCAGCTGAAGCAAATGGTCGAGCTCCACAAGGTTGTCGAAGAGGCCATAGAGGGCCTCATAGTTCGGCTATGGCCTGGAGAGGCTTTGCCTGGGAGCTACTTCAGGCTGGTGAGGCGGCTGGTGGATGCCTGTCCACGGCTTGAATTAATCAAGCGCTCCGTCTGCATCGAAGGTGCCCATAGGGCGCTTGCCCGTGCTAAAGTGCACTGGGGCAAGATGGATACGGAGAAGCTGGTGAAGGACGGGCCGCTGCCGGGCAAGGAGCATCGCGTCCCGGAAGCGTATTATGAGGGCGTCCTGAAGGGTGCCCGCCTTATAGCAGATGAATGCCCCAAAGATGTAATTTTTGAGTAAACTTGCATTTGTGATCCTGTACGCTGAAAACTTGTTCATATGCGCTAAGCAACGCTTTTGAATTTAAAATATTACCTTCTGTGCGGCCGTTTATCAAATTTGAGAGATGGCGAGTCGTCGGCTTCTGCCCCCATGGCACGAGTGCTGGGATGTTCAGGATAAACATGAGCGCTCTTTTTCCCATTCTTGGGTCCTTCGAGGGAGGCGCTCAACACAACGAACAAGGCAATCAGACTATAATGCTTGAACACTCTCACTTAGCCATAGAATTCTGTAATTTTAAATTTCTGTGAAGCCCCTAGTGTTCGGAAGACCGAGTTCGGTGCGCTATCCACGCCTAGGCCGGACAAAGGCGACTCCTCGCTCTAAGCGGCATAAGTCTTTAGGGACTCGAAAACCTCTCGAACAGCAACCAGCTCTCGCCTCATCATGACGGTCAGTTTTAGCTTTCTCTACCGAGGTGCTTAGCCCAGCTCAACTGGGGCACAATCGTAGTAGTTCTCCTAGTGCTACCTTAGCCGATATAACGGAACGTAAGGTACCAAAACATAGGAGTCGGGCAAACCCAACATTTGACCCAAGACATGATTCGGAGCCGATGCATATAATGCTATAAGTTCAGGGTGCCGCACTTGTGAGAGTGTTCGGACTTCTCACGCTGTATTGTGGGGTACTTAAGCCCGTGGCGTATTGGCCGTACCAAAGTGTAGGGGTGCAACATGTCATTAATGAACAGATATTCGTAAAAAGAGGTAATGCAATAATAGACGGAAGCTATGCATTGTTTAGTTAAAAAAGCTGCGATCAAAGCAGAACAATAAAAATAGTGCGATAAGCAAAAGATGGGACTATCAAATATGTCCTTTCCAGAGGCGAGCTACGAAATGTTATGCGAAACGGGTATACTGCTCGTTATAGAGACCACCTTAGAGTTCCATAGTGCGGCGTAGCTTTCTGCTTCCCTGGTTGTATCGTTTGTGCGGCAATTGTACTGCCGGACAAGCCTTCTGAAGAATGGAGTCTGAAAATAAGAGAAAATTAAGAAATCGGCAGCCCCTAGTGCAGTTTAAGCCGCGTTTCGGGCATGCCGTGATGGTGCCCCTCCCCTGTGCCCATGGTATTTCTAGAGCGTAGTTATGTACGCGCAACACTGGTTTCGCAAGTTCGCAAGGGCTAGGGTTGGGGCCGCATTGCTACGCCTGCTCGGAACGTGCCAGGCGGTCTTGTTGTAGGTTACTCCGGGCGTGCTTGACGGTGTCCGGACGTTTAATGGCCGGACTGGAGAATTGCCTTGAGAGGCTGCTTTGTACTTCCACTGCGATAGCCGCCGTATGCTCCTCCGTTCGGAGAGAGCGTTCGGTGTTTCCATTGACCATGATGACGCCTCGAGGGCTTGACATCTTGAGCTTGAGGTATGCGTAGTGCGGCACCGCATTGAACTTGGCAAATGCGGTTCGCTCGAGTAGTGCGTGATAGCCACTGCGGAACGGGACTATGTCGAAGATTAACTCCTTGCTTCGGAAATTATCCGGAGATCCAAAGACCACTTCAAGTGTAACTGAGCCTGTACAGTTGGCTTCTACACCTGGTATGACGTCTTTAAAGGTCGTTCTGGTGGGTTTAATCCTCAAGGGATCGATGCCCATTTTCCGCACTGTATCCTGATAAAGCAGGTTCAGGCTGCTGACGCCGTCCATAAGGACTCTAGTGAGGTGAAATCTGTCAATAATTGGGTCTAGAACCAATGCGGCGAATCCGCCATGACGGATGCTAGTGGGGTGGTCCCTTCGATCAAAAGTGATCGGGCAGGAAAACCATGGGTTGAACTTTGGGGTGACTAGCTCCATCGCATATACGTCCCTTAGCACACGCTTCCGCTCCCTCTTGGGGACGTGGGTTGTGTATATCATGTTCACCGTCCGCACTTGTGGGGGAAAACCTTTCTGTCCGCTGTTGTTCGGCGGCCGGGGCTCCTCCTCGTCATCGCTATGCAGCCCTTTGTCTCTGCTTTCAGCATTTAACTTGCCTGCCTACTTGAACACCCAACAGTCCCTATTGGTGTGATTGGCTGGTTTTTCGGGGGTGCCATGTATCTAGCATGAGCGGTCGAGTATTCGGTCCAAACTGGACGGGCCCGGAGTGTTTCTTTTGAATTGCTTTTTCCATTGACCGGGTTTAGAGCCTTTGAATCCGGCATTAACTGCCGTATCCTCAGTATTGTCACCGTTAATGCGGCGCTTTTGCTTGTTGCGACGTGACCTGCCACTGCTGTCCTTGGTATCCGAATTACCAGGGCTCTTGGTCATGTTATTGGTGCGAGCTAGCCAACTGTCTTCTCCCGCGCAAAAGCGAGTCATAAGTGTCGTGAGGGCTGCCATAGATTTCGGCTTTTCCTGTCGTGGATGTTATGCTTGAAGGCTGCTAGGGCCTCTGCGTCCGGACAGTCGACGATTTGATTTTTCTTGGTTACGAACCGTGTCCAGAATTGTCTGGCCGATTCCTCTGGCTGCTGAATTATGTGGCTTAGGTCATCGGCGTCTGGTGGTCGCACATAAGTGCCCTGGAAATTGTCGAGGAATGTGGCTTCCAGGTCCTCCCAACAACCAATTGATTCTGCTGGCAAGCTGTTGAGCCAACGCCGAGCTGGTCCTTTAAGCTTGAGCGGGAGGTATTTCATGGCGTGTAGGTCATCACCGCGGGCCATGTGGATATGAAGGAGATAGTCCTCGATCCATACCGCAGGATCTGTCGTGCCATCGTATGATTCGATGTTCACGAGTTTGAAACCCTCGGGGATTTGATGATCCATTACTTCATCTGTGAAGCATAGTGGGTGTGCGACACCTCTGTATTGGGCTACATCACGATGCAGCTCAAACGAGCTTTGTCTACTGTGCTTGGCTCGACCGGATTACTGTATCCGGTGTGACGAGTACCGTTTCGTGCCGTGGGGCTCCCACGTGATCCGTAGATATATCTTGTTTGCCTTGCCTTATCCTCCAATATATCTCGCAGGTCTGGCGCATTTCCCCATGCATTGGTAGTTTTTGAGCGGCACAGGGGTGCGGCTTGAGTGGAGGGCCGAGAGGCCTCTCTGTCGTGGCCACGGGGTGGCCGGTCGGCCGCATCATGTGCTGGTGATTTAGGTGCTTCCTCCTCTAATTGGGGTAGCAACCTGCGCTTTGGGTAGCTCTTGGAGGGGCGTTCGAGTTCATACTCTTCGGCCGCAAGGACTTCAGTCCATCTGTCGGCTAGCAAATCTTGATCAGCTCTAAGTTGTTGTTGTTTTTTCTTGAGGCTGCTCGCCGTGGTCATAAGCCTGCGTATGAAACACTCTTGTTCGACGGGATCCTCCGGCATGACAAATTCATCGTCGTCGAGGCTTGCCTCGTCTTCGGAGGGAGGCATATAATTATCGTCCTCGACCTCTCTGTCCGCCGCTCCCTCATGAGGGTTGGCTTCTCTATCCTCTTGTGCTGAATCTTGCTGGAGGTGGTTGTCTTCGGCACTGTCTGGGGTGTTATTATCCCCCGTGTCGGAATCACCGTTTTTGTTTTGGTAGGATTTAGAGCGGCGCCGCTGACGCCGGCGCTTAGGCTGCTTCTTGGAGGGGTCATCCTCCGTTGTTCCATCGCCATTGCCTTCTTTTGGGGTGTCCACCATGTATATATCATACGACGAGGTGGCTTTCCGGTGCCCTATAGGCGCTGGTTCTTGATCGTCTCCTGCATCGGCGTCCATACCGTCGATGTCTTCGGAGTCGAAGTCGGGCATGTCGGTTAAATCATCGACAGTGGCTACGAAGTGGGTGGTGGGTGGGCTTTGAATTTATTCATCATCCGCATCCCAACCTTGCCGACCATAGTCTGGCCAGGGCTCTCCTGACAAAGAGAGAGACTTTAGTGAATTTAAAATATCACCGAAGGGCGAGTGCCGAAAGATGTCCACGAAGGTGAACTCCATGATTGGCGCCCAATCGGGTTCGATCGGTCGGGGCGCAGAGGGCTCGGAGTCCAGAGAGGAGTCCGGCTCCTTGGAGTCACGTGCTTCACAGAGAATAGGGCTGGTGTTCGGCTCGATCGCCGTAGAGATTGCAGCCCCCGAGGCGGTGTCTAACCACCCATCCTCGGTTTGTGTAATCGGCTCTGAGCTAGGGGTCGGAGCGGACACGGGTGCGGCCTCCAGGGCACTGTTCGGCGGCAGAGCTAAATCATGCCCATCGTGATAGTGCGGCGCGCTCGGCTATGGCTCGAATCCGTCGAAGATCAAGTCTCCGCGGATGTCGGCCGTGTAGTTCAAACTTCCAAATCTGACCTGATGGCCAGGGGCGTAGCTTTCGATCTGCTCTAGATGACCAAGCGAATTGGCCCGCAGTGCAAAGCCGCCGAATACGAAGATCTGCCCGGGGAGAAAAGTCTCACCCTGGATCGCACCGCTGTTGATGATCGGAGAAGCCATCGGGCCTAAAAGTGACGACACAGAGGAACTCTCAATGAAAGCACCAATGTCGGTGTCAAAACCGGCGGATCTCGGGTAGGGGGTCCCGAACTGTGCGTCTAGGTCGGATGGTAACAGGAGGCAGGTCGGATGGTAACAGTGCAAAACCGGCTGTTGATGTTTTACCAAGGTTCGGGCCCTCTTGATGGAGGTAAAACCCTACGTCCTGCTTGGTTAATATTGCTGATATGGGTAGTACAAGAGTAGACCTACCACGAGATCAGAGATGCTAAACCCTAAAAGCTAGCCTATGGTATGATTGTTGTTTGTCCTACGGACTAAAACTCTCCAGTTTATATAGACACCGGAGAGGGCTAGGGTTACACAGAGTCGGTTACAATGGTAGGAGATCTACATATCCATATTGCCAAGCTTGCCTTCCACGCCAAGGAAAGTCCTTTCCAGACACGGGACGATGTCTTCAATCTTGTATCTTCATAGTCCAGGAGTCCGGCCGAAGGTATAGTCCGGCCATCCGGACACCCCCTAATCCAGGACTCCCTCACTTCCTCTGGAATCATCCCAAGTTAGTCATGCACGTGCAAAGTTCTCTATGGTTTGATAGGTTGGCCGCCTCCACTCCATATGTGTTTCCTAGCACACCAAGCCACTGACTGATTTGTTCTAGGAAAAGGAGTTAAGTGCTAGTCGATGGTAATGCACAAGACTTTGATATCCTCGATGATGGTTCCCCACATGAAGTCGGTAGTGTTTCATTGTAAGACTACTGTGTGGTCATGCTTGTCTGGGACAGCGTGTTCACATGTGTGTAGCAGAACCAGCTAATGTTTCGGAGCTTGCTATTGCAGTTCATTTCCCGAGAATCTCGCAACATTGTCTTGTCGATTTTTGTTGCAAACTTTCTTTTGCAGACATGTTGAGTCTGAAGTATCCTGTTACTAACTAGATCTGAATCTCAGGCAGATATGATGGTTGGAACATTCCCAACAATTGCATTCTATTCCCAGCTTGCACCCGCCTCTGTGCCATTTTACTATGGTCTGCCTTCTCGGTATTTATCATCCAGGATCATCTTCAAAAGTGGACTTACCTGGGCCCTATCCTTCCTCGATAATAAGCAGAAATCATCCATCGTGTTTTCTTCAACAAGGTAGTCCACATCATCCATTCTAGCCTGAGTCTGGCGTTCCCTCGAACTCCATCAAATGATCGATTATGATTTGCCTTAGGCTGGTATAGAGAGTTTCAATGATCTCTGTATCAAAAGTAATTCTTTTGCCACTTAAGGGAATAATTCTACAAGTCATCTTCTCCAAGGTGTCCTGTAATGGAATGATGGAAATTATTTCATCGCTATCTTGACACCATTCACCATCCTACCTAAGCATGGAATTGTTGCCTACCAATTTGAACCTTCGTCATCCGTTTCATTCCATCCCTATGGATGTATGCTTCATGTCTCAGCTCGAGAGATGTTTCTACGTCTCATTCCATGGGTAGATCTTGTGATCATTAAGATGATCCATCCATGTAGACATGTTTTGCTCTTTTGTCCTTGTGTTGGATGAAGATCTCGAAAGCAAAGACGTCCAGATCAATTTAAGTCAACAAATCAACATTCTTACGAAGTGCAAATGGATCATGAAGATTGTGATATTTTTGTCACCCCCCTTTCCTCTTACCTCACATCTTGAATCTTGGGACGAGATTCTTGTTTAGTGGGGGTGAGCTAACATCCCTAGCCTTGCTACACACTTGTACTAGCTTGGTTGTTGCATCATGTCTAAATTTCTTTTAAACTTGAAATGGGGATTGTTCAAACCCTAGCACCAAATGAAATGCAACTAGGATCAAATAAAAATATTTTCAATGAATCTTAAATGCCCTTCAAAAATGTTCATCATCTCTACCTTGGTCTAAAACATCTGCCAAAAATGGTTCACATTTTTGTAGGACACCTAAGGTCACTGAATTAAATCATACTTTATTTGCATTTGGGCATTTAAATACTATGTAATATTTTAAATGTCCAAATAAGTGAGGGCTGTTTGAAATATTCCAAACAGAGCCCACAATTATTTTTAGGGTTTTTGAAAATGCCTTAGCATTTTAATTAAGTCAAAACAATTGCAGAAAAATAGAAAACAGAAACTAAATTCGAAGAGAGAGAGAGAGAGAGAGAAGTTACCTGGCGTAGCCCACCGGGCAGCCCACTGGCCGGCCCAGCGCTGTGCTGGCCCATGGCCAGTCAGCTACTTCCTCTCGCCAAGCAGGTAGAGAGGTGAGCACTGACATGCCCGAGCTCGCCACACCGTCACCTTCTTGTCGCCAAGTCGCTGGACGCGTGGATGAGTTCCTACTCATCGCCATGCACCCCCTGGAAACCCCTCGCTCACTGCCTCGTCCACATCCCCTCCTCTGGTTCTCTCCCCTGCACCACCCGAGTGCAGTCATCGCCGCCGCTCGCCGTAGCCACGACCACCGTCCACCTATCGCCTCTCCGACGTGTCCCCGAGCTTCGGCACGTCGTCCTTGTCTTCCCCACCGAGCCATGCGGTGCCAGAGGCCCTGCTGCATCTCAAACGCCGTTGTTTTCCCCCTTGGTCATCTGAGATCGCAGGCGCCTGTACATCGCCGTCCGGGGCCTTCCTCGAGCCCGCTTCAACGCTTGCTGCAACCGCTGTGAGCCCCTGCGCCGAACACCCCTCTTCTCTGCTTCGTTTGCTTGCTGTAGACACCGCGCCCTTGCTCACCGTAGCACACTGCCGTGCGAGCTCGACACCGGCGTCACTCCGGTGACCATTTGGTCACGCGCGGGTGCCTAACGCACTCACCGCACCTCGTAGAGCCTCTCTAGGGCGTCTGTTTCCCCGCTAGCTTGCTGCAGCAGCAAAACCACCAACGGCCAAACTCCGGCCGCCGCCCCGAGCTCGTTTCCGACGAGCTCCGACCACCCCAGCTGACCCCGCTTGCTCCACTAGCCGCGGCGCACTCCCAGGAATCCATAGGAGCAAACCACGCATCGAACGGTGCTCCGTAGCGAGCACACGATGCACCTCCACCGTCGGCCGAGGTCGTCACCGATTAACCTCCGGTGAGGATGACGTGGCACCTTAATTAAACACTAATGACGCCACTAACTAACCCCCTAGATCACTTGCGGATGGGCCCCATGCCCTAGATAATCCCAGTTTTGTTTCTGTTTAGGTTAGTTTAAAATCCAGCGGGACCCACATGCTTGAGTTGACCCCGCTGACGTGGCCGTTGACTGGGCCCACACGTCAGCATCCTTAACCAGCACCATGACACTGACCAGTGGGACCCCCTGGTCAGGTTTGACCTGGCCCGGGTCAGTTGACTTGCTCACGTCACAGTGACGCAGTTAATCATTTTCTGGAATAACGATAATCCAGTAAAATTCCAGAAATTGATTTAAACTTCACAAATTCATAGAAATTCAACCGTAACTCCAAATGAAATAATGTATATATGAAAAATTATTAGAAAAATCCATTTTTCCATCTGTACTTGTTTCATGCATGTTTAAACAACTTAACATTGATGTTCAGATCAAAACATGATAATGCAACTTTATAAGTTCATAGTTTGAATTTGAATTTGAACCTTTGGTTCAAATCAACTCAAACCCTTCTGTTGCTAGCTGCATTAGCTCAAATCACAGCATATTGCCATGTCACATTCATGCATCATATTGTTGCATTGCATTGATTGTGTTTCATCTTTGTTGCCGGTAATTGTCCCCCTTCACTAGATGTTGTTCCGGCGATGAGATCGATGACACCGATGAAGAACTATACTATCTTTAGAAGTGCCAGGCAAGCAAAACCCCCTTGTTCATTTCGATACAATCCCACTCTCTCGCTCCTACTCTCTTTTACTACATTAGGACAACAACGATTCAACTGTTACATGCTCCGGTAGTTGAACCCCTTTCCTCTGCATGACCTATCATTGCCACAGTAAATAGATGAAACCCACTAGCATGAGTAGGAGTTGTTTGAGCCCTGATGTGCCTACTCGTTCATGCTTGTTTGTCATGCCTGCTACTGCTTAGAGTTGAGTCAGGTCTGATTCATCGGGGATGAATTGGAATGTGGTGAACATGTCCTACTTTTGAGAGCTAAGTGTGTGAACACGATTTGGTAAAGGTAGAGGTGAGAGGCCATGTAGGAGTACATGGTGGGTTGTCTCATTGCAGCCGTCCTCGGGAACTAAGTTCTGTGTTTGTGATCCATGAACAGCTACTACCACGCATTGGAATGCTTAAGTGCCCCTCTCGACTTATTAATCAACCTGATCTCTGTCCAAGAGTTGGAACTAGTTTCTGGTGTTTGTAGGTTGTGTTAGTAGTCTACCAAGTGGTACCCGGTACAGGTGGGCTTGGGACGGACTGGGCACCATGGCACAGTGTACCAAGCATAGATCCATCCATCGAGGTGGGCTTGGGAACCCTACACACATCGTTTGGGGCCGTGAGCGACACCCCGGCCGGATCTCCTTGCGGATGGAACCCGAATAGGCGATAAACCTGGACGAGAGACTTGTGTGGTTAGTCAGGTCGTGGCCAACTCCCTCACTAGGCTTCCTCTTGAAGGTTGTCGAGATACACGATGTGTACATGGTGGTAAGTGGCGGGAGTGTGTGTAAAGAAGTACACCCCTGCAAGGTTAACATCACCTATTCGAATAGTCATGTCCGCGGTAAAGGGTTGCCTGTACAGTTCATAGACAAGTGAAAGTGGATACTCTAAAATGCGCAAGATAAGCGTGAGTGCTATGGATGGCGTTCTCGTAGGTAGACGGGAGCAGATCCATAGTGGTGTATTGAATGGTGAATATGTGGACTCGTGTGCGCCACCTCAAAAGAGTTACTTGCAGTCGTAGTTCAGGTTAGCCACTGAGTCAAAGCTGGCTTGCTGCAGTTAAACTGCACCACCCCCTTTATTGATACCGATGCATATGTAGATAGTTCTGATGTAAGTCTTGCTGGGTAGATTTGTACTCATGTTTGCCTATTTTATGTTTTTGCAGAGAGACTTCAGTCTCGCTAGTAGTTCCACGTGGACTTCGACGTTTATCTTGTTACCTCAACTACGATCTTGTGCCCTCGGCAGGGTCTTGTAGATAGTCAGGCTTCTTAGCCTTTTTCTTTTCAAATTGTCTGTACTCAGACAAGATAAGTTTCCGCATGTGCTTGTTGTTTGTACGACTTGAATGATGGGTCATCAGACCCATGTTTGTAATATCTGGCTCTTCGGAGCCTAATGAATAAATACTCTGAGTCATAGTGTCTTGTTGTGATGCCATGTTGTATTTGCACATATCGAGCATATTGTGTGTATGATTTTGAAATGCTTGGTATGTGTGGGATCCGACAACCTAGTTGTTTATCCTTGGTAGCCTTTCTTATGGGGAAATGTAGTCTACTGCTTCCACTGAGCCATGGTAGTCTACTACAGCCCGGTTTACCAGAGTCCTGCTAGCCCAGTTACTACTGCTCCGAAATAGTTAGACTGGCCGGGATGTGATCCACTTCTTCCCTGTGTCTGTCCCTTCGGGGAAATGTCACACGCTGACTTCCGGAGTCCTGGTAGCCTGCTACAGCACGGGTTCCCGGAGTCCTGTTAGCCCAGTTGCTACAGCCTGGATTCACATGCTGATGACCGACACGTTCGATGCTGGTTCATGTATGTCTGTCCCCGTAAGTTAGTGCCACTTTGGGTTTACGACTAGTCATGTCAGCCCGGGTTCTTTGTCATATGGATGCTAGCGACACTATCATAAACGTGAGCCAAAAGGCGCAAACGGTCCCGGGCCAGGTAAGGTGGCACCTGTGGGAATACCATGTGTGAGGCCGCAAAGTGATATGATGTGTTACATTCTAGATCGGTGTGACTTAGAATCGGGGTCCTGACATCATATGACTTCTTAAAGAAGAGAGAAATTTCGGAGGAAAGATTTTAAAATCAAATAAATATTGTATTTGGATTTTATTCGAGATTTTATTTGAATTTGAAAAAATATGCATTTATAAAAATTGCATTCTTAGGCGAGAAAAATGTTCACTTTGTTCTAAATATTTTATTTAGATGGTGAAAATTGTTTTTGGCATTTTTTAGAATTTTTTTATATTTATTTAGGATTTTTCTTCGGTGGAATTTATTTATTTTTAAAAAAAAAGGGTTTCGCCCTACTGGGCCAATGGCCCAGCCGAGCAGGCCGACCGCCTCAGCGCCGCCACCTTCCTCCCGCTGAGCCCCGCCGCCGCACAAACTCCGAGTCTGGCTCATCCACGCCGCCCCGCCGCCTTACCCCCTCCCCCAAACTGCCCTGCCCCACCCCCTCTTATAAGCCGCCACCCCGCCGCCTCTCCTCTCCACCCCAGCCCGCAGCCGCCGCCGCCTCCCAAGCCGCGCTGCGCCGCCCGCCGTTAGCCGCCGCCTCCCAAGCCGGGCCACGCGCCCGTCGTTAGCCGCTGCTTGCGCCGCCGCCGCCCCGCCGCTGCCGCCGCGCCGGAGCCGCCGTCCCGTACCAACGTCGCCACCGCCCGTTTCGGATTCCGCCGCCCCGTCGCCGTTCGGATCCGCCGCCGCCGCCTGTTCTTTTTGTCCGGTTTTCTTCGGTTTATTTTGGTAAACCCTAGATCTAACTAGGTTTTTTTCATAGATCGGGTTTCTCGGTTTTTCTTCGGTTTAGATCTATTGTGCGAACGTTCGTTCATTTAGTTCTTATAACGTACGAATTCATTCGTTTGTCTCTGTTAGCAGACGTCCGTACGATAGATTTTTTCTTTTTTTGTTGTTTTTCGCCAGGGACCTATCCATTATTATTTTTATCACAAATTAGCCCCTGATCTTCAAACCCTCATAGTTTTTCAACCGTTCGTCCAAATCTAGTGAAACCAACGCCAAAATCTTTATCTCAAACCCCTCTTTCCAGTGTATCAACTTTAACATGATTTTGACAATTTAAAATTTGGTTTCAAGAAGATTTGAATTCGAACTTCCTTTGATAGTAGTTTGAGTTTTGTAGCTCCGATTTGGGCGACTCTTTTTGCAAATCGAAGCACTTCAGTTGAACTTTTAGTTTGGACTTTCTCATCTGAGTTTTACCCTTGCATATATGCTTGAGTGCTTATGCATGCTATTGTTTGTTTGCGATAGAATTCCTGGAGTGTGAAGCGTGCTACTACGAGTCTCTAGGGTTTGCGGATCATCAGCAAGGCAAGTAACACTTTGATCATACCCTGTTATTACCCAGTTTTTATGCATTAGTTTCAACCCTCAAATATTGCATGAGTAGGATTGATAACATGTGGGTATTGGGAAGTAGATGATGAGGTAGAACCTATTGTCCTTTATATCAAACCCTGGGAGTTACTTTTACGTTATGCTTATACTACTATGCTATGCTACTAGACGTGATTTGGTTTGAGAGATCCATGACAGACGTGAGAGGATTATTGATGTTAAACTTAAGGTGGCTACTTTAATACACATCTGGGTGGATTGGTTGCGGGCACCTAGAGAATCCAGTTTTGTCCTAGGATATCCCGGAGTACCCGTGTGATCATTCTATGGTTCGCCACCCAGGCTCAAAGGGATCATAATATTATTCATGCTAGAAACTTCCGTGTGCAGCCACAAGCCATTATAGGCTCTGGCATAGTTAAGTATGTTGCGTGACCTCTTTCTGTGGTAGGCTAGCAGATGTAGGGGATATAGGTGGTACTGTCTACCCAGAGTAAAGAGTTAATGCTTCTGAAAGGCTATGTCTCGGTCATCCGTTCTCAAACACCATGTAGTGCGAGAAATCCAACGGAGGAGATCGAGTCTTGTTGGGAAAAGTGCGCAAACCTCTACAGAGTGTACAAACTAATCATGGTTAGCCGTGTCCCTGGTTATGGACATCTTGAGTATCTGGTTCTTGAATTATTGATTTGATCTCACCACTCTAAATTAATTTGTTGGGTTTTTAATACTATTTAATTGGGATTGAGTTGGAGGAACCTTCTCAATGTTTATAAACTACCATGATAGTTAAACAAAATACATTCCTTTGTTGTAGGGAAAAATTGGCTTTTTGCAAAAACATGAAAACCGTAGAGCCTCCACCAGCCGTGTATGCATGTAGTCATAGTTGTTTCACGTTCATTGCTCTATAGTGTTATTTTGCTAGCATATTCCATATGTTGACCCGTTTTCAGGCTGCAACGTATTGTGTTGCAGACCTTTTAGACGAAGAGTAAGGTGCGCTAGGTCGTTTTCGTGCACTCAGCTATGCCGTTGGAGTTGATGGACTCATTTTCCTTCGATGCTTCCGTAGTTATCTTATTTAGATGGCCTTAAGCCATATTATTGTCATTAGTTCTCTTTTGAGACATTCGATGTAATGAGTGTGTGATTGCACTCTATTATAAATCCTTCAAGTACTGTGTGTGTCAGCATTACCGATCCAGGGATGACACTTATGCACAGAGATTTGACCGTTTGAGGTCGGATCGCTACATAGCAAGAACCATTCTTACCTATGCATCAAAAACCACAACGTGGTGTAGTGATTGCTTTTTGATCTTCAGAAAGAACCCTGTTCATTGAATCCGATTCAACTAAAGTTGGAGAAACTGACACCCACCGAGCACCTGTGTGCAAAGCACGTCGGTAGAACTTGTCTCATGAACTAGGTCATGTAATGTCGGTCCGGGTCATTTCATCCAACAATACCGCCGAATCAATAAACAACTAGTGACGGCAAGCAATATGTATATACCCACGCCCACAACTCCTTTGTGTTCTACTCGTGCATATAACATCTATGCATAGACCTGGCTTAGATGCCATTGTTGGGGAACATAGTATTTCAAAAAAAAATCTAAAATCATGCAAGATCTATCTAGGGATGCATATCAACGGGAGGGGAGAGTGTGTCTATGTACCCTCGTAGACCGAAAGCGGAAGCGTTAAGTAACGTGGTTGATGTAGTCGAACATCTTCGCGATCCAACCGATCAAGTACCGAACGCACGACACCTCCGTGATCTACACACGTTTAGCTCGGTGACGTCCCTCGAACTCTAGATCCAGCTGAGGCCGAGGGAGAGTTTCGTCAGCACAACGGTGTGTTGACGGTGATGATGAAGTTACCGACGCAGGGCTTCGCCTAAGCACTACAATGATATGACCGAGGTGGAAATCTGTGGAGGGGGGCACCGCACACGGTTAAGAGATCAACTTGTGTGTGTATGGGGTGCCCCCCTCCCTCGTATATAAAGGAGGGGAGGAGGGGGGCGGCCGGCCTCATAATGCTCCCACAAAGGGGAGATTCCTACTCCTACTAGGAGTAGGTTTCCCCCCTTTCCTAGTCCAACTAGGAGGGGGAAGGAAGGGGAAGAGGAGAAGAAGGAAAGGGGGGCTGACCTGCTTCCCAATTCGGATTGGACTTGGGGAGGCATGCCCCCACCTCTTGGCCGCCTCGTCTCTCTTCCACTAAAGCCCATGTAGGCCTATTAAGCCCCCAGGGGGTTCTGGTAACCCCCCGATACTCCGGTATATGCCCGAACTAACCCGAAACCATTCCGGTTCCAAACATAACCTTCCAATATATCAATCTTCATGTCTCGACCATTTCGAGACTCCTCGTCATGTCGGTGATCACATCCGGGACTCCAAACTACCTTCGGTTCATCAAAACACATAAACTCATAATACCGGTCGTCATCGAACGTTAAGCATGCGGACCCTACGGGTTCGAGAACTATGTAGACATAACCGAGACTCATCTCTGGTCAATAACCAATAGCGGAACCTGGATGCTCATATTGGTCCCTACATATTCTACGAAGATCTTTATCGGTCAAACCGCATAACAACATACGTTGTTCCTTTTGTCATCGGTATGTTACTTGCCCGAGATTCGATCGTCGGTACCATCATACCTAGTTCAATCTCGTTACCGACAAGTCTCTTTACTTGTTTCGTAATGCAACATCCCGTAACTAACTCATTAGTCACATTGCTTGCAAGGCTTATATTGATGTGCATTACCGAGAGGGCCCAGAGATACCTCTCCAACAATCGGAGTGAAAAATCCTAATCTTGAGCTATGCTAACTCAACAAACACCATTAGAGACACTTGTAGAGCATCTTCGTAATCACCCAGTTACGTTGCGACGTTTGATAGCACACTAAGTGTTCCTCCGGTATTCGGGAGTTGCATAATCTCATAGTCATAGGAACATGTATAAGTTATGGAGAAAGCAATAGCAATAAACTAAACGATCATAGAGCTAAGCTAACGGATGGGTCAAGTCAATCACATCATTCTCTAATGATGTGATCCCATTCATCAAATGACAACTCATGTCTATGGTTAGGAAACTTAACCATCTTTGATTAATAAGCTAGTCAATGTAGAGGCATACTAGTGACACTCTGTTTATCTATGTATTCACACATGTACTAAGTTTCCGGTTAATACAATTCTAGCATGCATAATAAATGTTTATCATGATATTAGGAAATATAAATAACAACTTTATTAATGACTCTAGGGCATGTTTCCTTCATATACCATTGATTAAATCGATAGTTTCATCAAAACATGCTAAACAACGCATCAAAAATAGAGTCTATCTTAAATAGGATAGTCTGTAGAAATCTGAACATTCAACATACTTCTATAACTCCAAAAATTCTGAAAAATTAGGACAAAATAAAAAAATTCATATCAATACTGTGTAAAATTTCAGAAACTTTTGACGTTCATGTAAAAAATAAAAATTCACATACTACAGCCAAAGTTTTTGTTTTTACACCGCAATCTAATCATCCTAAAGGCAAATCTTGGCACATTATTTTCATAATACAATGGATTTGTACAAGGGGATAATTATTTTTGCGATAACTTTCATGAAAAATTACATTGTTTCATGAGCACGAACACAAGTGTTCAAGGTCGACCCTCACTTCTCCAATGCATCACCTTTCAATCGCTTCTCTTTTTGAAAAAGTTTTTAGGTTCCCCTATATATTTTTTTGTTTTTAAACTTTATAAAATCACTCAATAGAAATAAATGACTCTCTAAATCTTCTGGGTTGTCCCCCTGGCAATGCTTTCTTTAAAGCCATTAAGCTAGGCATAAAGTGCTCAAGTAATGGATCCACCCGGATCCCAAGGTATATCAAAGTCAATTTTAATTAGCAATGATTTGTAATTTAGTAGCGGGCACAAAGCAACATATATCATGCAATGACGAAGTCTAAATCTCTTCATATGCATTGGCATGTCATACAAGAACAATTCATGCACATCAAGTAAGGCCAATACATAGTATAAGCAGTTTCTTGCAATTTTATCGTGTTGGAAACATAGAGAGGCGGAGATATAATTCCTCTCTCATAATAATTGGAAGTAGGAGCAGCAAGCACATGCATATTATATTCAACAAAATCATCATGTGCATTGGTAAAAGGCAACCCATCAATGTAATCCTTAATAAGTGCAAACTTCTCCGATATAGTGTAGTTTCGAGAATTCAAAAAAAATAGGACTATCATGTGTGGGTGCAATAGCAACAATTTCATTCTTAACATAAGGAACTATAGAGAGTTCATCTCCATAAGCATAATTCATATTGGCATCATGGCCACAAGCATACCAAGCATCAATTTCATCAAAAAGGGATATTTCAAATGAATCAATGGGATCATAGCAATTATCATAGCATTCATCCTTTGTTAGAATGAAGGAACATTAAACAATGTGTGAGTTGAAGAGTTACTCTCATTATAAGGTGGGCACGGATAGCTAATCCGCTCTTCCTCCTTTTGTTCTTCGCTCTCCTCATCATCTTTTTCATCCAATGAGCTCACAGATTCATCAATTTCTTCTTCCATAGACTCCTGCAAAATATTAGTCTCTTCTTGGACAACAGAGACATTCTCAAGAAATACATCAATATCAGAATTGTATTTATAATTCTCATAGCAATATTTAGGGATAGCAAAATTTTCAGGTCTATAAACTGAACCATCAAAATCTTCATATTTCTCAAACAAAGATTCAATTTCATAAACACCCTTAAAAGCAACAAATTCTTCTATTTGTTCCACATCATAGTAATATGATACATCCATTTTGCATCATGCTTTTATATTGATATTTATTGCATTATGGGCTGTTGTTACACATTATGTCACAATACTTATGCCTATTCTCTCTTATTTTACAAGGTTTACATGAAGAGGGAGAATGCCGGTAGCTGGAATTCTAGGCTAGAAAAGGAGCAAATATTAGAGACCTATTCTGCACAACTCCCAAAGTCCTGAAACTTCACGGGAGCAAGTTTCAGAATATATAAAAAATACTAGGCAAAAGAAGTACTAGACGGGGGTCACCCACCATCCACGAGGGTGGGGGCGCGCCCTACCCCCCTGGGCGCGCCCCCTGCCTCGTGGGCCCCATGACAGCCCTCTGATGCCCATCTTCTACTATATGAGGTCTTTCGTCGAGGAAAAAAATCATAAGCTAGCTCATGGGACGAAACTCCGCCGTCATGAGGCAGAACCTTGGCGGAACCAATCTAGGGCTCCAGCGGAGCTGTTCTGCCGGGGAAACTTCCCTCTAGGAGGGGGAAATCATCACCATCGTTATCACCATCGATCCTCTAATCGTGAGGGGGTCAATCTCCATCAACATCTTCACTAGCACCATCTCATCTCAAACCCTAGTTCATCTCTTGTATCCAATCTTTGTCTCAAAACCTCAGATTGGTACATGTGGGTTACTAGTAGTGTTGATTACTCTTTGTAGTTGATGCTAGTTGGTTTATTCGGTGGAAGATCATATGTTCAGATCCTTTATGCATATTAATACCCCTCTGATTATGAACATGAATATGATTTGTGAGTAGTTACGTTTGTTCCAGAGGACATGGGATAAGTGTTGCTATAAGTAGTCATGTGAATTTGGTATTCGTTCGATATTTTGATGAGATGTATGTTGTCTTTCCTCTAGTGGTGTCATGTGAACGTCGACTACATGAGGACGAGCAGGAATTAAGCTTGGGGATGCTGATACGTCTCAAATGTATCTATAATTTTTTATTGTTCCATGCTATTATATTATCTATTTTGGATGTTTATGGGCTTTATTATACACTTTATATTATTTTTGGGACTAACCTATTAACCGGAGCCCCAGCCCAAATTGTTGTTTTCTTGCCTATTTCAGTGTTTCGAAGAAAAGGAATATCAAACGGAGTCCTAGAGGAATGAAACCTTCGGGAGAGTTATTTTTGGAACAGAAGCAATCCAGGACACTTGGAGTATACGTCAGGGAAGCTTCGAGGTGGCCATGAGACAGGGAGGCGCGCCTGCCCCCCTAGGTGCTTCCCTCACCCTTGTGGGCCCCTCGTGGCTCCCCTGACCGACTTCTTTTGCCTCTATATGTCCATATACCCTAAAAACATCGAGGAGCAGAATAGATCAGGAGTTCCGCCGCCAGAAGCCTCCATAGCCACCAAAAACCAATCTAGACCCGTTCCAGCACCCTGCCGGCAAGGGGAATCCTTCTCCGGTGGCCATCTTCATCATCTCTACGCTCTCCATGACGAGAAGGGAGTAGTTCACCCTCGGGGCTGAGGGTATGTACCAGTAGCTATGTGTTTGATCTCTCTCTCTCGTGTTCTTGAGATGGTACGATCTTGATGTATCGCGAGCTTTGCTATTATATTTGGATCTTATGATGTTTCACCCCCTCTACTCTCTTGTAATGAATTGAGTTTTCCCCTTTGAAGTTATCTTATCGGATTGAGTCTTTAAGGATTTGAGAACACTTGATGTATGTCTTGCATGTGCTTATCTGTGGTGACAATGGGATATCACGTGATCCACTTGATGTATGTTTTGGTCATCAACTTGCGAGTTCCGTGACCTCATGAAATTATGCATAGGGGTTGGCACACGTTTTCGTCTTGACTCTCTGGTAGAAACTTTGGGGCACTCTGCATATCGTATAATCATACCCATGGATACTTGAGGTGACATTGGAGTATCTAGGTGACATTAGGATTTTGGTTGATTTGTATCTTAAGGTGTTATTCTAGTACGAACTCTATGATAGATCGAACGGAAAGAATAGCTTCATGTTATTTTACTACGGACTCTTGAATAGATCGATCGGAAAGGATAACTTTGAGGTGGTTTCATACCCTACCATAATCTCTTCGTTTGTTCACCACTATTAGTGACTTTGGAGTGACTCTTTGTTGCATGTTGAGGGATAGTTATATGATCCAATTATGTTATTATTGTCGAGAGAACTTGCACTAGTGAAAGTATGAACCCTAGGCCTTGTTTCCTAGCATTGCAATACCGTTTGTGCTCACTTTTATCATTAGTTACCTTGCTGTTTTTATATTTTCAGATTACAAAAACCTATATCTACTATCCATATTGCACTTGTATCACCATCTCTTCGCCGAACTAGTGCACCAATACAATTTACCATTGTATTGGGTCTGTTGGGGACACAAGAGACTCTTTGTTATTTAGTTGCAGGGTTGCTTGAGAGATACCATCTTCATCCTACGCCTCCCATGGATTGATAAACCCTAGGTCATCCACTTGAGGGAAATTTGCTACTGTCTTACAAACCTTTGCACTTGGAGGCCCAACAACGTCTACAAGAAAAGGTTGTGTAGTAGACATCAAGCTCTTTTCTGGCGCCGTTGCCGCGGAGGTGAGTGCTTGAAGGTATATCTTTAGATCTTGCAATCGAATCTTTTTGTTTCTTGTTTTAGCAATAGTTTAGTTTATAAAAGAAAACTACAAAAAAATGGAATTGAGTTTGCCTCATACTCTTCATCTTTTTAACTTCGTGAGAATGATGGAAAGGAAAATTGTGCTCAAGTGCTAGAAGAAGAAGTCTATAAAATGTTTGGCACTAAATCTTTGAATGATGAGCATAATTGCAATGTTGTTAGTATGAACTCCTTGAATATCCATAGTACGAATGATGATTGCATTAGTCATGATGAAAATGTCTCTTATAAGCATGTCAATTTTTGTGGAGTGCATAGAGCTTGCAAGTACACACCAATTAGGGAAAATAGATTTTGCAGGAGGCATAAGTATTTAGAAACTAAATGGTTGCAAGAAAGGCTAGATGTTTGTGCTGAAAATTTAAAATTTCTTCACCATACTTGTGAACTTTGCAATGAACATGGTCATTTAAATATCAAATGCAAATTGTTTCATGATCGTATCGTGTCCAAAAATTGTAATGATTTGATTTCCCTTGCACATCATAATGAACTTAGTTTTGTTTTGGGTTATGAGGAAATGAAACGTATAACTAAGCATATTCCAGAATATAACCTTGAGAAATTCCTCGATATTGATCTAGAAGAAATTTTTATGTATTGTGCGGTGAATTGCATTGAAAATCCTTATATTGGCAATTACATAAAGAAAAGAAAACAAATAGAGGATGAAGAGAATACTAATGAAAGGGAAGATGCTTCCCAATATCCTCCTATTATTTCTTATGATGAATCAGGTAACGAGGAGGAGCCTTCTGTTCAACCAATCTCATCAATAAGGAGCTCCGAAAAGAGGATTGAACCCACACATAATGTGAAGAAGAAAAATAAAAAATGAAGAAGCAAAGGTAGAAAGGTATCTCTCCCAAATGATGTTGCTCCTATTACTCATTGTGATGATAATAATTGTTATACCATTGGTGCTATCCATACTATTAATGATGAGAGTGATTATGCTTATGATATGAAAAGGCCCAAGCTTGGGGATGCTATGTTTGATGAGAATGACAAGTTTCAAAATATATTTGCTGCAATTAATGTTTGTCCCAAGCTTGGGGATGCTATTTTTAATGAGGATGATATTTGTTGTCTCTCAAGTTTTGATATGCAAACTTATTATGATGATAGCATGCCTCCTACTTATGATGGTTATATTGATGAAAGTGGGTCTGGAAGAGTGTCAACTTTAGGAAGTAATGATCCCACTATTTTGGAGGATGTTGAATCTTATTGTGATAATTATGAATGTGGATTTGGAGTGGTCATGACTTTATTTAGTAATGATTCCACTATCTTGGAAGAGGTTTCAATTGATTATGATGAGAACAAAGTTACTACCTATGATGATTATTGTGATGACACTTATGCTATAAAAGTAGTGATGATTATATTTATAAAACTTGTCATGATTATGATTACCCTTTTTCTGAACATAACTCCTTTAATGTGGAAACAATTTATAGTATTCGAGTTTCTTATGATACTCCCACTATTCCGAATGAGAAGAATTTTGCTTACGTGGAGAGTAATAAAATTTCTATGCTTGCAGATCATGAAAAGAATGCTTTATGTGATAGTTATATTGTTGAATTCATTCATGAAGCTACTGAAAATTATTTTGAGGGAGGAATATATGCTTGTAGGAATTGCAATAATATCAAGTTTCCTCTCTATGTGCTTAAAGTTTTGAAGTTATGCTTGTTTTGCTTTCCTATGCTAGTTGATTATTGTTCCCATAAGTTATTTGCTCACAAAATCCCTATGCATAGGAAGTGGGTTAGACTTAAATGTGCTAGTCATATTCTTCATGATGCTCTCTTTATATTTCAATTCTTATCTTTTATGTGAGCATCATTGAAATCATCATGCCTAGCTAGTGGCGTTAAATGATAGCGCTTGTTGGGAGGCAACCCAACTTTATTTTTGTTCCTTTCTTTTTGTCCCTGTTTAGTAATAAATAATTAATCTAGCCTCTGTTCAGATGTGGTTTTATGATTTTAATTAGTGTTAGTGCCAAGTAGAACCTTTGGGAAGACTTGGGGAAAGTCTTGCTGATCTTGCTGTAAAAAGCAGAAACTTTAGCGCTCACGAGAATTGCTGCCATTTTTTATTGGAGAGTGATATTTAGTTAATTATTTTTGAAGATAATTAATAGATAAATTCCTCACGTCCAGCAATTTATTTTATAATTTTTGAGGCTCCAGAAGTTTGCGTTAACTACAGATTACTACAGAGTGTTCTGTTTTTGACAGATTCTGTTTTTTGTGTGTTGTTTGCTTATTTTGATGAACCTATGGCTAGTAAAAGAGTTTATAAACCATAGAGAAGTTGGAATACAGTAGGTTTAACACCAATATAAATCAATAATGAGTTCATTACAGTACCTTGAAGTGGTGTTTTGTTTTCTTTCGCTAACGGAGCTCACGAGATTTTCTATTTTGAGTTTTGTGTTGTGAACTTTTCAAGTTTTGGGTAAATATTTGATGGATTATGGAACAAGGAGTGGCAAGAGCCTAAGCTTGGGGATGCCCATGTCACCCCAAGGTAATATTCAAGGACACCAAAAATCCTAAGAATGGGGATGCCCCGGAAGGCATCCCTCTTTTGTCTTCGTCTATCGGTAACTTTACTTGG
Organism: Triticum urartu; assembly: GCF_003073215.2. NCBI lineage: Eukaryota > Viridiplantae > Streptophyta > Magnoliopsida > Poales > Poaceae > Triticum > Triticum urartu. The sequence continues at coordinate 406,221,859 of NC_053024.1, forward strand.
AGCTATATTTTTATTCGCCATATGATATGTGTTTTGCTTGGAGCGTCACTTTATTTTATTTTGTTTTGCTTGCTGTTTGAATAAAATACCAAGATCTGAAATTATTAAATGTTAGAGAGTCTTCACATAGTTGCATAATTATTCGACTACTCATTGATCTTCACTTATATCTTTTTGAGTAGTTTGTCATTTGCTTTAGTGCTTCACTTATATCTTTTTAGAGCATGGAGGTGATTTTATTTTGAAGAAATAGATGAACTCACGTGCTTCACTTATATTGTCTTGAGAGTCTTTTAGAACAACATGGTAATTGGCTTTTAGGCATAATAAAAACTTACATATAAAGTGCGTTGAATACTATGAGAAGTTTGATACTTGATAATTGTTTTGAGATATGGAGATGGTGATATTAGAGTCATGCTAGTTGAGTAGTTGTGAATTTGAGAAATACTTGTGTTGAAGTTTGTGATTCCCGTAGCAGGCACGTATGGTGAACCGTTATGTGATGAAGTCAGAGCATGATTTATTTATTGATTGTCTTCCTTATGAATTGCGGTCGGGGACGAGCGATGGTCTTTTCCTACCAATCTATTCCCCAAAGAGCATGCGCGTAGTATTTTGTTTTGATAACTAATAGATTTGCAATAAGTATGTGAGTTCTTTATGACTAATGTTGAGTCCATGGATTATATGCACTCTCACCCTTCCACCATTGCTAGCCTCTCTAGTATCGCGCTACTTTCGCCGGTACCATAAATGTAACATCCCAAATTTTCAATTTGGAATGTTATACATAGATCATTCATGCATATCATATTTTCATTTGCATATCTGCTTTGCAATCCTCGACATTCTACGCAACTCAAGGACCCACGTAGAGAGCTGGGGATTTCACCGTTTTCATATTTGAATTTTATCAAATATCGAAACGAGGATCATTTGTTTTAATTATTTTTCCCTCCGAAAATATTTCATATTAAAATATAAGAGAGGAGATAATATGACTTTATTTGGATTTTAATGCTATTTTATTTGAATTAGGAAAAATATGTGTTTTAATTGCATAAGAGTCCTAAATAAATGTTCACCTTGTCCGGCATATTTTTAGAGGATGGGGAAATTTTATTTCGGAATTTTTGGAGTCCGTTTAGTATTTCTTTTCTTTGTTTTTCTATGGCATGTTTTTTTTAAAAGGGGGAAACCAACCTACTGGGCCGTGTCCGCCTGGGACACCGACCCGGCCGGCCTCTTATAAGCCGCGGCCCGCCAGCCCCCCAAACCCTAGCCGCCCCAAGCCCTGCACTCCAGCCGCCACCGTCGCCCGTGCTAGCGTCGCCGCCACCGGTTGCCACCGCGCCACCGCCCGCCGCCGACCCCGCCGGAGTTCTCGCCACTGCCGCCGTCACGTTTGCCGAGGTAGCCGCCGGTTTAAAAAAAACCATTCGGTTTTATTTCGAAAAACCTAGATTCGTTTTTTAGACTAGATCGGTTTGGTTTTCCGTCGGTTTATTTATTTTCGGGACGTTCGTCTGTACGTTCGTTTTAACAAACACTATTCATCCATTAGTCACAGATAGCGAACGTTCATTTGTTAGCCTGTTCGTCAGTTTTTCTTTTTCCAGGGTTTTCCGCGATTAGTTTCAATCGCGATTTTCGCCCCGTTTTTCGTTTTAGTTTATCTTTTAGCTCGTTAGTCAGAATCAGGCGATTCAAGCGCCTGGATGTTCATCTCGAAGCCCTCTTTCTGTTTAACCAACTTGAGCAAGATTTTGGTACTGTAAAATTTGACTTTAGTCCAGATTAGTAATCGAATCTTGTTTCTTTCGCACTTTGAGTTTCATTGCTCCGTTTGATTTGATTCTTTTTGCAAACCGGAGTTCTTCAGTTGAACTTTCTGGTTAGATCTTCTTATTTGAGTTTTACCCGTGCATCTTTGCTTGATTGCTTATGTATGTTATTGTTTGTTGGTGATAGAATACCCGGAGTGCGAAGCGTGCTACTACGAGTCCCTAGGATTTGCAGATCGTCAGCAAGGCAAGTACCACTTTGATCATACCCCTTTATCACCCAATTTTATGCATTAGTTTCAACCCTCACACATTGCATGAGTAGGATCTCTTAACATGTGTGTCTGGGAAGTAGATGATGAGGTAGAACCTATTACCTGTTTTATTATCAAACCCCTGGGAGTTACTTCTATGTTATGGTTATATTGCCATGCTATGCTCGTAGACGTTGATTGGGTTTGAGTGTATCCATGACAGATGTGAGATTTTTAATTAATGGTTCAACTTAAGGTGGCAACTTTAATACACATCTGGGTGGATTGCTTGTGGGCACCTGGAGAATCCAGTCTTGTCCTAGGATATCCCGGAGTACCCTTGTGATCATCATACGGTCCGCCACCCAGGCTCAAAGGGATCATAAGACTGTTCATGCTAGAAACATCCGTGTGTAGCCACAAGCCATTATGGGCTCTGGCATAGTTGAGTAAGTTGCGTGAGCTCTTCAACAGGTGGACTAGCAGATGTGGGGGATTGTAGGTGTACCGGTCCGGCCGGAGTAAAGAGCAAATGCTTATGAAAGATTGTGTCTCGGTCATCCGTTTCTCAAACACCATGTAGTGCGAGAAATCCAACGGAGGAGATCGAGTCTTGTGGGGAAAAGTGCACAACCCTCTGCAGAGTGTACAAACTAATCATGGTTAGCCGTGTCCCCGGTTAGGGACATCTTGAGTATCTGGTTCATTGATTATCATATGGATCTCATCACTCTAAATTAATTTGTTGGGTTGATAATTACTTTTAATTGGGATTGAGTTGGAGGAACCTTCTCAATGTTCTTCAACTACCATGATAGTTAAATAAAATATATTCCTTTGTCGTAGGGAAAAATTAGCTTTTTGCAAAACAATATAACCTTAGAGCCTCCACCAGCGATATATGCATGTAGTGATAGTTTTTATCTGTTCATTACTCTCCTGTGTTACAATGCCAGGATATTCCATGTGCTGACCCGTTTTCGGGCTGCAACGTATCATGTTGCAGACTTTTCAGACGAGGAGTAAAGTGTGATAGGTCATTTGTCATGCACTCAGATATGCCGTTGGACTTGATGGACTCACTTTATCTTCCAAGCCTTCCGCTGTTATCATATTAGATGGCCTTAAGCCATATTTATTGTAATAAGTTCTCTCTTGAGACATTCTATGTAAGAAGTGTGTGATTGCCACTCTGTTATAAATCCTTCGAGTACTGTGTGTCAGCATTACCGATCCAGGGATGACACTGAAGCACAGATACTTGACCGTTTGAGGTCGGGTCGCTACAATAAACCCACCATATACCTTTCTCGAAACAGCCACCATACCTACCTATTATGGCATTTCCATAGCCATTCCGAGATATATTGCCATGCAACTTTCCATCATTCCGTTATTATGACACACTTCATTATTGTCATATTGCTTGCATGATCATGCAGTTGACATCGTATTTTTGGCAAAGCCACCGTTCATAATTCTTCATACATGTCACTCATGCATCATTGCACATCCCGGTATACCGCCGGAGGCATTCACATAGAGTCATATTTTGTTCTAAGTATCGAGTTGTAATTCTTGAGTTGTAAGTAAATTAAAGTGTGATGATCATCATTATTAGAACATTGTCTCAGTGAGAAAAGGATGATGGAGACTATGATTCCCCCACAAGTCGGGATGAGACTCCGGACGAAAAATGAAAAAAAGAAAGAAGAAAAAAAAGTGGCCAAAAAGAAAAAAATAAGGCCAAATAAAAAATATAATGAGAGAAAAAGAGAGAAGGGATAATGTTACTATCCTTTTCCACACTTGTGCTTCAAAGTAGCACCATGATCTTCGAAGCCTTCCGCTGTTATCTTATTAGATGGCCTTAAGCCATATTTATTGTAATAAGTTCTCTCTTGAGACATTCGATGTAATAAGTGTGTGATTGCCAGTCTTTTATAAATCCTTCGAGTATTGTGTGTGTCAGCATTACCGATCCAGGGATGACACTGAAGCACAGAGACTTGACCGTTTGAGGTCGGGTCGCTACAAGATGGTATTAGAGCACACGCTGAATGTAGGACATGACCACTAAGAAAAGTCATAGGCCACTCCGCTCTACTTATTTCTGACTCCTCTCCACTTTCTACTCTTTAGGATGGCAGACTCGAGGAACAAGTTTGCACAACTGGATGAAGACACACCTTTTGGACGACACTTGAAGGAAGTCACTAGGTACCTGAACATCGGACTACCAAGCTTCAGTGGGACCTATACCGCCACTTTACCAGAAGAGGAGCGATGGATGATTCAAGTTCAAGTTCCAGGAAGGACGTTCACGCCAGTCACTAAACCCATAGAGTTTTCCTTTGATGCACCCACCTGGAGTCTAGGCAAGAGTATGGCATCCCACATTGCTATAGGACGCATCGGCGAAGTTTACCACAAGGAGCTTAAGGACACTATCTACCAGATATGTGGGCGCCCAGATGAGCAATGGGAGATGATCATCACTAGGACAGGTCCATTGCCACATTCATCTACGAATTAAACCATCACATTCGTTGTCAGGAGAACCAGATGTGTGCAAGCATGATAGATTTGAAGAAGGCAATGATCAGGATCACAGAGCTAGAAGAAGAGCTTAAGTCTACACGTGATGAATATGAGGAGGAAATGATGATACTTTTGGAGAGGAATGACGACATGACCAAGAAGCTAGGAGTTTTCATGGGAGGCCCCGCGCCAGGAGAAGACGGCGAACCTAAGGAGATTCGTTCTGAAGACTACATCATCATCGACGACACCGACTCCGACCCTGATAGTAGTGATGACGACTATGAAGACGAAGCTGGAGCGGATATCATGGAGTCTTCCACTGATCAAAATTTCTAGTACACCACCATACTATTAGTAGTACTCCCCCATGTAAATATTAGTAGTCCGAGCACTGTAACGATAGTTAGACCAATTGTATGCCCTTGCTTGATTGATTGAGTGATATGATATGATTGTGTTTGTCTCATGTGCATATGGGGAGTGTTTTCTCATTAGACCTCATTCTATTCTAATCTCTTCCCTCTAAACCCATAAGATGCCTCCGAGACATGACCCCGGGTTTTCCTTCCCACCGGAGCTCACTCAGTTGATCCAGCAGCAGAATACATTGATGCAGTTGCTAGTTTAGAACCAAGGCAACAACAACAACAACCCTCCGCCACCACCACCAGTTGACAACTTAGCCCGCTTTCTGAGGTTGCAGCTGCCAATGTTTTCCAGTAGCACCGAGCCAATAGTTGCTGATTATTGGCTACGTAGGATTGGAAGGGAGTTAACCACTGCCGGTTGCACAGACACTGAGAAGGGGCATTTTGCAGCACACCAATTGGATGGACCCGCAGCCGCATGGTGGGAGAACTACACAACCACTTTTCCTATAGCCAATGTCACTTGGGAGCAGTTTCAGCAAGCATTCCGCACCGCCCACGTATGCACTGGAGCTATGAGCATGAAGAAGCGTGAGTTTCACAACTTACACCAAGGGAACCATACTGTAGGCCAGTACGTGGAGGAGTTTAGTAAGTTATCCCGCTATGCTCCAGATGATGTGGCCACAGATGCCGCGAAGCAGGAGAAGTTTATGTAAGAGCTGAATGATGAGATGAGTATGCAGTTAATGGTGGCAACATTTAACAACTACCAGGAGTTGGTAGATAAAGCTCTCATGATCGAAGGGAAGCAGCAGCAGATAGAGCCGCAAGAGGAAATATGGACAAGGGAAGTACAATTCAGGAGCTCAGCAGAAGCCTCGCTTTACCCCGAACTCGGGAGGGCTTACCCATAACCATGGAGGCCACACTCACAATGGAGGAAGTTCTCATAATCATAATGGCCCAAAGAATGGGAATGGGAATGGAGCCAGCAGCAATCAAAACCGCTCCAATCTAGCCACACCCGCCAAGAGGGACCTAAGCCACGTTACTTATTTCAAGTGTGGGAAGACTGGACACTATGCCACTGAGTGCCCTGAAGCAAAGAACGGAAATGGTAATGGGAGCTTTGGGAAGAAGCCCAATCCATTTAACAAAGGACAAGTGAACCACGTGAACGTGGAGGAGGTTGAAGAGCAACCAGATGCAGTTATCGATAAGTTTTTAGTTAAGTCGTTTACCGCAATCATACTTTTTGATACTGGTGCATCGCATTCATACATATCAAGGGGATTTGTGGATAAGTATAAGTTGCCCACTAAAGTTCTTAAGACACCTATGCTAGTAACCTCACTCGGAGCCGAGTATATGGCAAGCAATGATGTTTTTAGATGCCATTAACCATATGTAGTCATGTTTTCCCCTCTGACTTGATAATTTTGGAGTCGCAAGGATTGGATGTGATACTAGGAATGGATTGGGTGTCGATGTATGGAGGAAACATCGATTGCGCCAGTAAGACAATCCTACTTACCACCCCGGAGGGAAAAAGGATCAAGTATGTATCCAGGCATGTGCCAGGGAGAACCCAAGTAAACTCTCTCACGGGAGTTGTTCAGGAAGAAGTGCCTATTGTGAAGGATAACCCAGATGTATTTCCACAGGAGTTACCAGGCATGCTGCCAGATCGGGACATAGAGTTTTTGATAGAGCTGTTGCCAGGCACCGGGCCTATATCAAAGAGACCATACAGGATGCCCGCGAATGATCTGGAGGAGATCAAGAAATAGATTAAGGAGTTACTGGGGAAAGGTTACATTCGACGAAGTTCATCACCATGGGGAGCCACAGTGCTATTGGTTGAGAAGAAGGATAAGTCTCTGAGAATGGTTGTCGATTATCGGTCTTTGAATGAAGTGACAATCAAGAAGAAGTACCAACTGCCGATGATCAATGATCTGTTTGACCAGCTGCAAGGAGATAAAGTGTTTTCGAAGATCGATCTGCGATAAGTATATCACCAGCTGAAGATTCGAGAAAAGGATATACCTAAGACAGCTTTTACCACAAGGTATGGGCTATATGAGTACACGGTTATGTCATTTGGATTGACTAATGCCCCTGCATATTTCATGAGTATGATGAATAAGGTGTTCATGGAGTCCTTGGATAAGTTTGCTGTGGTGTTCGTTGATGATATATTGGTATAATCAAAGGATGAAGAGGAACACAAGGAGCATTTGCTTTTAGTTCTTGAGAAGCTCGGGGAACATCAGCTATATGCCAAGTTTAGCAAGTGTGAGTTTTGGTTGAAGGAAGTTGGATTTCTTGGACATGTTATATCAGGAGAAGGTATAGCAGTAGATCCTACCAAGGTTAAATCAGTCACTGAGTGGTTGGCACCCACCTCAGTTGGAGAGATCCACAGTTTTCTTGGACTCGTGGGATACTATCGGAGATTCATTGAAAATTTCTCTAAGATTGCGAAGCCTATGACGACGTTATTGAAGAAGGAAACTAAGTTCCATTGGACTGAAGAATGTGAAGCAAGTTTCCAGGAGTTAAAGAAACGTTTGACTATGGCTCCATTGCTGATTCTACCAGATATATGCAAGGATTTCCAAGTGTATTGTGACGCATCTCGCTTAGGACTCGGAGGAGTACTTATGCAAGATGGAAGAGTTGTTTCATATGCCTCACGACAACTTCGACCGCATGAGTTGAATTATGCCACGCATGATTTGGAGTTGGCAGCGGTAGTGCATGCGCTAAAAACCCAGAGACATTTTCTTATTGGGAACCATTGTGATGTACGGATCATAAGAGTTTGAAGTACATTTTCACACAGAAGGAGTTGAACCTCAGGCAAAGGAGATGGTTGGAGCTTAGAAAGGATTACGATATTAAATTGCACTATCATTCAGGCAAGGCCAATGTCGTAGCAAACGCTTTGAGCCGGAAGAGTTATGCCAATACCTTAGTAACAGGAGGTTTGACAAGGGAGTTAGCAGAAGATTTTAGGGAGCTACGTTTAGAGATTGTTCCTAGAGATTTTGTTACAACCATGGAAGTTCAGTCGAGATTGTTGGGAAAGATTCGAGAAGCCCAGAAGGAGGACAAAGAAATTGTCGAGATAAAGGAGAAGATGAGTGAAGGCAAAGCCAAAGGTTTTCATGAGGATGAGCACGACACCTTGTGGTTCGAGGACCGGATATATGTGCCCAATAATGCAGAGATCAGGAAGTTAATACTACAGGAAGCTCATGACTCACCATACTCGATACACCCCAGAAACACCAAGACGTATTTGGATCTGAAGGAGCATTTCTGGTGGACTGGTATGAAGAAGGATATTGCCGAGTATGTAGCCGTATGTGATGTGTGTCAGAGAGTGAAGGAAGAACATCAGAAGCCGGCATGATTATTGCAGCCTATGCCGATACCCAAATGGAAGTGGGATAAGCTTGGCATGGATTTTATCACCGGATTACCCAGGACCCGATCGGGATACGATTCTAACTGGGTAGTAGTGGACCGCTTGACCAAAGTAGCTCACTTTATCCCAGTGATAACCACATATACAAGTGCGAAGTTGGCCAAGATATACATGACCAGGATCGTATGTCTGCACGGAGTCCCGAGGACCATTGTATCAGATAGAGGAACACAGTTTACTTCAAAGTTTTGGCACCAACTGCACGAGACTTTGGAAACCGGGCTGGAGTTCAGTATAGCTTTTCACCCGCAGACAGATGGACAGACCGAGAGAGTCAATCAGATTCTGGAGGACATGTGGAGAGCTTGTGCACTAGACTACGGGTCTAGTTGGGATGATAATTTACCCTACGCGGAGTTCTCGTACAACAACAGCTACCAGGCTAGTTTGAGGATGGCACCATTTGAAGCCCTATATGGAAGAAGATGCCGAACACCGTTGATGAGGGATGAAGTTGGAGACCGCCAGTTGTTTGGACCTGATTTGATTAAGGAGTCTGAAGAGAAGGTTAAGCTGATTCGAGACAGACTGAAGGCAGCTCAGTCCAGGCAGAAGAGTTATGCCGACTCAAAACGCAAGGAGGTAGCCTATGAAATCGGAGACAGAGTATATCTATGAGTGTCACCTCTGCGAGGAGTTAAATGTTTTGGAGTTAAGGGAAAGTTAGCCCTGAGATTTGTAGGACCATACCGAGTTTTGGAACGCATGGGAGAGGTTGCCTACATGTTGGAATTACCCGAAGGACTGTCAGGAGTACATTATGTGTTTCACGTTTCCAAGTTGAAGAAGTGTCATGCCGAGATGGCCGATATTTCTCTGAGAGGTACAGTGCCCCTAGAAGCAATACAGTTAGACAATGATTTGGCATATGAGGAGAAACCAGTCAGGATTCTCGAATTTGCCAGTTGAGTTGCCCGCAACAAGGTTATCAAGTTTTTCAAAGTTCAGTGGAGCCACCATACCGAGGACGAAGCCACCTGGGAATGAGATGATGATCTACGCAAGGACCACCCACACCTATTTTCTAGCCAACCCAAATCTCGAGGGCGAGATTCATCTTAAAGGGGGTAGGTTTGTAACATCCCAAAATTTCAATTTGGTATGTTATACATAGATCATTCATACATATCATATTTTCATTTGCATATTTGCTTTGCGATCCTCGAAATTCTATGCAACTCAGGGACCCACAGAGAGAGTTGGGGATTTCACCATTTTCATATTTGAATTTTATCTAATATCGAAACGAGGATCATTTGTTTTAATTATTTTTCCCTCTGAAAATATTTCATATTAAAATATAAGAGAGGAGATAATATGACTTCTCCAAAATAAAGGAAATATGGGAGGAAAAAATTAAAAATAAATAAACATTTTTATTTGGATTTTAATTCTATTGTATTTGAATTAGGAAAATATGCGTTTTCAAAATTGCACAAGAGTCCTAAATAAACGTTCACCTTGTCCGGCATATTTTTAGAGGACGGGGAAAATTTATTTCGGAATTTTTGGAGTCTGTTTAGTATTTCTTTTCTTTGTTTTTCTGTGGCATGTTTTTTTTAAAAAGGAAACCGACCTACCGGATCGTGTCCGCCTGGGACAACAACCCGGCCGGCCTCTTATAAGTCACGGCCCGCCAGCCCCCCCAAACCCTAGCCGCCCCAAGCCCCGCACCCCAGCCACCGCCGCCCACGCTAGCGCCACCGCCGCCGCCTCGCACTGTCGCCGCACCGCCGACCCCGCCGGAGTTCCCGCTGCCGCCGCCGTCACGTTTGCCGAGGCCGGTTTTTTAAAACCGTTTGGCTTTATTTTGAAAAACCTAGATTCGTTTTTTAGACAAGATCGGTTCGGTTTTCCGTCGGGTTATTTATTTTGGGGTGTTCGTCCGTACGTTCGTTTTAATGAACGCTATTCATCCATTAGTCACAGACAGCGAACGTTCGTTTGTTAGCCTGTTTGTAAGTTTTTCTTTTTCCAAGGTTTTTCGCGATTATTTTTTATCGCGATTTCCACCCTGTTTTTTGTTTTAGTTTATCTTTTCGCTCGTTAGTCGGAATCAGGCGATTCAAGCACCTGGATCTTTGTCTCGAAGCCCTCTTTCGGTTTAACCAACTTGAACAAGATTTTGGTACTGTAAAATTTGACTTTAGTCCAGATTAGTAATCGGATCTTGTTTCTTTCGCAGTTTGAGTTTTGTTGCTCCGTTTGATTTGATTCTTTTTGCAAACCAGAGTTCTTCAGTTGAACTTTCTAGTTAGATCTTCTTATTTGAGTTTTACCCGTGCATCTTTTCTTGATTGCTTATGTATGCTACTGTTTGTTGGCGATAGAACACCCGGAGTGCGAAGCGTGCTACTACGAGTCCCTAGGATTTGCAGATCTTCAGCAAGGCATGTAACACTTTGATCATACCCCTTTATCACCCATTTTTATGCATTAGTTTCAACCCTCACATATTGCATGAGTAGGATCTCTTAACATGTGGGTCTGGGAAGTAGATGATGAGGTAGAACCTATTACCTGTTTTATTATCAAACCCCTGGGAGTCACTTCTACGTTATGCTTATATTGCCATGCTATGCTCGTAGTCGTGGATTGTTTTTGAGTGTATCCATGACAGATGTGAGATCAACTTAAGTTGGCAATTTTAATACACATCTGGGTGGATTGCTTGTGGGCACCTGGAGAATCCAGTGTTGTCCTAGGATATCCTGGAGTACCCGTGTGATCATCCTACGATCCGCCACCCAGGCTCAAAGGGATCATAAGACTATTCATGCTAGAAACTTCCGTGTGCAGCCACAAGCCATTATGGGCTCTGACATAGTTGAGTAAGTTGTGTGAGCTCTTGAAGAGGTGAACTAGCAGATGTAGCGGATTTTACGTGTATCGGTCCGCCCGGAGTAGAGAGCAAATGCTTCTGAAAGATTGTGTCTCAGTCATCTGTTTCTCAAACACCATGTAGTGCGAGAAATCCAACGGAGGAGATCGAGTCTTGTGGGGGAAAGTGTGCAAACCTCTGCAGAGTGTACAAACTAATCATGGTTGGCCGTGTCCCCAGTTATGGACAGCTTGAGTATCCGGTTCGTGGATTATCATATGGATCTCATCACTCTAAATTAATTTGTTGGGTTGATAATTACTTTTTATTGGGATTGAGTTGGATGAACCTTCTCAATGTTGTTCAACTATGATGATAGTTAAATAAAATTTATTCCTTTGTTGTAGGAAAAAATTAGCTTTTCGCAAAACAAGTTAACCTTAGAGCCTCCAACAGCTATATATGCATGTAGTGATAGTTTTTATCTGTTCATTACTCTCCTGTGTTACAATGCCAGCATATTCCATGTGCTGACCCATTTTTGGGCTGTAACGTATCATGTTGCAGACTTTTCAGACGAGGAGTAAGGTGCGATAGGTCATTTTTCATGCACTCAGCTATGCTTTTGGAGTTGATGAACTCACTTTATCTTCCAAGCCTTCCGCTGTTATCGTATTAGATGTCCTTAAGCAATATTTATTCTAATAAGTTCTCTCTTGAGACATTCGATGTAAGAAGTGTGTGATTTCCACTCTGTATAAATCCTTCGAGTACTATGTGTGTCAGCATTACCGATCCAGGGATGACACTGAAGCCTAGAGACTTGACCGTTTAAGGACGGGTCGGTACAATAAACCCACCATATACCTTCCTCAAAACAGCCACCATACCTACTTATTATGGCATTTCCATAACCATTCCGAGATATATTTCCATGCAACTTTCCACCGTTCCGTTATTATGACACGCTAAATCATTCTCATATTGCATGCATGATCATGTAGTTGACATCGTATTTGTGGCAAAGCCACCGTTCATAATTCTTCATACATGTCACTCATGCATCATTGCACATCCCGGTACACCACCGGAGGCATTCACATAGAGTCATATTTTGTTCTAAGTATTGAGTTGTAATTCTTGAGTTGTAAGTAAATTAAAGTGTGATGATCATCATTATTAGAACATTGTGCCAGTGAGTAAAGGGTGATGGAGACTATGATTCCCCCACAAGTCAGGATGAGACTTCGAACGAAAAATAAAAAATAAAAAGAAGAAGAAAAAAGTGGCCAAAAATAAAAAAAATAAAAAATAAGGCCAAATAAAAAATATAATGAGAGAAAAAGAGAGAAGGGACAATGTTACTATCCTTTTCCACACTTGTGCTTAAAAGTAGCACCATGATCTTCATGATAGAGAGTCTCCTATGTTATCACTTTTATATACTAGAGGGAATTTTACATTATAGAACTTGGCTTGTATATTCCATTGATGGGCTTCCTCAAATTGCCCTAGGTCTTCATGAGCAAGCAAGTTGGATGCACACCCACTTAGTTCTTTTGTTGAGATTTCATACACTTATAGTTCTAGTGCATCCGTCGCATGGCAATCCCTACTCACTCACATTGATATCTATTGATGGGCATCTCCATAGCCCGTTTATGCGCCTAGTTGATGTGAGACTATCTTCTCCTTTTTTTTCTTCTCCACAACCACAATTCTATTCCACCTATAGTGCTATGTCCATGGCTCACGCTCATGTATTGCGTGAAGATTGAAAAAGTTTGAGAACATCAAAAGTATGAGACAATTGCTTGGCTTGTCATCACGGTTGTGCATGATTTAAATATTTTGTGTGATGAAGAGAGAGCATAGCCAGACTATATGATTTTGTAGGGATAGCTTTCTTTGGCCTTGTTCTTTTGAGAAGACATGATTACTTTGTTAGTATGCTTGAAGTATTATTATTTTTATCTCAATATTAAACTTTTGTCTTGAATCTTTCGGATCTGAATATTCTTGCCACAATAAAGAATTACATGGATAAATATGTTAGGTAGCATTCCACATCAAAATTTTTGTTTTTACCATTTACCTACTCGAGGACGAGCAAGAATTAAGCTTGGGGATGCTGATACGTCTCCAACGTATCTATAATTTTTGATTGTTCCATGCTATTATACTATCTGTTTTGGATGTTTATGGGCTTTATTATACACTTTTATATTATTTTTGGGACTAACCTATTAACCGGAGGCCCATCCCAAATTGATGTTTTCTTGCCTATTTCAGTGTTTTGAAGAAAAGGAATATCAAACGGAGTCCAAACGGAATGAAACCTTCGGGAGAGTTATTTTTGGAATGGAAGCAATCCAGGAGACTTGGAGTATACATCACAGAAGCTTCGAGGTGGCCACGAGGTAGGGAGGCGCGCCTGCCCCCCTGGGCGCACCCCCACCCTCGTGGGCCACTCGTGGCTCTCCTGACCGACTTCTTTCGCCTATATATGTCCATATACCCTAAAAACATCGAGGAGCAGAATAGATCGAGAGTTCCGCCGCCAGAAGCCTCCGTAGCCACCAAAAACCAATCTAGACCCGTTCCGGCACCCTGGCGACGGGGGGAATCCCTCTCCGGTGGCCATCTTCATCATCCCGGCGCTCTCCACGATGAGGAGGGAGTAGTTCACCCTCGGGGCTGAGGGTATGTACCAGTAGCTATGTGTTTGATCTCTCTCTCATGTTCTTGAGATGGTACGATCTTGATGTATCGCGAGCTTTGCTATTATATTTGGATCTTATGATGTTTCTCCCCCTCTAATCTCTTGTAATGAATTGAGTTTTCCACTTTGAAGTTATCTTATCGGATTGAGTCTTTAAGGATTTGAGAACACTTGATGTATGTCTTGCATGTGCTTATCTGTGGTGACAACGGGATACCACGTGATCCACTTGATGTATGTTTTGGTGATCAACTTGCGAGTTCCGTGACCTCGTGAACTTATGCATAGGGGTTGGCACACGTTTTTGTCTTGACTCTCCGGTAGAAACTTTGGGGCACTCTTTGAAGTTATTTCTGTTGGTTGAATAGATGAATCTGAGATTGTGTGATGCATATCGTATAATCATACCCACGGATAATTGAGGTGACATTGGAGTATCTAGGTGACATTAGGGTTTTGGTTGATTTGTATCTTAAGGTGTTATTCTAGTACGAACTCTATGATAGATCGAACGGAAAGAATAGCTTCATGTTATTTTACTACGGACTCTTGAATAGATCAATCAGAAAGGATAACTTTGAGGTGGTTTCGTACCCTACCATAATCTCTTCGTTTGTTCTCCGCTATTAGTTACTTTGGAGTGACTCTTTGTTGCATGTTGAGGGATAGTTATATGATCCAATTATGTTATTATTGTTGAGAGAACTTGCACTAGTGAAAGTATGAACCCTAGGCCTTGTTTCCTAGCATTGCAATAGCCTTTGTGCTCACTTTTATCATTAGTTACCTTGCTATTTTTATATTTTCAGATTACAAAAACCTATATCTACTATCCATATTGCACTTGTATCACCATCTCTTCGCCGAACTAGTGCACCTATACAATTTACCATTGTATTGGGTGTGTTGGGGACACAAGAGACTCTTTGTTATTTGGTTGCAGGGTTGCTTGAGACAGACCATCTTCATCCTACGCCTCCCACAGATTGATAAACCTTAGGTCATCCACTTGAGGGATATTTGCTACTGTCCTACAAACCTCTGCACTTGGAGGCCCAACAACGTCTGCAAGAAGAAGGTTGTGTAGTAGACATCAAGCTCTTTTCTAGCACCATTGTCGGGGAGGTGAGTGCTTGAAGGTATATCTTTAGATCTTGCAATCGAATCTTTTTGTTTCTTGTTTTATCACTAGTTTAGTTTATAAATAAAACAACAAAAAAATGGAATTGAGTTTGCCTCATACGCTTCATCTTTTTAATATTTTTCGTGAGAATGATGGAAAGGAAAATTGTGCTCAAGTGCTAGAAGAAGAAGTCTATAAAATGTTTGGCACTAAATCTTTGAATGATGAGCATGATTGCAATGTTGTTAGTATGAACTCCTTGAATATCCATAGTACTAATGATGATTGCACTAGTCATGATGAAAATGTCTCTTATAAGCATGTCAATTTTTGTGGAGTGCATAGAGCTTGCAAGTACACACCAATTAGGGAAAATAGATTTTTTTGCAAGAGTCATAAGTATTTAGAAACTAAATGGTTGTAAGAAAGGCTAGATGTTTGTGCTGAAAATTTAAAATTTCTTCACCATACTTGTGAACTTTGCAATGAACGTGGTCATTTAAATCTCAAATGCAAATTGTTTCATGATCGTATCGTGTCCAAAAATTGTGATGATTTGATTTCCCTTGCACATCATAATGAACTTAGTTTTCTTTTGGATTATGAAGAAATGAAACGAATAACTAAGCATATTCTAGAATATAACCTTGAGAAATTCCTTGATATTGATCTAGAAGAAATTTTTATGTGTTGTGCGGTGAATTGCATTGAAAATCCTTATATTGCCAATTGCATAAAGAAAAGAAAACAAATAGAGGATGAAGAGAATACTAATGAAAGGGAAGAGGCTTCCCAATATCCTCCTATTATTTCTTATGATGAATTAGGTAACGAGGAGGAGCCTTCTATTCAACCAATCTCATCAATAAGGAGCTCCGAAAAGAGGATTGAACCCACACATAATGTGAAGAAGAAAAGAAAAGATGAAGAAGCAAAGGTAGAAAGGTATCTCTCCCAAATGATGTTGCTCATATTACTCATTGTGATGATGGTAATTGCTATACCATTGGTGCTATCCATACTATTAATGATGAGAGTGATTATGCTTATGATATTAAAAGGCCCAAGCTTGGGGATGCTATGTTTGATGAGAATGAGAAGTTTCAAAATATATTTGCTGCAATTAATGTTTGTCCCAAGCTTGGGGATGCTATTTTTAATGAGGATGATATTTGTTGTCTCTCAAGTTTTGATATGCAAACCTATTATGATGATAGCATGCCTCCTACTTATGATGGTTATATTGATGAAAGTGGGTTTGGAAGATTGTCAACTTTAGGAAGTAATGATCCCACTATTTTGGAGGATGTTGAATCTTATTGTGATAATTATGAAAGTGGATTTGGAGTGGTCATGACTCTATTTAGTAATGATTCCACTATCTTGGAAGAGGTTTCAATTGATTATGATGAGAACAAAGTTACTACCTATGATGATTATTGTGATGACACTTATGCTATAAAAAGTAGTGATGATTATATTTATAAAACTTGTCATGATTATGATTACCCTTTTTCTGAACATAACTCCTTTAATGTGGAAACAATTTATAGTATTCGAGTTTCTTATGATACTCCCACTATTCCGAATGAGAAGAATTTTGCTTACGTGGAGAGTAATAAAATTTCTATGCTTGCAGATCATGAAAAGAATGCTTTATGTGATAGTTATATTGTTGAATTCATTCATGAAGCTACTGAAATTATTATGAGGGAGGAATATATGCTTGTAGGAATTGCAATAAAGAGATCATATGGATCTTATGGAGAGTAATGACTTCACATATAAAGAGTATGATGAATAAAAGTTGTTGAGAGTTGACAAACATAGTTTCGGTCATTGTTTCAATTAATAGGAAGTAATAAAGAAAGAGAGGTTTTCACATATAAATATACTATATTGGACATCTTTTATGGTTGTGAGCACTCATTAAAATATGACATGCTAAAGAGTTGATGTTGGACAAGGAAGACAACGTAATGGGTTATGTTTCCTTACATCTGAGATAAATTATATTGTCATGGATCATCCAACATGTTGAGATTGCCTTTCCCTCTCATGCTAGCCAAATTCTTTGCACCAAGTAGAGATACTACTTGTGGTTCCAAATATCCTTAAACCTAGTTTTGCCATGAGAATCCATGATACGTCCATTTTGCATCATGCTTTTATATCGACATTTATTGCATTATGGGCTGTTATTACACATTATTTCACAATACTTATGTCTATTCTCTCTTATTTTATAGGGTTTACATGAAGAGGGAGAATGCCGGCAGCTGGAATTCTGGGTTGGAAAAGGAGAAAATATTATAGACCTATTCTACACAACTCCAAAACTCCTGAAACTTCATGGGTGCAAGTTTCAGAATATATAAAAAATATTGGGCAAAAGAAGTACCAGAGGGGGCCACCCACCATCCACGAGGGTGGGGTGTGCCCTACCCCCTGGGCGTGCTCCCTGCCTCGTGGGCCCCCTGGCAGCCCTATGATGCCCATCTTCTGCTATCTGAGGTCTTTTGTTAATAAAAAAATCATAAGCTAGCTCACGGGACGAAACTCCGCCGTCACGAGGCGGAACCAATCTAGGGCTCCGACGGAGCTGTTCTGCCGGGGAAACTTCCCTCTGGGAGGGGGAAATCATCACCATCGATCCTCTCATCGGGAGGGGGTCAATCTCCATCAACATCTTCACTAGCACCATCTCATCTCAAACCCTAGTTCATCTCTTGTATCCAATCTTTGTCTCAAAACCTCAGATTGGTACCTGTGGGTTACTAGTAGTGTTGATTACTCTTTGTAGTTGATGCTACTTGGTTTATTCGGTGGAAGATCATATGTTCAGATCCTTTATGCATATTAATACCCCTCTAATTATGAACATGAATATTTTTTGTGAGTAGTTACGTTTGTTCCTGAGGACATGGGAGAAGTCTTGCTATAAGTAGTCATGTGAATTTGGTATTCGTTCGATATTTTGATGAGATGTATGTTGTCTTTCCTCTAGTGGTGTCATGTGAACATCGACTACATGACACTTTACCATTGTTTGGGCCTAGAGGAAGGCATTGGGAAGTAATAAGTAGATGATGGGTTGCTAGAGTGACAGAAGCTTAAACCCTAGTTTATGCGTTGCTTCGTAAGGGGCTGATTTGGATCCATATGTTTCATGCTATGGTTAGGTTTACCTTAATACTTCTGTTGTAGTTGCGGATTCTTGCAATAGGCGTTAATCATAAGTGGGATGCTTGTCCAAGGAAGGACAGTACCCAAGAACCGGTCCACCCACATATCAAATTATCAAAGTACCGAACGCGAATCATATGAACGTGATGAAAACTAGCTTGACGATAATTCCCATGTGTCCTCGGGAGCGCTTCACTTTATATAAGAGTTTGTCCAGGCTTGTCCTTTGCTACAAAAAGGATTGGGCCATCTTGCTGCACCTTATTTACTTTTGTTACTTGATACTCGTTACAAATTACCTTATCACAAAACTATCTGTTACCGATAATTTCAGTGCTTGCAGAGAATACCTTACTGAAAACCGCTTATCATTTCCTTCTGATGCTCGTTGGGTTCGACACTCCTACTTATCGAAAGGACTACGATAGATCCCCTAAACTTGTGGGTCAAGAAGCCAAGGTTTCATTATCATTATATTCATATGAAAAGGGAAGGTGTCGAGCCTTTATCCTAGGTCAACAAGTATAATCATATCTAGAGCATAAATCCCGAGCATACCAATGCAACATATGAATTTGATCCCATACAAGTTTCCCTTTTTGTGTCAAGCGATAATCCCTAAAGTATTCATGTTCATCCAACGTGTCTCCCATTATCATGTTGAATGGGGTTTTCTCAGGATTATCAAAGTAGTGTTTAATATTTTTCACATAACAAGCATCGAGGGTTTTAGGAGGTTCCACATCTCCATTAGTAGCAAGTACAACTAATTTTTTTGGTATTTCATGTTCCATATCCATAACTAAAGATGGATAACAACTTAGAACAGAAAATAAAAACTACTTAGTGATAAAGCAAACAAGCACACATTAAAACACTCACCCCACACTATTACTCCCCGGCAACGGCGCCAGAAAAAGGTCTTGATAACCCACAAGTATAGGGGATCATTTATAGCCTTTTTCAGTAAATAAGAGTGTCGAACCCAATGAGGAGCTAAAGGTAGAGCAAATATTCCCTCAAGTTCTATCGACCACCGATAAAACTCTATGCACACTTGATGTCTACTTTACCTAAAACAAGTATGAAACAATTTTGCAAGAATAAAAATACGAGTACTTTGAGAGAATAAAACTATGAATAAATTGCAAGGTAATAAAAGTAGATAGCTTTTGTCAACAAGAAAGTCATTTGTTCCTAGGCAATCGATAACTAGACCAGTAATCATTCATGCAATTTTATATGAGGAGAGGCATGAGCTAACATGCTTTCTCTACTGGATCATATTCACTTGTGATTGAAGCTCTAGCAAGCATCATCAACTACCAAAGATCATTAAGGTAAAACCCAACCATAGCATTAAGTATCAAGTCTTCTTTACTCCCATACGAAATAGCCCACTTACTTGGGTCTGTGTATTCTGTCACTCACGCCACTCACTATAAGCGAATTATGAATGTATTGCAACACCCTACAGTGGGGATCCCTCCATTTGCGTGACACGGAGGTCACTGTAGGACAACACCAAAATAAAATATACACTCATACCAACCAAGATCAGGATTAACCCATAGGACAAAAAGGATCTACTCAAACATCATAAGATAGCCATAGATCATTGGGAAATAATATATAGTGTTGAGCACCATGTTTAAGTAGAGATTACAGCGGGGAGAAGTGGTGTTACACCGCTACATAGAGGGGAAGAGAGTTGGTGTTAATGGTAGCAAGATTGTTGATGTAGATTGTCGTCACGATCCTTGCCCCAGTGGCACTTCGGCGCCACCGGGAGGGCAGGGGAGAGAGCCCTGATAACCCACAAGTATAGGGGATCACAACAGTTTTTGAGGGTAGAGTATTCAACCCAAATTTATTGATTCGACACAAGGGGAGCCAAAGAATATTCTCAAGTATTAACAGTTGAGTTGTCAATTCAACTGCACCTGAAAGACTTAATACCTGCAACAAAGTATTTAGTAGCAAAGTAATATGGAAGTAATGGTAACAGTGGCAAAAGTAATAGTATTGGTTTTGTAGTGATTGTAGCAGTGGCAACGATAAAGTAACTAAGCAAAGATCAATATGTGAAAAGCTCATAGGAAATGGATCAGTGATGGATGATTATGCCGGATGCGATTCCTCATGCAACAGTTACAACATAGGGTGACAGTGAACTAGTTCCAATTCATCAATGTAATGTAGGCATGTATTCCGAATATAGTCATACGTGCTTATGGAAAAGAACATGCATGACATCTTTTGTCCTACCCTCCCGTGGCAGCGGGGTCCTATTGGAAACTAAGGGATATTAAGGCCTACTTTTAATAGAGTACCGGACCAAAGCATTAACACTTAGTGAATACATGAACTCCTCAAATTACGGTCATCACCGGTAAGTACCCCGGTTATTGTCACTTCGGGGTTAACGGATCATAACACATAATAGGTGACTATAGACTTGCAAGATATGATCAAGAACTCACATATATTCATGAAAACATAATAGGTTCAGATCTAAAATCATGGAACTCGGGCCCTAGTGACAAGCATTAAGCATAGCAAAGTCATAGCAACATCAATCTCAGAACATAATGGATACTAGGGATCAAACCATAACAAAACTAACTCGATTGCATGATAAATATCATCCAACCCATCACCGTCCAGCAAGCCTACGATGGAATACTCCTGCACGGCGGTGATCATCATGAAATTGTGATGGAGGAAGGTTGATGATGGCGACGGATTCCCCTCTCTGGAGCCCCGTCCGGACTCAAGATCAGCCCCCCCGAGAGAGATTAGGGCTTGGCGGCGGCTCCGTATCATAAAACGCGATGAATCCTTCTCTCTGCTTCGTTTCTCCCCGAACGTGAATATATAGAGTCGGAGTTGAGGTCGGTGGAGCCTCAGGGGGCCCACGAGATAGGGGGCACCCCAGGGGGGTGGGCATGCCCCCCACCCTCGTGAACAGGGTGTGGGCCCCTTGTATTGATTCTTCCGCCAGTATTTTTTATATATTCTAAAAATATTCTCCATGAAGTTTTGGGTCATTCTAAGAACTTTTATTTATGCACAGAAATAACACCATGGCAATTCTGCTGAAAACAACGTTAGTCCGGATTAGTTCCATTCAAATCATGCAAGTTAGAGTCCGAAACAAGGTCAAAAGCATTTGGAAAAGTAGATACGATGGAGATGTATCAACTCCCCCAAGCTTAAACCTTTGCTTATCCTCAAGCAATTCAGTTGACACACTGAAAGTGATAAAGGAAAACTTTTACAAACTCTGTTTGATCTTGTTGTTGTAAACATGTAAAGCCAACATTCAAGTTTTCAGCGAAGATTATGAGCTAACCATATTCACAATAACATTTAGGTCTCATGTTTACTCATATCAATAGCATAATGTACTAGCGAGCAATAATAGTAAATCTTGGATGACAACTGTAACATCCCAAAATTCTAAATTTTGGAATGTTATAATAAATAGATAGATTTGATTGATTGTTTGATTGATTGTCTGAAAGTGAGTGAATTTGAAACTTTTTGAAAGTTAAATTGAGAGGGAATAAAAGGACTTTCCCAAACTTTCATATTTGCTTTCTGGCCTCCGTGAATTCAAATTATTTTCACCACGAAACCCTGGAGAGAAGATGACATGACTTCTTCCATTTAAAAAAATGAAAAGGGTGTTTGAAAAAAATATTTGAATTCCATTGGGAAATTTTCAATTCTGAAACTTTATGCAACTCAATGATTTTCACGAGAGAAGATAAAATGACTTCTTCAAAGTATAAGGAATATGAGTTGGGAGTTTCAAAGAACTCAAATCTAAAATCCATTTGAAAATATTTTTTCAATTTGGGTTATTTGAGTTTTATTCAAATTATTTTTCTCCAAAAATAAAATATATGGAAATTAGGGTAACATGATTCCCTACAATAGAAAATTGGAGAAAAATTAATTTGAAATCATTTTGGTATTTTAAAAATGTTTTTTGTTGGATTTTAATAGACCAGTAGCACTGTTTGAATTATTAGAATTTATGTTTATTTTATTTAATGCAAGAAAAATGTTCATGTTGTAGATATTCTTTCTCTGAAAATTTTGATATATTATATGCCTATATAATATTTTTATTTTTTTGCTTTTATTATTTTTAATTGTCTGGAAAACGTTTAAAAAAAACTCTCCCCGCCGCTGGCTGGGCCGGCCCAAGGCCAACCACAGCCGCGGCCCAGCGCACCAGCGCGCCCCGCTCGTCTCCGACTCCCGCACGGGAGCGCCGCCGCCGGAGTCCGGCCGGACTCCGCATCCTCTTCGCCTGACCCCTCCTCCACGCCAGCTCCTCCCCCCCCCTTAAATAACGAGGCCCCGGGCCCCGTTCCTCTCCTCCCCGCTGCTCGCAGCCGCGCCTCGCGCCGCATCTCTCGCCGCCGGCAAGATCCGCCGAGCTCCGCCCGAAGCCGCCTCTGTCCCCGCCGACGACCACCGCTGTCGCCACCACCGCACCCTCCGCCGAGCGTCGCCCCTCCCCGTCCACTCCGCCCTCGCCGTAGGCCACCAGAGCCGCCGCTTCGGTCAAGCCCGAGCCACCGCCGCCGTCTTCTCGGACGCCGACGAACGCCGCCGCCGCCGTCGGGTTTTCTTCCCCCGAACCGGTAATAACCGCCCCGGATCACCGGTTTTATTTAGGGTTTTTTCTTTGGTTTTCCGTTTAAAAACCGGTTTTTCTTTTAAAACTAGTTACTTAGTAAACGTTCACTGGTTAGGTATAGAAAACGAACGTTCGCCTTTTAGTTTTTTTTTCTTTTTCTGTAATTTCGGCCAGGGACCTGGATGTGAATATTTTATTTACAGAATAGTCCCTGTTCTTCAAACAAGCACAACTTCTTACCCGTTTATCCAAATCCAATGAAACCAACGCTCACGTCTTCATTATGATCTCCTCTATCCAGTAATCCAACTCAAACATGTTTTTGAAAAGTTTAAAATTTGAATTAGAGCAGATTTGAATTCAAACTTTGTTTGATCATAACTTGAGTTTCGTAGCTCCGTTTGAGTTGATTCTTTTTGCAAATCGAAGCTCTTGACCTAAACCTTCTGATAAGGCCAAATTCACATAATTTTGGTACTGTTAGAAATAGTTTTATGTTGCAAGATCTATTTGCTTGGTTTTGATGTTTTCCGAATTGTCTTCTTCGATCTTTTTGATCTTTTGAGTGATTGCTTATGTGTGGTTACTATTGCTTGCTTACGATAGATTGACCGGAGTGTGACGAGTAGATCTATCAAGAGTTTTGAGTGTGAATCATCTTCATCAACATTGCAGGCAAGTTCACACTTTGATCATATCCCTTTCGTACCCAGTTTTTATGCACTATTTTCAACCCTTAAACATTGCATGAGTAGGATTGATAACATGTGGGTTTTGGGAAGTAGTTGAAGAGGTAGGAACCTATTGCCCTGCATTCAAACCTTGGGAGTTACTATACGTTATGCTTATAGTGCCATGCTATGCCCGTAGACGTGGATTGGGTTTTGAGAGTATTCATGACAGATGTGAGATTATTAATTAATGTTTTACTTAAGTTGGCAACTTAAACACACATCTGGGTGGATTGAGGCACCTGGTTATTCTCGGATTGCCTGTCTAGGCACCGGGGTAGACCAGGATTGCCTGTTTTTTTATGGACCGCTACCCAGGCTCAAAGGGATCATGAGATTTTTCATACTAGAAACTTCCGTGTGCAGCCACAAGCTATTATGGGCTCTAGCATAGTTGATTAAGTCGTGTGAACTCTTACAATGGTAGATTAGCAGATGTAGGGGTTGTAGGTGGTACGGTCTACCCATCGTAAGGTGCAAACGCTTCTGAAAAACTATGTCTCGGTCATCCGTTTCTCAAACACCATGTAGTGCAAGAAATCCAACGGAGGAGATCGAGTCTTGTGGGGAAAAGTGCGCAAACCTCTGCAGAGTGTATAAACTAATCATGATTAGCCGTGTCCCCGGTTATGGACATCTTGAGTATCTAGTTCTTGGATTATCCTGTTGATCTCATCATGTTACTTTAAATTAAGTTTGTTGGGTTTAATGATGTTACTTAATTGGGATTGAGAATGCTGTCAACCATTCTCAATGTTCAACAACCACCGTGATAGTTAATTAAAATGTATTCCTTTGCAGTAGGGTAAAATTTGCTTTTCGCAAAAACCTTATAACCATAGAGCTTTTCCCACCAGCCATATATGCATGTAGTGATAGCCTTTATTCATTATTATCCTCTGGTGTGAATTTGCCAGTACATTCAATGTACCGACCCTCTGTGGCCGCAAAGTCTCATGTTGCAGGATATCTTACGACGAGTAAGTGTTACGTTAGGGTTACGATTTCTACACTCAACTTTGCCGTTGGTGTTGATGGGAATCCACAACCTTGTTACTTCCGCTATTTGGATTGAGGTAATAGTATTTACGTTACTTTTACATGTGATTTACCTCTGTTATAAATCCTCGAGTACTGTGTGTGTCAGCATACTGATCCAGGGATGACACTTAAGCACAGAGACTTGATCCATTCGGGTCGGGTCGCTACAAGATGGTATCAGAGCACATGTTGACTGTAGGACGTGACCCTAGAAACTGGGAAGCCCATAGCAAAGATTTTTCTCTACAACTTTCCCTTTCAAAAAGATCTTTTACCTCTCTTCTCTTCCGAGCTTATTCAAAAATTCCCTTTACTGATGGGACCACTCTAAGAAGTACAAGATATTGGACAACAAAGATCACTTTGGAATGAAGAGTATTTTCCATGCATCTGAATAATGGAAACTACAACGGTTGAAGACCGAAGACAAGGAGAATTTGAAGGCTCTGAAGAATTCCCAGATTTGTATGACCTAGGAAGGATACCCTTATGGAACTTGGCAGACTATGGAAGTTGTCAATACCCGAGATCAAGGTGTATCGGAGAAAGACCAGAGCATGAAGAGTTAAAAACTCAAAGTTCTGCCAAGGAAAACCCTAAGGCAGGAGATATCAACTATGGAATGATAGCTCGAGGAAATGACAAGGGCAGAAACACGGCTATCCATGATGTTATCGCCCGCTGATGCTATTGTCACCGTGCTGAGTTAAGGATGCATTTCCTCAGAATGGATTTGATGGAAGAAGGCTGATGAAGCACCTATTAGTAAGAAGAAGTTTTAACCTTAGCCGGTGTATCGCCAGGATTTGGAGAATTACATCAAGAAGTTAAGAGGGATCTGCAGGAAGCAATATTTGATGAGGAAGCGTTTCATGAAGAACTCAGGACCCAGGAGCTGAAAGTAGCCAAGATGGAGGAGCTACAACCTCGAGATACCGGATATTTGTCAGGAACTGAAGGACAGTATGACCATGGTTCATGTGAAGGATGTTGAAACCAGAAATTTGGAACGCAACTCCGGAATATTAAAGGACGGCACGAGAGACTTCGCGTCAACAGAGTTGATCTGGCAAAAGAACTTGAGAAAGACAAGCATGATCAGAAGAAGCCATTGGAGGCATGAACAAGACTGGAAGAGTGTGGTGACGTTGAAGATTTATTGACCTTTAGAAGACCAAACCCCTGTTATATACCTATGTTAGATGCGACGTGTGTGAGCTGTCATTTTTTTGATGTTTTTCCGACAGCCACAATAAAATCTGTCTTTTCAAAACTTTGTTTGTATTGTGTGTATCCCTCTCCCTCTCTCTTATCTCACCCAAAACCCATGGACCCAATAGAGGATGAATGAAGATGAGCTTGTATTTTGTGGACCGATGGATTCAGAACATGGAGGATCACATGAAGAATAATCCTATAGTCAGAAAGGATATGACCCAGCATGCTCTTCAGTGCTTTGAAAGAGGTGCTGCTACTTGGTGGAGGATATACCAAACCATGAATGGATGGCAAGGAGTAACCACTTGGGAAGAATTAAAGTTGACTTTGCCAAAGTCTCGGCTTGCATCCCAGAAGTTGAAACCTTATGGAAAGGATATGAAGAAACCTTGTGCATGCAAGATTTGTGGAGAAATAGGACACACCCATAAAGAACACAAGGATAAATGCCCTAATTGTGAAGGAAGTCACCAAGTTGAAGAATGCCCAAATAGGCAGATTACTTGTTTCTTGTGTGAAGGGACTACCCACTATCCTGCTCAGTGTCACATTTACCCCATGGTACAACGAACCATCCAGCAGAAGAAAGAAGTAATGAAAGGAGCCCTCATGGAAATTTTAGAAGAAACTATGATGAAGGAAGAGGTGGAGGACACGCCCAAAGAAGAACCAATTAAACCCTACACCAAGTCATGCTATTCATGTGGAGAAGAAGGTCACATCTCCCAGAATTGCATGAATGGGGATCTAGTAGAATTCCCGACAGAGGAAGTAGAATATGACCCACAGGAAATAGAAGCCATGATTGGCATGGAAAGGTCCAGGAAGAGAAGCAGATTTGATTCTAGGAAGGACCTGAGTCATATCACCTGTTACAGGTGCAAGGAGTCAGGGCACTACCTCAACAATTTCCCAAAAAGGAAACCTCGATACTTGTCAGAAGTAATATGTTTTAGTTGTAAAGGAGCAGGGCACTTTGCTAGAGAATGCCCCAAGGAGAAGGAAACTTGTGCTAGATAGTTGAGTTTGCAACAAAAGAAATGGAGTAGTAGAAGTGAGAACATTTTTGTTTTATATTGAGGTGTTGAGTTGAGACATGTAATGGAGAAGCGAGAGATTGTAATCATTTGAGAATGAATAAAGTAGCATCGTTGGTACTGATATGGATTTTATGAGTTGTTACTCTATGAAGAAGGATTTTGACCATTTTTGAGGATAAGAGAAATATGGTCTATGGAAGATTTGTGCATTTTAAGGGTGGTAGTACCCTATAATGGATTTCGGACAAAACGAATACGAGTTTTGTCTCGATATGTGTGATGCCCCAAGAGTATGTGGGATGAAGTTGGAGACCGACAGTTGTTTGGACCAAAGGTGATCAAAGGAGTTAGAACAGAATGTTAAGTTTATTCGAGATAGACTGAAGGTAGCGCAGTCCAGGTAGAAGGGTTATGTAGACTAAAAAACTCAAGGAGGTAGTCTATGAAATTGGAGACAGAGCATGTATTCGCGTGTCCCCTATGCGAGGAGTTAAACGGATTGGAGTTAAGGGACAGTTAGCCCCGAGATTTGTAGGACCATACCGAGTTTTGGAGCATATGGGAGAAGTGGCCAACAAGTTGGAGTCACCCGAAGGACTTTCAGGAGTTTGTGATGTGTTTCACATTTCCCAGTTGAAGAAGTGCCATGCAGAGATGGCCAATATTCCCATGTAAGGACGCTTGACCCTGGAAAGGATAATGATGTTCCATGAAGTGGAATATGGACTTCATAAGTATAAGTTTTTATCCCGGTATGAGGGATATCCCACGGGGATGAATAGATAAATTACTATTGGATATAAAGGAGGTATGATGTTGGAAATATGGATAAATGGAAACTCCATGATGAGTCTGAGTAAACATGTCCTAGTTTGGTGCCAATAGAACGAAGACAGTACAATTGGATGGATTTAAGAATACTAGGAAGTTGGAAGTTGGAATAATGATCAGTTGCCCAATGATAAGTGCAAGGTTTACAAGTGATGAGATGGGCCATAACCCACAGGCCCCAGGACCTGCCAAGAAGCAAGCACACTCTTGCTGAAGGAAAAACCCTGGAAGAGGATATGCCCTTACCGATAGACGATCTTATAGGAGTAACGCAAAACCTGAGAGTTGTGAAGGAACGATAGATGTTTGTTTGGCTTGCAGAATCTATGGATATATCCGAACTTGGTTCATCGACAAGAGAAATTCTGCAATGCTTGTGAGGATGACCGAGTGTTAGAATGCGAGATTCGCTAAACCGTATACAAGGTAATGATTTCGGTGCGGGGTGGATTGATCACCATACCGACTTACTCTTATTGTTCGCCTTGATATATGGGATGGTAAATCTGAGTGACTTACCTATAGTAGAGAGACGACGATCAAAACTCTGTTTAAACCTTAGAATGGTATAAGTATTTTTCCCTTGTACACGGCAGTTGTTGCCAACCGTAGGTTATACGGTGAGGATCAACCCAGACCCATTTCCTGCAGGAGAAACCATAAATGGTTGACCACCATGAGATATTGATAGTTGTTTAGTAATGGTGCCAGACCCGTCAGCTAAGAAGACCAAATCTCGGAATAACCTTACCAAGAGGAAAGGACAAAAGAATTGAGGAAAAAGGTTATGCCGTTACCGGAAGAGCTTAGAGGAGGAATTTTCTCGAGGATCTGAGAAGACCGACACTGACAAGAATAAGGATGGAGTATATGAGTTTTGATGGAACAGTAACCATGCTTTTATGGGTGGTAGCACCCCAGACCCCTATGATGATCGATGGGTTTTGAGGAGACCCCCAAACCCTAACCTTTTCTTGCTAGCCTCTCCGAATCTCGAGTACGAGATTCATTTTAAGGGTGGTAGGTTGGTAACATCCCAAAATTCTAAATTTTGGAATGTTATAATAAATAGATAGATTTGATTGATTGTTTGATTGATTTTCTGAAAGTGAGTGAATTCGAAACTTTTTGAAAGTTAAATTGACAGGGAATAAAAGGACTTTCCCAAACATTCATATTTGCTTTCTGGCCTCCGTGAATTCAAATTCTTTTCACCACGAAACCCTGGAGAGAAGATGACATGACTTCTTCCATTTAAAAAAATGAAAAGGGTGTTTGAAAAAAATATTTGAATTCCATTGGGAAATTTTCAATTCTGAAACTTTATGCAACTCAATGATTTTCACGAGAGAAGATAAAATGACTTCTTAAAAGTATAAGGAATATGAGTTGGGAGTTTCAAAGAACTCAAATCTAAAATCCATTTGAAATTATTTTTTCAATTTGGGTTATTTGAGTTTTATTCAAATTATTTTTCTCCAAAAGTAAAATATATGGAAATTAGGGTAACATGATTCCCTACAATAGAAAATTGGAGAAAAATTAATTTGAAATCATTTTGGTATTTAAAAAATGTTTTTTGTTGGATTTTAATAGACCATTAGCACTGTTTGAATTATTAGAATTTATGTGTATTTTATTTAATGCAAGAAAAATGTTCATGTTGTAGATATTCTTTCTCTGAAAATTTTGATATATTATATGCCTATATAATATTTTTATTTTTTTGCTTTTATTATTTTTAAATGTTTGGAAAATGTTTAAAAAAAAACTCTCCCCACCGCTGACTGGACCGGCCCAAGGCCAACCACAGCCGCGGCCCAGCGCACCAGCGCGCCCCGCTCGTCTCCGACTCCCGCAAGGGAGCGCCGCCGCCGGAGTCCGGCCGGACTCCGCGTCCTCCTCGCCTGACCCCTCCTCCACGCCACCTCCTCCCCCCCTTAAATAACGAGGCCCCAGGCCCCGTTCCTTTCCTCCCCGCTGCTCGCAGCCGCGCCTCGCGCCGCATCTCTCGCCGCCGGCGAGATCCGCCGAGCTCCGCCCGAAGCCGCCTCTGTCGCCGCCGACGACCACCGCCGTCGCCACCACCGCACCCGCCGCCCAGCGCCGCCCCTCCCCGTCCACTCCGCCCTCGCCGTAGGCCACCAGAGCCGCTGCTCCGGTCAAGCCCGAGCCGACGCCGCCGTCTTCTCGGACGCCGACGAACGCCGCCGCCGCCGTCGGGTTTTCTTCCCCCGAACTGGTAATAACCGCCCCGGTTCGCCGGTTTTATTTAGGGTTTTTTTCTTTGGTTTTCCGTTTAAAAACCGGGTTTTCTTTTAAAACTAGTTACTTAGTAAATGTTTGCTGGTTAGGTATAGAAAACGAACATTCGCCTTTTAGTTTTTTTTCTTTTTCTGTAATTTCAGCCAGGGACCTGGATGTGAATACTTTATTTATGGAATAGTCCTTGTTCTTCAAACAAGCACAACTTCTTACCCGTTTATCCAAATCCAACGAAACCAACGCTCACGTCTTCGCTATGATCTCCTCTATCCAGTAATCCAACTCAAACATGTTTTTGAAAAGTTTAAAATTTGAATTAGAGCAGATTTGAATTCAAACTTCGTTTGATCATAACTTGAGTTTTGTAGCTCCGTTTGAGTTGATTCTTTTTGCAAATCGAAGCTCTTGACCTAAACCTTCTGATAAGGCCAAATTCACATAATTTTGGTACTGTTAGAAATATTTTTATGTTGCAAGAGCTATTTGCTTTGTTTTGATGTTTTCTGAATTGTCTTCTTCGATCTTTTTGATCTTTTGAGTGATTGCTTATGTGTGGTTACTATTGCTTGCTTACGATAGATTGACCAGAGTGTGACGAGTAGATCTATCAAGAGTTTTGAGTGCGAATCATCTTCATCAACATTGCAGGCAAGTTCACACTTTGATCATATCCCTTTCATACCCAGTTTTTATGCATTAGTTTCAACCCTCAAACATTGCATGAGTAGGATTGATAACATGTGGGTTTTGGGAAGTAGTTGAAGAGGTAGGAACCTATTGCCCTGCATTCAAACCTTGGGAGTTACTATACGTTATGCTTATAGTGCCATGCTATGCTCGTAGAGTATTCATGACAGATGTGAGATTATTAATTAATGGTTTACTTAAGGTGGCAACATAAACACACATCTGAGTGGATTGAGGAACCTGGTCATTCTCGGATTGCCTGTCTAGGCACCGGGGTAGACTAGGATTGCCTGTTTTTTATGGACGGCCACCCAGGCTCAAAGGGATCATGAGCTTTTCATACTAGAAACTTCTGTGTGCAGCCACAAGCTATTATGGGCTCTAGCATAGTTGATTAAGTCGTGTGAACTCTTACAGTGGTAGACTAGCAGATGTAGGGGTTGTAGGTGGTACGGTCTACCCATCGTAAGGTGCAAACGCTTCTGAAAGACTATGTCTCGGTCATCCGTTTCTCAAACACCATGTAGTGTGAGAAATCCAACGGAGGAGATCGAGTCTTCTGGGGAAAACTGCGCAAACCTCTGCAGAGTGTATAAACTAATCATGATTAGCCGTGTCCCCGGTTATGGACATCTTGAGTATCTAGTTCTTGGATTATCCTGTTGATCTCATCATGTTACTTTAAATTAAGTTTGTTGGGTTTAATGATGTTACTTAATTGGGATTGAGAATGTTGTCAACCATTCTCAATGTTCAACAACCACCGTGATAGTTAATTAAAATGTATTCCTTTGCAGTAGGGAAAAATTGGCTTTTTGCAAAAACCTTATAACCATAGAGCTTTTCCCACCAGCCATATATGCATGTAGTGATAGCCTTTATTCATTATTATCCTCTGGTGTGAATTTGCCAGTACATTCAATGTACTGACCCTTTGTGGCTGCAACGTCTCATGTTGCAGGATATCTTACGATGAGTAAGTGTTACGTTAGGGTTACGATTTCTACACTCAACTTTGCCGTTGGTGTTGATGGGAATCCACAACCTTGTTACTTCCGCTATTTGGATTGAGGTAATAGTATTTACGTTACTTTTACATGTGATTTACCTCTGTTATAAATCCTCGAGTACTGTGTGTGTCAGCATACCGATCCAGGGATGACACTTAAGCACAGAGACTTGATTCATTCTGGTCGGGTCGCTACAACAACACTTTCTCAAAACAATCATAATATAATATAACAAGATGGTATATCGCTAGCCCTTTCTGAAACCGCAAAACATAAAAGCAGAGCACCTCTGAAGATCAAGGACTGACTAAACATTTTAATTCATGGTAAAAGATATCCAGTCACAGTCATACTCAATGTAAACTAATAGTAATACATGCAAATGATAGCGGTGCTCTCCAACTGGTGCTTTTTAATAAGAGGATGATGACTCATCATAAAAGTAAATAGATAGACCCTTCTCAGAGGGAAGCAGGGATTTGTAGAGGTGCCAGAGCTCGATTTTGAAATAGAGATGAATAATATTTTGAGTGGTATACTTTCATTGTCAACATAACAATCGAGAGATCTCGATATCTTCCATGCTACACACATTATAGGCGGTTCCCAAACAGAATGGTAAAGTTTATACTTCCACTACCACCAACAAACATCAATCCATGGCTTGTCCGAAACAATGGGTGCCTCCAACTAAAAACAATCCCGGGGGAGTTTTGTTTGCAATTATTTTGATTTGGTTAGCGCATGGGACTGGGCATCCCGGTTATCGGCCATTTTCTCGTGAGTGAGGAGCGGAGTCCACTCCTCTTGATAATAACCCGCCTAGCATGGAAGATATAGACAATCCTAGTTGATACATGAGGTATTCGAGCATACAAAACAAAATTTCATTTGAAGGTTTAGAGTTTGGCACATACAAATTTACTTGGAACGGCAGGTAGATACCGCATATAGGAAGGTATGGTGGACCCATATGGAATAACTTTGGGGTTTATGGAAGTGGATGCACAAGCAGTATTCCCGCTTAGTACAAGTGAAGGCTAGAAAGAGACTGGGAAGCGACCAGCTAGAGAGCGACAACAGTCATGAACATGCATTAAAATTAATCAACACCGAATGCAAGCATGAGTAGGATATAATTCACCATGAACATAAATATGGTGGAGGATATGTTGATTTTGTTTCGACTACATGCGTGAACATGTGCCTAGTCAAGCCACTCGAATCGTTCAAAGGAGGATACCACCCTATCATACCACATCACAACCATTTTAATAGCATGTTGGCACGCAAGGTAAACCATTATAAACTCCTAGCTAATTAAGCATGGCATGAGAAACTATAATCTCTAATTGTCATTG
The DNA here is from genome assembly GCF_003073215.2 of Triticum urartu. NCBI lineage: Eukaryota > Viridiplantae > Streptophyta > Magnoliopsida > Poales > Poaceae > Triticum > Triticum urartu. The sequence goes on from NC_053024.1 coordinate 406,255,004, forward strand.
CAAACATGTTTCATTCATGATAGGCTGAATCAGGAACAATGAACTAATCATATTTGCAAAAACAAGATAGGTCGAGTTCATACCAGCTTCTCTCATCTCAATCAGTCCATCATATATCGTCATTATTGCCTTTCACTTTCACGACCGAACGGTGTGGATAATAATAATAGTGCACGTGCATTGGACTAAGCTAGAATTTGCAAGCATTTAATACATAGGAGAAGACAAAGTAATATGGGCTCTTTGTTAGATCAACAATAATGCATATAAGAGCCACTCAACTTTTTCATCATGGTCTTGTCCTCTTGACCCCCAAAGAAAAGAAAGGAAATAAAACTATTTACAAGGCAGGGGCGTGCCCTCCACCCTCGTGGGCACATGGTGGGTCCCCGTGGTGTGTTCTCAGTGCCCATAATTCTTAAATATTCTTGAAAAAATCATATTAAATTTTCTGGACATTTGGAGAACTTTTATTTTCGGGGTATTCTTTTATTGCAAGGATAATTCAGAAAACAGACAAAAAAAGTATTATTTTTGCTTTATTTAATCTAAATAACAAAAAGTAAAAGGACGGTACAGAGAGTTGTGCTTTCTAACTTCATCCATCTCATGCTCATCAAAATTAATCCATTAACAAGGTTGATCAAGTCTTGTTAACAAACTCTTTTCGAATAACATGAAACCGGAGAATTTTTGAATAACACTAAGTGACCCCAACGGGGATATGCATGTCCCCAACAATAAGAATATTTCTTCGTGACAGTAGGAAGAGGAAATTCAAAACCTCCAATAATAATCATTGAAGTTTTTCCAATAGAATTAATATTGTGGACTTGAGGTTGTTTCCTCAGAAAGTGTACCGTATGCTCATTACCATTAACATGAAAAGTGACATTGCCTTTGCTGCAATCAATAACAGCCCCTGCAGTATTTAGAAAGGTTCTACCAAGAATAACAGACATACTATCGTCCTCAGGAATATCAAGAATAACAAAGTCCGTTAAAATAGTAACGTTTGCAACCACAACATGCACATCCTCACAAATACCAACAGGTATATCAGTTGATTTATCAGCCATTTGCAAAGATATTTCAGTAGGTGTCAACTTATTCAAATCAAGTCTACGATACAAAGAGAGAGGCAAAACACTAACACCGGCTCCAAGATCACATAAAGCAGTTTTAACATAGTTTCTTTTAATGGAGCATGGTATAGTTAGTACTCCGGGATCTCCAAGTTTCTTTGGTATTCCACCCTTAAAAGTATAATTAGCAAGCATGGTGGAAATTTCAGCTTCCGGTATCTTTCTTTTATTTGTAACAATATATTTCATGTACTTAGCATAAGGATTCATTTTAAGCATATCAATCAAACGCATACGCAAAAAGATAGGTCTAATCATTTCAGCAAAGCACTCAAAATCCTCATCATCCTTTATTTTGGATGGTTTAGGAGGAAAAGGCATGGGTTTCTGAACCCATGGTTCTCTTTCTTTATCATGCTTCCTAGAAACAAAGTCTCTCTTGTCAGAACGTTGATTCTTTGATTGTGGGTTATCAAGATCAACAGCAGGTTCAATCTCTACATCATTGTCATTGCTAGGTTGAGCATCAACATGAACACCATCATTGATATTATCACTAGGTTCATGTTCATTACCAGATTGTGTTTCAGCATCAGAAATACAAATACCATTGGGATTCTCAGGTATGTCAACAACAGGTTCACTAGAAGCATGCAAAGTCCTATCATTTTTATTTTTTCTTCCTTTTAGAAGGACTAGGTGCATCAACATTAGTTCTCTGAGAATCTTGCTCAATTCTCTTAGGATCGCCCTCAGGATACAAAGGTTCCTGAGTCATTTTACCCCCTCTAGTCATAACTCTAACATCATTGTCATTCTTTAATTCATTGAGCAAATCATTCTGAGCCTTAAGCACTTGTTGTACTTGAGTGGTAACCATAGAAGCATGTTTACTAATAAGTTTAAGTTCACCTTTAACTCTATACATATAATCACTCAAGTGTTCAATCATATAAGCATTATGTTTCAATTGTCTACAAACATAAGCATTGAAGTTTTCTTGGTTAACAATAAAATTATCAAACTCATCTAAGCATTGGCTAGAAGACTTATAACGAGGAATATCACCTTCATCGAATCTATAGAGAGAATTTACCTTTACTACCTATGTCGGGTTATCAAGACCCTGTATTTCTTCAATAGGTGGTAAATTCTTAACATATTCAGCTTTAATACCCTTTTCTTTTATAGATTTCTTTCCCTCTTGCATACCTTCGGGACTGAGAAATAGAATACCCCTTTTCTTCGGAGTCAGCTTAGGAGTTGGTTCAGGAAGTGTCCAATCATTTTCATTACTCAAAAAATTATTCAATAACAATTCAGCTTGATCAATAGTTCTTTCCCTGAAAACACAACCAGCACAACTATCCAGGTGGTCTCTGGAAGCATCGATTAGTCCATTATAAAAGATATCAAGTATTTCATTTTTCTTGAGAGGATGATCAGGCAAAGCATTAAGTAATTGGAGAAGCCTCCCCCAAGCTTGTGGGAGACTCTCTTCTTCAATTTGCACAAAATTATATATTTCCCTTAAGGCAGCTTGTTTCTTATGAGCGGAGAAATATTTAGCAGAGAAATAATAAATCATATCCCGGGGACTACGCACACAACCAAGATCAAGAGAATTGAACCATATTTTAGCATCACCCTTTATTGAGAACGGAAACAACTTAAGGATAAAGTAATAGCGAGTTTTCTCATCATTAGTGAACAGGGTGGTTATATCATTTAATTTAGTAAGATGTGCCACAACAGCTTCAGATTCATAGCCATAAAAAGGATCAGATTCAACCAAAGTAATTAACTCAGGATCGATAGAGAAATCATAATCCTTATCAGAGATACAGATAGGTGATGTAGCAAAAGCAGGTTCATGTTTCATTCTATCATTCAAGGATTTTTCTTTCAACTTATCTAACAATTTCTTAAGATCATATCTATCATTGCAAGCTAAAAAGTCTCTAGCAGTTTCTTCATCCATAACATAACCCTCGGGAAGAACAGGAAATTCATATCTAGGGGGAGAATCTTCATCATCACTTTCATCAATATTTTCATTCTCTCTAACCCTAGAAAGTTGTTCATCAAGAAATTCACCTAGTGGCACAGTATTATCATGCATAGAAGTAGCTTCATCATAAGTATCATGCAAAGCAGAAGTGGCATCATCAATAACATGCGACATATCAGAGTGAATAGCAGGTGTAGGTGTCACAAGTTTACTCATAACAGAAGGTGAATCAAGTGCAGAGCTAGATGGCAGTTCCTTACCTCCCCTCATAGTCGAGGGAAAAATCTTAGTTATTTCATCTTTCAAGTTATTCATAGTGATCAACAGATATAAATCCCAAGTGACTCAAAGAATAGAGCTATGCTCCCCGGCAACGGTGCCAGAAAATAGTCTTGATAACCCACAAGTATAGGGGATCGCAACAATTTTTGAGGGTAGAGTATTCAACCCAAATTTATTGATTCGATTCAAGCTTTTGGAGGCAGGTATAATTTATCCCGTTGCTGATAGTCAGTGGGTATGTCCTGTCCATTGTGTCCCTAAGAAGGGAGGTATTACTGTTGTTCCTAATGATAAAGATGAATTGATCCCACAAAGAATTGTTACAGGTTATAGAATGGTAATTTATTTCTACAAGTTAAATAAAGCTACTAAAAAGGATAATTACCCTTTACCTTTTATTGATCAAATGCTAGAAAGATCGTCCAAACATACACATTTTTGCTTTCTAGATGGTTATTCTGGTTTCTCTCAAATAACTGTGTCCAAAGAGGATCAAGAAAAGACAAATTTTACTTGCCCTTTCGGTACCTTTGCTTATAAACGTATTCCTTTTGGTTTATGCAATGCACCTGCTACCTTTCAAAGATGTATGACTGCTATATTCTCTGTCTTTTGTGAAAAGATTGTTGAGGTATTCATGGATGATTTTTCTGTTTATGGAACTTCTTTTGATGATTGCTTAAGCAACCTTGATCGAGTTTTGCGGAGATGTGAAGAAACTAATCTTTTCTTGAATTGGGAGAAGTGCCACTTTATGGTTAATGAAGGTATTGTCTTACCGCATAAAGTTTCTGAAAGAGGTATTGAAGTTGATAAAGCTAAAGTTGATGCTATTGAAAAGATGTCGTGTCCTAAGGACATTAAAGGTATAAGAAGTTTCCTTGGTCATGCCGATTTTTATAGGAGGTTCATTAAGGACTTCTCTAAAATTTCTCGGCCTCTGACTAACCTCTTACTAAAATATGTTCCTTTTGGTTTTGATGATGATTGTGTAGAAGCATTTGAAATACGTAAGAAAGCCTTGATCTCTGCACCTATTATTCAGCCACCTGATTGGAATTTACCCTTTGAAACTATGTGTGATGCTAGTGATTATGCTGTAGGGGCTGTTCTAGGACAAAGAGTTGATAAGAAATTAAATGTTATCCAATATGCTAGTAAAACTCTGGACAGTGCCCAGAGAAATTATGCTACTACTGAAAAAGAATTTTTAGCAGTTGTATTTGCTTGTGTTAAGTTCAGACCTTATATAGTTGATTCTAAAGTAACTGTTCACACTGATCATGCTGCTATTAAATATCTTATGGAAAAGAAAGATGCTAAACCTAGACTTATTAGATGGGTTCTCTTGCTACAAGAATTTGATTTGCATATTATTGATAGAAAGGGATGCTGAGAACCCCGTTGCAGACAACTTGTCTAGATTAGAGAATGCTCTTGATGACCCACTACCTATTGTTGATAGCTTTCCTGATGAACAACTAGCGGTCATAAATGCTTCTCGTACTGCTCCATGGTATGCTGATTATGCTAATTATATTGTTGCTAAATTTATAACACCTAGTTTCACATACCAGTAAAAGGAAAGGTTCTTCTATGACAAGTGTCACTCTGAGGCTTATGGGGGACACCATGCTGGAGATAGAACTGCACATAAGGTATTGCAATCCAGTTTTTATTGGCCTACTCTCTTCAAGGATGCCCGTAAGTTTGTTTTGTCTTGTGATGAATGTCAAAGAATTGGTAATATTAGTAGATGTTAAGAAATGCCTATGAATTATTGACTTGTTATTGAACCATTTGATGTCTGGGGCTTTGATTATATGGGACTGTTTCCTTCCTCTAATGGGTATACACATATTTTAGTTGCTGTTGATTACATTACTAAGTGGGTAGAAGCTATTCCAACTAGTAGTGCTGATCATAACACCTCTATTAAGATGCTTAAAGAAGTTATTTTTTTGATGTTTGGAGTCCCTAGATACTTAATGGCTGATGGTGGTTCACATTTTATTCATGGTGCCTTTTGTAAAATGCTTGCTAAGTATGATGTTAATCATAGAATTGCATCTCCTTATCACCCACAGTCTAGCAGTCAAGTAGAACTGAGCAATAGAGAGATTAAATTAATTTTGCAAAAGACTATTAATAGATCTAGAAAGAATTGGTCCAAGAAACTTGACGATGCATTATGGGCTCATAGAACTGCATATAAAAAACCTATGGGTACTTCTGCGTATAAAATGGTTTATGGTAAAGCTTGTCACTTACCTCTCAAACTGGAACAAAAGGTGTCAGTGTTAAAACCGGCGGATCTCGGGTAGGGGGTCCCGAACTGTGCATCTAAGGCGGATGGTAACAGGAGGCAGGGGACACGATGTTTACCCAGGTTCGGGCCCTCTTGATGGAGGTAATACCCTATGTCCTACTTGATTGATATTGATGATATGAGTATTACAAGAGTTGATCTACCACGAGATCGTAGAGGCTAAACCCTAGAAGCTAGCCTATGGTATGATTGTATGTTTTCTTATGGACTAAACCCTCCGGTTTATATAGACACCGGAGGCGTCTAGGGTTACAGAGTCGGTTACAAGGGAGGAGATCTACATATCCGTATTGCCAAGCTTGCCTTCCACGCCAAGGAAAGTCCCATCCGGACACGGGACGAAGTCTTCAATCTTGTATCTTCATAGTCCAACATTTCGGCCAAAGGATATAGTTCGGCTGTCCGGAGACCCCCTAATCCAGGACTCTCTCAGTAGCCCCTGAACCAAGCTTCAATGACGATGAGTCCGGCACACAGTTTTGTCTTCGGCATTGCAAGGTGGGTCCCTCCTCCGAATACTCCATAGAAGATTTTGAACACAAGGATAGTGTCTGGCTCTGCAAAACAAATTCCACATACCACCATAGAGAGAATAATATTTCCACAAATCTAATCTGCTGACACGTTTTGACAACATGACATCATGCCATGGCCTGGTCTTTATTCAAACCGTTTTTCTCAAACCAGCGCTGCACATATTGCGAGGCGGTTTTCTAGATACGTCTTGTCAAAGTAGAGATCGTGTCCCCCTTATTACGAGATTCTCATCAATACGGGTAACCCAATTGTGCCTGTTAGTATGACTCCTCAATTTTAGGCAAGTCAACAGCCACGACGAGGACGCTTGATATTCATCCTCTTTATAAAGAGGTCGAGGCCTGTCCTTTTTTCCCTCTCGTGCTCAATCAAATCCTTCCCCCGCCTCGAGTTCCAACACCCAAAGCTCAGGTCAGGCGCTTAGGACCTTCAACCATGTCCGGATCCAACCTCCAAGGTCAGTGGATGCCTTCCTCTGTCACAGAGGAAGACATCAAGAAGCTGAGAGAGGCCAGGTATCTGACCGCTGAAATCTCGCACAGGCTGCCTGCCAAAGGCAGGTCATCCCCACTCCCAAACCCAATGAGAGTGTTGTGTTCATCTCTCACTTCCTCCGAGGGCTAGGCCTCGCTCTGGATCCCTTTGTTAGGGGGCTCATGTTCTATTATGGACTGGATTTCCATGATCTGGCCCCGAATTCCCTCCTTCACATCTCGTCGTTCATCGTCGTGTGTGAGGCCTTCCTTCGCATTACCCCACACTTCGGCCTGTGGCTCAAGACTTTCAATGTGAAGCCGAAGATGATCGAGGGGCGTCACGCAGAGTGCGGAGGTGCCACAATAAGAAAAAGTGCTGATGTTCCGTGGCCAGAGGGCTCCTTCCCAGAGGTGTCCAGTTTATAGCAACAGGAGTGGTTTTATATCGCAGCTCCCTGAAGTGCCAAGTGGGTAGCCGCCCTTGCCTTTCGCTCGGGACCTCCACCACAACTGACGTCATGGATCAACAAGGGGCTAAACTGGGGGCCAGTAAATGATGTGCCGATATTGCAGAGTCGCATCCGAGATCTCCTTGAGAGAGATGTCAGCCTGGTCAAGGTAATGCAAGTCATGCTAGTTCGTCGAGTCCAGCCTTGCAAATGTCGACCCCTCCGTATGTGGGAATTCAACCCAGAAGGACCGTGAACTATTCAGCACTTCCTCGGCATGACGCTCGAAGAGATGTACAAATTGTTCTTCGGACCCCAAATAGAGTGTTCGGACACCACCGAGGATGCGGGTCTAAGCTGTAATCGCCCTGATACCCAAGTAAGTAATCCCATGGCTGAACACGCTGTCTTTCTATTTATCATAACATCATTATGAGAAGTCGCTCTTTGACCAGGACTGGATAACAAAGGTGAAGATGGTCAGGTGTTCGGCCCACCTTCCCAAAGGCTTGGCCAATCCAGTACTAGACAGAATGCTCGAGCCGGCGCCTTGTCAGGCGCCCTCAGGGGAAGATGAAGGGGGAATAAAGAGGCTGAAAGCAAGCCTCACACATCATTCATCCGAACCGGGGGATTTAGTGCCTCCGCGAAGGAGGACAACCAGGGAGAAGGATCTGAAATCCCCTCTCCCCAAGGAAGAAAGAGGACCACCTCTGAAGACCCGGAAACAAAGGTTTCCAAATGGGGGAAGAAATCTTCGCCCGAGGGTCCTGCCTCGGAGGGTATCCTTTCACACAGTGTCCGCAAGGGGATCCGCCCTCTACCGAGCTGTAAGTGAAAAGGTACTTAATAGTAAAAATATCTTACATTACTTCTGAAGATAATAACCGAAGCATATATCTTGCAGTTCGGATCGTAGCCCTTCTTGACAGACTTCGTCTTCAGGGGATCTTCTTCCGGAGATGATGGAGAGCGAAACACCTCCCCCTGCCACCCCGCTTCATGAGGCGGGTGATCCTGAAGTGTCGTCGCGGAGGGTTTCTCCTGATCCGCCAAGGCCAGAGGGTAATCCTTTGGCCACCCGAAGTCCTCAGTATTCGGCTCCTAAAGAGAGCAACAGAAAGAGTCCGGAACCGTACAGTGTGCGGTCGGACGCACTGAAGGATCTTCTGGAGAGAGCGGCCATCTCGGAAGCGCATCGTACGCTAATGGGTACGGTGATTGAAAGGATTTCATCCGGCGAAAGCGGGTTGCATGAAGCTTTTATGAGTCTGCTGAAAGGCTTTGAGGTACGTGAAATAGTGTATGTTTTTGATAGTACCGCACACGTTAGGTGTGCCCTATGCAGATAGTAGCCCCTGAGACTCTGGTTGCCATCGAAAACGGCGGCAAATAGAGGATCATATTCCCAGGTAATAACCAGACCGTCTTTATGTGCAGGTGGCTGAAGGTCCGGTGGCTAGCCGGACTGATGAGTTTGCCGAGCTAAAGCAGCAGCTTGATGTGGCAGATGCCGACATCGTGCTTGTCAACAAACGGCTTGACGAGGCACAGGGTAAGTGATTTCTCCGGTGATAAACACATAGTAAGAGGAGCATGATGCCAGTATCTTTAATATGTTGTTACTGCAAATGGAGCTGCCACCGTGGAGATCCTTCGAGCAGAACTTGCCCGAGCCAAGGAACAAGCAAGGAATAGCGATGCGGCCGCTCTAAAGGCGGTCGAAGAGCTGAGGGCCGAATAGGCCGCGCATTGCCAGAGCAAGGAAAGAATAGCCAAGATGGCCATTGAGTTGAAAGATGCCGCTGACCGTTACCAGCTTCTTGAAAAAGAAAGCCGAGCGAAGGCGACGGACCTGGAGAAGGCCATGGTATCAGCCAAGGAAGCCCGCTCCAAAATTAGAGCGACGAAGGAGGAGCTGCGTCAAGCTGCAGATATTGCGGCTGGGAAGCCCTTTTTGTTGTGAACTAAGTTTGGAGATCCGAAGTATGCTCCTCTTGATCAACTATGGAGTTCTGCAGATGCATACATGGATTTGGCAGCAAGTGCTGCTAATGCGGCCGAGTTCTTCAAGGATCAAAAAGATCGTGAAGTGGAAAAGTTGTTCTGGTCACAGTTCCATGCTCTAGTGCGTCCACTGCTGTTGAATGAGCGAATGGCCGTGTGGGCCAAGCTCCATAGGTTGTCCGGCCTTGCCATGAGGTCTGTTGTTGATCATCTATGGCCGGAAGGGCCAAGGCCGAATAGTTACTTTAGTTTAGTGCAACAATTCCTTGGTGTTGTGCCGCACATCGACGCTATGAAGAGGTCAGCGTGCATAGAGGGTGCGCGGATGGCACTTGCCCGTGTCAAGACATACTGGGCAGAGATGGAGGCCACCACTATTGCAACACAGGGTTCGGCCGTAGGCCGAGTAGCTGTCGAGCACTACTTTGAAGAAGTCCTTGAAGGCACTCGTTCGATAGAGGCTCAGTGCTCGAAGAATATTATGTTCTAGTGACATGTATTCCCATTGTAAAAACAATGTTTTATTTGATTTATAAAGGCTGTGTTTATACTTTTGCCTGAAAGTATTGTGATGCCTCATGTGCGGCCGTTTATGTATATATGTATATAACCTGAAAGATTGCAGTCGTTGGCTTTATCCCCCACGCATATAATGCGGGGGTGTTCGCAGAAAACGCGTATTCACACTTGATCCAACATCTTGGTCCATGAAGGAGGTGGTAGCACAGCGAACGAGGCAATCAGACAATATTGCTTTAACACTTTCACTTAGCCATAGGAGTTTGATGGTGGGACTACTATATAGCCGCTGGTACTTCCGCGCTCGTCCGAATACGGGGCGCGTACATACATGACCTGGAAACGGCCCTTCGTTAATGCGGAGGAATCCCAAAGATTCCGCTAAGTCATCGAGTGGTTGACCAGTCTCGCGCTTTATCATGACAGTCAGTTTTCGGCTTTCTCTACTGAGGTGCTCATCCGGATGAACCAGGGCACAATCGCAGTAGTTCTCTTGGTGCCACCTTAGCCGATAGAGCGGAATGTAAGGTAGTAAAACACGGGAGCCGGGAAAACCCAACATTTGACCAAAGACATGATTCGGAGCTGATGCATATAAGGCCAAACTCGCGACGCTGAACACTCCCTAAGGTATTCGGTCTTTATAATATATGTCGGGCTGAACAATGCCCTTAATAATAAACCTCGAGTGTCCAGGTACGTGCAATATCCTGACGTGGCAACATGCCAATAACGTCAGCATCCTTCTCAGTTGTATTGAGTATCCGGAGGATGTGAACAACAAGAGACAGTAAAAAAAGGTTTACGTAGGGTCTTAATCTGAAAAGAAACCTTTGAGCGAGTCCCTGCTGCACGTCTGCGCCTGTGTCTCCGTTGTGCCGTGTCCTGGACGGGTATAGCACGAATGTCATATGTAAAAAAAGAAGAACTTAGGTGAAAGTTGCCGTACCAGAAAATTGGTTATTATCAATAAACCATTGAAATTCAAGGTAAGTCAAGTTGAGCCCAACTAGCCCTGATTACACGCGGGAAGCCCCTTGTACCGTCGATGAGGGTTTAATCATCAAACCAATCTCATATATATGTAGTGCTGCGCCGGACTCATCTAACCGTGTCCGTGGTCTTGACGACCTGTCATTTATTCTGGTTGGTGAGGCCATCTAGTGCTCGGCTGTTAAGGCCGCCGCACATTCTTCCGCGCATAGAGAACGCTCAATATTTCCACTAACTGTGATGGTGCCACGTGGACTGAGCATCTTAAGGTTGAGAGAAGCGTAATGTAGTACTGTATTAAAACGAGCGAAAGCCGCTCTTCCAAGTAGTGCTTGACAGCCACTTCGGAATGGAGCGATGTAGAAAGTTAACTTTTCGCTTCGGAAGTTGTCGGGAGAACCGAATACAACCTCTAGTAATAGAGAGCCTGTACAGCAGGCCTTTAGGCCTGGTATTACTCCCTTGAAGGTAGTATTACTGTGGCTTATTTTTGTCGGGTCTATCCCCATTTTGCGGACTGTGTCCTGATATATCAGATTTAGACCACTGCCGCTGTCCATAAGGACTCGTGTGAGGTGGTATCCGTTTATTATTGGGTCTAACACTAAGGTAGAAAGTCCTTCATGCCTAATGTTTGTCGCGTGATCCCCGCGATCAAAAGTGATCGGGCAGGCCAACCAGGGGTTGAACTTAGGGGTGACGGGCTCTATGGCGCGTATGTCTCGGAGTGCATGTGTGCTTCTCCTCTTCATCACATGGATCCTGTTTACTGTTTTAACCTCTGATGGGAATTTTTTCTGTCCTCCAGTGCTTTGCTAGCGAGGTTCGTCCTCATCTTCGCTTGGTGTCTCCCCCCCTTGTGTTCGGCATTTAGCTTACGGGCCTGCTTGAAGACACAACATTCTCTGTGGGTGTGATTTGAAGGTTTGTCGGGGGTGCCATGGATCTGACATAGTTTGTCGAGAATCTTGTTTAGGATAGATGGTCCATCTCTGCTGCCTTTGAAAGGCTTTTTCTGCTGACCTGGCCGAGGGCCCCTGAATCCGGCGTTGACCGCCGTATTATCTGGGCTGTCTTCTTTATTTCGACGCTTGTTTTTACTGCGCTATGGTTTTCCATTGCCATCCCTGACTTCGGATGTGCTTGGGTCGCTGGTGCTACTGCGGGCTAACCAGCTATCTTCGCCCGCGCAGAAGCGGTTCATGAGGCTTGTTAGGGCTGCCATTGTTCTCGATTTTTCTTGGCCGAGGTGTCTGGCCAGCCATTCGTCTCGGACGCTGTGCTTGAAAGCTGCTAAGGCTTCGGCGTCCGGACAGTCGATGATTTGGTTCTTCTTAGTGAGAAACCTGTTCCAAAGTTTTCGCGCTGTTGAATTATATGACTTAAATCGTGTGCATCTGAAGGTCGGACGTAGGTCCCTTGAAAATTAGCCCGAAAAGCGTCCTCGAGCTCCTCCCAACTTCCAATTGAGTTTTTGGGGAGGCTTTTCAGCCAGTGCCGAGCTGGTCCTTCAAGCTTGAGGGGCAAGTATTTGATGGCATGGAGATCGTCTCCACGAGCCATATGGATGTGGAGGATAAAGTCCTCGATCCAGACCCCAGGGTCTGTGGTCGCGTCGTACGCCTCTATGTTCACTGGTTTGAATCCTTCTGGGAATTCGTGATCCAGCACCTCATCGGTGAAACATAAGGGGTGTGCGGCACCCCTGTATTTGGATGTATCATGGTGTTCGGACGGTTGTAGTATTCGATTTTGATTTTGTGCCAGAGCGTGCTTCCTAGATCCATAGATGGATCTGTTCATACTAGATTTTTGGCGCAAGTCCTCACGTAGATCGTGTGTTGACTTATGTGCGACCTTGTTAGCCGCTCTATCGTGGTCACACGGTGGTTGATCCAGCCGGTTGGCCGTTTTATTTTTCGGCTGTATGGGCTCTAAGGACTCATCGTTGAATTCGGGTAATAGCTTATGCTTTGGATAGCTCTTTGTGTGGTGACCTCCACCATACTTTTCTTCGTTGTCAAGCACTTTGTTCCACCTGCTGTTGAGCGTATTTTTTTCGGTGTTAAGCCTTTGCTTCTGCCTCTTCAGACTCCTCGATGTGGCAATAAGCCTTCTGCAGAGGTTTTCTTGCTCCAAGTTCGTTTCTGGGATGATGTGTGCATCTTCGTCCGGACTGTTTTCCTCCCCAAAGGGGGTTTGATGAGGTTTATCCTCGGCATCGCTGTGTTCAGACATCGGATCTGTACTATGTTCGCCGTTTGCAGCTTCATTGTGCTCTGCCGCTAGGGCAATGTGGTCGTCGTTTCCTCTAGAGTCGACTGGAGTGTTATTTTCTCTTGCGCTGTTATCGCTGTTTTTGCCGAGGCGGGATTTGGAGCGGCGCCTACGCCAATGCTTTGTTTGCTTCTTGGATGGGTCATCCTCCGCTGTCTCCTCCCGTTCCTCGTCATCACTATCTTTGGGTGTATCCACCAAGATATGTCATGTGGTGAAGTGGCTGTCCAGTGCCCTGTGGGAACTAGTTCCTGTTCCTCTCCTGCATCGTCGTCCTTGTCGTCGATGTTTGCGGAGTCGAGATTGAGCATGTCGGTTAAATCATCGACAGAGGCTACTAAGTGGGTGGTGGGTGGGTAGCGAATTTCTTCGTTGTCCGCATCCCATTCTAGCCGGACATAGTTTGACCAAGGTTCTCCTGACAAGGAGAGAGACTTTAATGAATTTAGCACATCGTCGAAAGGCAAGTGCTGAAAGATATCCGCGGAGGTGAACTCCATGATCGGCGCCCAGTCGGATTCGATAGGCACGGATGCAGGTGGCTCGGAGTCCGTGGCCGAAGACGAATCCAGTGGTTCGGCAACACGGCTCTCGTAAGGGGTGAAGTCAATATCCGGCTCCATCGCCACTGAGAGTGTGGCCTCCATGGCAGGGCCCATCCCTCCGTCGTCGGATGGCGCAATTTGCTCCGGATTGAAGGCTGGAGTAGTTGCAGATGCGATCTCCCGAACACTCTCCGACGGCAGAGTTACGTCATGCTCGTCGTGATTGTGTGGCACACCTGACATGGGCTCGATCCGTCGAAGATCAAGTCTCCGCGGATGTTGGCAGTGTAGTTTAAGTTTCCGAACCTGACCAGATGGCCAGGGGCATAGCTCTCGATCTGCTCCAGATGGCCCGCAGTGCGAAGCCGCCGAATACGAAGATCTGTCCGGGGAGGGAAACCTCACCCTGGACCGCATCATTACCGATGATCGAAGGGGCCATAGAGCCTTATGGTGACGGCACAGTGGAACTCTCAATGAAAGCACCAATGTCGGTGTCAAAACCGGCGGATCTTGGGTAGGGGGTCCCGAACTGTGCGTCTAAGGTGGATGGTAACAGGAGGCAGGGGACATGATGTTTACCCAGGTTCGGGCCCTCTTGATGGAGGTAATACCCTACGTCCTTCTTGATTGATATTGATGATATGAGTATTACAAGAGTTGATCTACCATGAGATCATAGAGGCTAAACCCTAGAAGCTAGCCTATGGTATGATTGTATGTTGTCCTATGGACTAAACCCTCCAGTTTATATAGACACCGGAGGGGGCTAGGGTTACATAGAGTCGGATACAAGGGAGGAGATCTACATATCCGTATTGCCAAGCTTGCCTTCCACGCCAAGGAAAGTCCCATCCGGACATGGGACGAAGTCTTCAATCTTGTATCTTCATAGTCCAACAGTCCGGCCAAAGGATATAGTCCGGCTGTCTGGAGACCCCCTAATCCAGGACTCCCTCATAAGGCATATTGGGCCATTAAAGAGCTCAACTATGACTTCAAACTTTTCGGTGAAAAGAGGCTTTTTGACATTAGCTCACTTGACGAATGGAGAACCCAAGCCTATGAAAATGCCAAACTGTTTAAAGAAAAAGTTAAAAGATGGCATGACAAAAGGATACAAAAACATGAGTTTAATGTAGGTGATTATGTATTGCTATACAACTCTCGTTTAAGATTTTTTGCAGGAAAACTCCTCTCTAAATGGGAAGGTCCTTACGTCATCGAGGAGGTCTATCATTCCGGTGCCATAAAAATCAACAACTCCAAAGGCACAGACCCGAGGGTGGTGAACAGTCAAAGAATCAAACATTATATCTCAGGTAATCCCATAAATGTTGAAACTAATGTTATTGAAACCGTAACCTCGGAGGAATACATAAGGGACACTTTCCAGAACGTTTCAGACTCCAAAAAGGAAGAGGTACGGTAAGTAAACCGACTCCAAAACAATTCTAATAGCAATTTTCTCCATTTTGGAATATTTAAGAGAATAGGAAAATAAGAAGTAGTCCGGGAAGCACACGAGGCGTCCATGAGGGTGGAGGGAGCGCCCTACCCCATGGGTGCGCCCCTGCCTCGTGGGCACCTCGTGTGCTCTCCGGAATCCATTTTCTTGCACGATACTTCTTTTGGTCGGTAAAAATTCATTATATAATCTCCCAAAGGTTTTGACCACCGTACCACGCAAACATCCTCTATTTTTGTTTCGAGTTATTTCTGCTGCATATTAGAGCAATATGTCATCCCAAGATTCGGAGGGAGAAAGCTATGTGGTTGATTACCTTGTATATCATAAGGCCTACGGGGACTTGGAGCATTGTGGTTGGACCACGGAGGAAAAAGAAGACTATGAGCCTAGGGGAAAGGAGGAGACGACCTGAGATGAAGACGAAGTCCCACTACCTCAACCTGGGGACATGCATGTGCAGTTCAAAGAGTCAAGCCTCCCCGACAGAGCAAAGAAACCTAAGATCGAGTTTATCCCTTTTCACCTCTTGCAGGAGAACAAACAAGAACTTTGCAAAAAGGTATTATGCCTTGAGTAGGAGATCGGTGACCTAAGGGAGCAAAATTCTATCCTCAAGCACAAATTAAGGAAGAAGCACACGCCATCAACAACTCCATCATCACCACCTCCGAAGATGGAGAAATAAACACATGGGTATGGGCACTCCCCTTGGAAACTGCCAAGCTTGAGGGAGTGCCCCGGTATCGTATCACCATCACTTTTATCTTTACCACTTTTCTTAGTTCGATCCTTTTGGTAATATCTTGATCTAGTGGAATAAAGTTTTAGCATGATCTATTTTTGAGTTTTTCTTTATGATCTTTCTATGTAATCGAGTCCGTGAGCTATATAATAAAGATTAGTGTAGAGTCAATGGCTTGATTATCTTGCTATGATCTTGAGGGAATAAAATAAAAGAGAAAGAATAAAAAGAAATAAAGAGATCATATGGATCTTATGGAGAGTAATGACTTCACATATAAAGAGTATGATGAATAAAAGTTGTTGAGAGTTGACAAACATAGTTTTGGTCATCGTTTCAATTAATAGGAAGTAATAAACAAAGAGAGGTTTTCACATATAAATATACTATGTTGGACATCTTTTATGATTGTGAGCACTCATTAAAATATGACATGCTAAAGAGTTGATGTTGGACAAGGAAGACAACGTAATGGGTTATGTTTTCTTACATCTGAGATAAATTATATTGTCATGGATCATCCAACATGTTGAGCTTTCCTTTCCCTCTCATGCTAGCCAAATTCTTTGCACCAAGTAGAGATACTACTTGTGCTTCCAAATATCCTTAAACCTAGTTTTGCCATGAGAGTCCACCATATCTACCTATGGATTGAGTAAGATCCTTCAAGTAAGTTGTCATCGTTGCAAGCAATAAAAATTGCTCTGTAAATATGTATGATTTATTAGTGCAGAGAAAATAAGCTTTATACGATCTTGTGATGTGGAAGAAATAAAAGCGACGAACTGCATAATAAAGGTCCATATCACAAGTGGCAAATGAAGTGACGTTCTTTCGCATTAAGATTTTGTGCATACAACCACGAAAGCACATGACAACCTCTTCTTCCCTCTGCGAAGGGCCTATCTTTTATTCTTGTCTTATACTTCATGCAAATAGTCACCGTGATCTTCACCTTTCCCTTTTACATTTTATCCTTTGGTAAGCACAATGTGCTGGAAAGATCCTGATATATATAGCTAATTGGATGTGAGTTTTCCTGAACTATTATTGTTGACATTACCCTTGAGGTAAAAGGTTGGGACGCAAAACTATAAGCCCCTATCTTTCTCAGTGTCCGATTAAAACTTCATAACCATAAGTATTGCGTGAGTATTAGCAATTGTGAAATACTAAATGATAGTTGAGTATGTGGACTTGCAGAAAAGCTCTTATATTAACTCTTTCTAATGTTATGATAAATAGCAATTGCTTCAATGATTGAGATTATAGTTTGTTGGTTTTCAATGAAGTTTCTGATTCATACTTGAAATTGTGATTGAATTGTTCTTGAGGACAAGCGAGGTCTAAGCTTGGGGGAGTTGATACTCCCATTTTGCATCATGCTTTTATATTGATATTTATTGCATTATGGGCTGTTATTACACATTATGTCACAATACTTATGCCTATTCTCTCTTGTTTTACAAGGTTTACATCAAGAGGGAGAATGCTGGCAGCTGGAATTCTAGGCTGGAAAAGGAGCAAATACTAGAGACCTATTCTGCACAACTCCAAAAGTCCTAAAAGTTCACGGTAGCATGTTTCAGAATATATAAAAAATATTGGGCGAAAGAAGTACCAGAGGGGGGCCACCCACCATCCACGAGGGTGGGGGTGCGCCCTACCCCCCTGGGCGCACCCCCTGCCTCGTGGGCCCCCTGGCAGCCCTCTGATGCCCATCTTTTGCTATATGAGGTCTTTCGTCGAGAAAAAAAATCATAAGCTAGCTCATGGGACGAAAACTCCCCCGTCACGAGGCGGAACCTTGGCAGAACCAAACTAGGGCTCCGGCGGAGCTGTTCTGCCAGGGAAACTTCCCTCCAGGAGGGGAAAATCATCACCATCGATCCTCTCATCGGGAGGGGGTCAATCTCCATTAACATCTTCACCAACACCATCTCATCTCAAACCCTAGTTCATCTCTTGTATCCAATCTTTGTCTCAAAACCTCAAATTGGTACCTGTGGGTTACTAGTAGTGTTGATTACTCTTTGTAGTTGATGCTAGTTGGTTTATTCGGTGGATCATCATATGTTCAGATCCTTTATGCATATTAATACCCCTCTAATTATGAACATGAATATGATTTGTGAGTAGTTACGTTTGTTCCTGAGGACATGGGAGAAGTCTTGCTATAAGTAGTCATGTGAATTTGGTATTTGTTCGATATTTTGATGAGATGTATGTTGTCTTTCCTCTAGTGGTGTCATGTGAACATCTACTACATGACACTTCACCATTGTTTGGGCCTAGAGGTAGGCATTGGGAAGTAATAAGTAGATGATGGGTTGCTAGAGTGACAGAAGCTTAAACCCTAGTTTATGCGTTGCTTCGTAAGGGGCTGATTTGGATCCATACGTTTCATGCTATGGTTAGGTTTACCTTAATACTTCTGTTGTAGTTGCGGATGCTTGCAATAGGGGTTAATCATAAGTGGGATGCTTGTCCAAGGAAGGATAGTACCCAAGCACCGGTCCACCCACATATGAAATTATCAAAGTACCGAACGCGAATCATATGAACGTGATGAAAACTAGCTTGACGATAATTCCCATGTGTCCTCGGGAGCGTTTCCTTTATATAAGAGTTTGTCCAGGCTTGTCATTTGCTACAAAAAGGATTGGGCCATCTTGCTGCACCTTATTTACTTTTATTACTTGATACTCGTTACAAATTACCTTATCACAAAACTATCTGTTACCGATAATTTCAGTGCTTGCAGAGAATACCTTACTGAAAACCGCTTATCATTTCCTTCCGCTCCTCGTTGTGTTTGACACTCCCGCTTATCGAAAGGACTATGATAGATCCCCTACACTTGTGGGTCATCATAATCATATCTACCATTAGCATAAGAAGCCAAGGTTTCATTATCATTAAATTCATATGAAAAGGGAAGGTGTCGAGCCTTTATCCTAGGGCAACAAGTATAATCATATCTAGAGCATAAATCCCAAGCATACCAATGCAACATATGAATTTGATCCCATAAAAGTTTCCCTTTTTGTGTCAAGAGATAATCCCTAAAGTATTCATGTTGATCCAACGTGTCTCCCATTATCATGTTGAATGGGGTTTTCTCAGGATTATCAAAGTAGTGTTTAATATTTTTCACATAACGAGCATCGAGGGTTTTAGGAGGTTCCACATCGCCATTAGTAGCAAGTACAAATATATTTTTGGTATTTCATGTTCCATATCCATAACTAAAGATAGATAACAACTTAGAACACAAAATAAAAACTACTTAGTGATAAAGCAAACATGCACACATGAAAACATTCACCCCACACTATTACTCCCCGGCAACAGCACCAGAAAAGGTCTTGATAACCCACAAGTATAGGGGATCATTCATAGCTTTTTTCGATAAATAAGAGTGTCGAACCCAATGAGGAGCTAAAGGTAGAACAAATATTCCCTCAAGTTCTACTGACCGCCGATAAAACTCTACGCACACTTGACGTCTACTTTACCTAAAACAAGTATGAAACTATTTTGCAAGAATAAAACTACGAGTACTTTGCGAGAATAAAACTATGAACAAATTGCAAGGTAATAAAAGTAGATAGCTTTTGTAAACAAGAAAGTCATTTGTCCCTAGGCACTCGATAACTAGACCAGTAATCATTCATGCAATTTTATATGAGGGAGAGGCATGAGCTAACATGCTTTCTCTACTGGATCATATGCACTTGTGATTGAAGCTCTAGCAAGCATCATCAACTACCAAAGATCATTAAGGTAAAACCCAACCATAGCATTAAGTATCAAGTCTTCTTTACTCCCATACGCAATAGCCCACTTACTCGGGTCTGTGTATTCTGTCACTCACGCCACTCACTATAAGCGAATTATGAATGTATTGCAACACCCTACAGCGGGGATCCCTCCATTTGCGCGACACGGAGGGCACCGTAGGACAACACCAAAATAAAATATACACTCATACCAACCAAGATCAGGATTAACCCATAGGACAAAAAGGATCTACTCAAACATCATAAGATAGCCATAGATCATTGGGAAATAATATATAGTGTTGAGCACCATGTTTAAGTAGAGATTACAGCGGGGAGAAGTGGTGTTACACCGCTACATAGAGGGGGAGAGAGTTTGTGTTAATGGTAGTAAGATTGTTGATGTAGATCGTCGTCACGATCCTTGCCTCGGCGGCACTCCGGTGCCACCGAGAGGGCAGGGGAGAGAGCCCTGATAACCCACAAGTATAGGGGATCACAACCGTTTTTGAGGGTAGAGTATTCAACCCAAATTTATTGATTCGACACAAGGGGAGCCAAAGAATATTCTCAAGTATTAACAGTTGAGTTGTCAATTCAACTGCACCTGAAAGACTTAATATCTGCAGCAAAGTATTTAGTAGCAAAGTAATATGGAAGTAACGATAATAGTGGAAAAAGTAACAATATTGGTTTTTTAGTGATTGTAACAGTGGCAACGGTAAAGTAACTAAGCAAAGATCAATATGTGAAAAGCTCGTACGCAATGGATCAGTGATGGATAATTATGTCGAATGCGATTCCTCATGCAACAGTTATAACATAGGGTGACATAGAACTAGTTCCAATTCATCAATGTAATGTAGGCATGTATTTCGAATATAGTCATACGTGCTTATGGAAAAGAACTTGCATGACATCTTTTGTCCTACCCTCCCGTGGCAGCGGGGTCCTATTGGAAACTAAGGGATATTAAGGCCTCCTTTTAATAGAGTACCGGACCAAAGCATTAACACTTAGTGAATACATGAACTCCTCAAATTACGGTCATCACTGCTAAGTATCCCGATTATTGTCACTTCGGGGTTAACGGATCATAAAACATAATAGGTGACTATAGACTTGCAAGATATGATCAAGAACTCACATATATTCATGAAAACATAATAGGTTCAGATCTGAAATCATGGCACTCGGGCCCTAGTGACAAGCATATAGCATAGCAAAGTCATAGCAACATCAATCTCAGAACATAATGGATACTAGGGATCAAACCCTAACAAAACTAACTCGATTACATGATAAATCTCATCCAACCCATCACCGTCCAGCAAGCCTACGATGGAATTACTCGTGCACGGCGGTGAGCATCATGAAATTGGTTATGGAGGAAGGTTGATGATGACGATGGCGACGGATTCCCCTCTCCGGAGCCCCGAATGGACTCCAGATCAGCCCTCCCAAGAGAGGTTAGAGCTTGGCGGCAGCTCCATATCGTAAAACATGATGAATCCTTCTCTCTGATTTTTTTTTCTCCCCGAACGTGAATATATTGAGTTGGAGTTGAGGTCGGTGGAGCCTCAGGGGGCCCACGAGATAGGAGGGCGCGCCCCAGGGGGGGTGGGCGTGCTCCCCAGCCTCGTGGACAGGGTGTGGGCCCCCTTGAATTGATTCTTTCGCCAGTATTTTTTATATATTCTAAAAATATTCTCTATGAAGTTTTAGGTCATTTCGAGAACTT
Source organism: Triticum urartu (assembly GCF_003073215.2). Taxonomy (NCBI): domain Eukaryota; kingdom Viridiplantae; phylum Streptophyta; class Magnoliopsida; order Poales; family Poaceae; genus Triticum; species Triticum urartu. The sequence continues at coordinate 406,276,250 of NC_053024.1, forward strand.
TTATTTCTGCACAAAAATAACACCATGGCAATTCTTCTGAAAACAGCATCAATCTGGGTTAGTTCCATTCAAATCATGCAAGTTAGAGTCCGAAACAAGGTCAAAAGCGTTTGGAAAAGTAGATACGATGGAGACGTATCAACTCCCCAAACTTAAACCTTTGCTTGTCCTCAAGCAATTCAGTTGACAAACTGAAAGTGATAAAGGAAAACTTTTACAAACTCTATTTGATCTTGTTGTTGTAAATATGTAAAGCCAGCATTCAAGTTTTCAGCGAAGATTATGAACTAACCATATTCACAATAACATTTAGGTCTCATGTTTACTCATATCAATAGCATAATCTACTAGCGAGCAATAATAGTAAATCTAGGACGACAACACTTTCTCAAAACAATCATAATATAATATAACAAGATAGTATCTCGCTAGCCCTTTCTGAGACCGCAAAACATAAATTGAGAGCACCTCTGAAGATCAAGGACTGACTAAACATTGTAATTCATGGTAAAAGAGATCCAGTCATATTCAATGTAAACTAATAGTAATACACGCAAATGACAGCGGTGCCTCCAACTGGTGCTTTTTAATAAGAGGATGATGACTCAACATAAAAGTAAATAGATAGGCCCTTCTCAGAGGGAAGCAGGGATTTGTAGAGGTGCCAGAGCTCAATTTTGAAATAGAGATAAATAATTTTTTGAGTGTTATACTTTCATTATCAACATAACAACCGAGAGATCTCGATATCTTCCATGCTACACACATTATAGGCGGTTCCCAAATAGAATGGTAAAGTTTATACTCCCCCTACCACCAACAAACATCAATCCATGGATTGTCCAAAAAACGGGTGCCTCCAACTAACAACAATCCTGGGGGAGTTTTGTTTGCAATTATTTTGATTTGGTTAGAGCATGGGACTGGGCATCCCGGTTAACGGCCATTTTCTCGTGAGTGAGGAGCGGAGTCCACTCCTCTTGATAATAACCCGCCTGACATGGAAGATATAGACATACCTAGTTGATACATGAGCTATTCAAGCATACAAAACAAAATTTCATTTGAAGGTTTAGAGTTTGGCACATACAAATTTACTTGGAACGGCAGGTAGATACCGCATATAGGAAGGTATGGTGGAGTCATATGGAATAACTTTGGGGTTTATGGAAGTGGATGCACAAGCAGTATTCCCGCTTAGTACAAGTGAAGGCTAGAAAGAGACTGGGAAGCGACCAGCTAGAGAGCGACAACAGTCATGAACATGCATTAAAATTAATCAACACTGAATGCAAGCATGAGTAGGATATAATTCACCATGAACATAAATATGGTGGAGGCTATGTTGATTTTGTTTCAACTACAAGCGTGAACATGTGCTAAGTCAAGCCACTCGAATTGTTCAAAGAAGGATACCACCCTATCATACCACATCACAACCATTTTAATAGCATGTTGGCACACAAGGTAAACCATTATAAACTCCTAGCTAATTAAGCATGGCATGAGCAACTATAATCTCTAATTGTCATTGCAAACATGTTTCATTCATAATAGGCTGAATCAGGAACGATGAACTAATCATATTTGCAAAAAGAAGATAGGTCGAGTTTATACCAGCTTCTCTCATCTCAATCAGTCCATCATATATCGTCATTATTGCTTTTCACTTCCACGATCGAATGGTGTGGATAATAATAATAGTGCACGTGCATTGGACTAAGCTAGAATCTGCAAGCGTTTAATAGATAGGAGAAGACAAAGTAATATGTGCTCTTTGTTAGATCAACAATAATGCATGTAAGAGCCACTAAACTTTTTCATCACGGTCTTGTCCTCTCGACCCCCAAAGAAAAGAAAGGAAATAAAACTATTTACACGGGAAAGCTCCCAACAAGCAAAAGAAGAACAAGAAATCTTTTTGGGTTTTCTTTTTAATTACCACTACTACACGCATGCAAAATAAACTAGCTAAAAGCTACAACTAATTTTTTTGGTTTTTATTAAGGTTTTTCAAACACACAAGAAGAAGTCTTAAAAATAACAAAACTAGCATGGATGATACAAAGAAAAAGTATGAGCACCGACAACTGGCATGAGTGTGTGAACATGAATGTAATGTAGGTGAGGAATACGTACTCCCCCAAGCTTAGGCTTTTGACCTAAGTTGGTCTATGGCCACGGCTGGCCTGGTGGAAATCCAAAGTTGTAGCTGGGGTCGTACTGAGATGCAGCAGCTACTACGTGATGAGCTGCAGCTTGGAGGCAAGCTGCCTCCGTCCTCGTCTCGTACTTGTTCGTCTCCTCCCTGGTTATAACATATTTCCCTTTTGTCTGAAAGTCAAAGAAAGCAGGAGCAGTGAGAGTAACATGGACGGTGCACCGTCTGTCAAAGATTAGTCGGTACCAGAGGAACTATTCATTCCTCTCAACAAACTGATGACGAACGATAGAATTATAATCTAGATAAGGAGGAGGCAATTCTATATCATTCTCATGTATGGGTATCTTAAGAAAATTAGCTACACGAGTTGCATAAATTCCACCAAACAAGTCACCACTTAAACTATTAAGGCGCAACCTACGTGCAACAATAGCCCCCAAGTTATATTGTTTATCACCTAATACCGCACTCTTGAGGACACCAAGAACTAGAACGCACATGTGACAAGCCTCATCTTTACCGTTAATGCACCTACCCGCGAAAAGAGCAAAATAATGTATAGAAGGAAAATGAATGCTCCCTATGGTAGCTTGTGTGATTTCCCTAGATTCCCCCACAGTAATACTAGAAAGAAAATCTTTATATTCAGATTTGCGAGGTTCACTAACATTGCCCCAGTGCGGGAGTCTACAAGCAGTATTAAAATCTTCTAGGTCCATGGTATATTTATCATAAAGATCAAATAAAACAGTGTGAGAATTGCGTGAGGATGTAAATTTAAACCTTCTCACAAATGAATCAGTTAGGTAGCGGTATTGCGGGCACTTATTTGACACGAAGCTCTCAAGATCAGCGTTACGCACATACGCGTCAAATTCTTCCTTGATGCCTGCACGGATCATAAAATCTTCCGACGGCCATTCACAAGGCCGCACTTGAGCTTCTCTTAGTAGTTCATAGTCCGGCTCACGTATCGCGAGCCTAGGTGCCTGCTTCCTTGAGGACCCGCCTTGGTACATTTTCCTAAACATATTTGTTCCTCTGAAAAATTTCTGAAAGTAAGTCAAAATAAAAGTGAACCAAACTCAACAAGATTGATAGCAACTACTCCTACAAGTGCCTAGAGGCCATAACATGCATTAAAACTACTTTTGACCATAGAAATTTGACATGCAAGCTCAAGAACAGGGTCACCTAAGCAGAAAAAATTTGCAATGAATAAAGCACTAGAACAGAAACTAATTGGACCATTGGAGGAGTCACATACCGAAGAACAATCCCCCAAAGCAGTTTTGTGAATGGAGCTTTGAGCATGGAGATCAAAAATGGCAGCAAGATGAGCTAGAACTCGGGTTTGAGCTGGTGGATGATTTTTCTGGAGGAAGACGAAGTGTGTGGGTGCATGAGGCAGGGGGCGCGCCCTCCACCCTCGTGGGCACATGGTGGGTCCCCCTGGTGTGTTCTTAGTGCCAATAATTCTTAAATATTCTAGAAAAATCATATTAAATTTTCTAGACATTTGGAGAACTTTTATTTTCGGGGTATTCTTTTATTGCAAGGATAATTCAGAAAATAGACAGAAAATATTATTTTTGCTTTATTTAATCTAAATAACAAAAAGTAAAAGGTGTGTACAGAGAGTTGTGCTTTCTAACTTCATCCATCTCATGCTCATCAAAAGGAATCCATTAACATGGTTGATCAAGTCTTGTTAACAAACTCTTTTCGAATAACATTAAACCAGAGAATTTTTGAATAACACTAAGTTACCCCAACGGGGATATGCATGTCCCCAACAATAAGAATATTTCTTCGTGACAGTAGGAAGAGGAAATTCAAAACCTCCAATAATAATCGTTGAAGTTTTTCCAATATAATTAATATTGTGGACTTGAGGTTGTTTCCACGGAAAGTGTACCGTGTGCTCATTACCATTAACATGAAAAGTGGCATTGCCTTTGTTGCAATCAATAACAGCCCCTGCAGTATTTAGAAAGGGTCTACCAAGAATAATAGACATACTATCGTCCTTGGGAATATCAAGAATAACAAAGTCCGTTAAAATAATAACGTTTGCAACCACAACAGGCACATCCTCACAAATACCGACAGGTATAGCAGTTGATTTATCAGCCATTTGCAAAGATATTTTAGTAGGTGTCAACTTATTCAAATCAAGTCTACGATACAAAGAGAGAGGCAAAACACTAACACCGGCTCCAAGATCACATAAAGCAGTTTTAACATAGTTTCTTTTAATGGAGCATGGTATAGTTGGTACTACTGGATCTCCAAGTTTCTATGGTATTCCACCCTTAATAGTATAATTAGCAAGCATGGTGGAAATTTCAGCTTCCGGTATCTTTCTTTTATTTGTAACAATATCTTTCATGTACTTAGCATAAGGATTCATTTTAAGCATATCAGTCAAACGCATATGCAAAAAGATAGGTCTAATCATTTCAGCAAAGCGCTCAAAATCCTCATCATCCTTTATTTTGGATGGTTTAGGAGGAAAAGGCATAGGTTTGTGAACCCATGGTTCTCTTTCTTTATCGTGCTTCCTAGCAACAAAGTCTCTCTTATCATAACGTTGATTCTTTGATTGTGGGTTATCAAGATCAACAACAGGTTCAATCTCTACATCATTGTCATTGCTAGGTTGAGCATCAACATGAACACCATCATTAATATTATCACTAGGTTCATGTTCATTAGCAGATTGTGTTTCAGCATCAGAAATAGAAATACCATTGGGATTCTCAGGCATGTCGACAACAGGTTCACTAGAAGCATACAAAGTCCTATCAATTTTCTTTTTTCTTCCTTTTAGAAGGACTAGGTGCATCAACATTAGTTCTCTGAGAATGTTGCTCAATTCTCTTAGTATCACCCTTAGGATACAAAGGTTCCTAAGTCATTTTACCCCCTCTAGTCATAACTCTAACATCATTATCATTCTTCTTATCATTTAATTCATTGAGCAAATCATTCTGAGCCTTAAGCACTTGTTCAACTTGAGTGGTAACCATAAAAGCATGTTTACTAATAAGTTTAAGTTCCCCTTTAACTCTATACATATAATCACTCAAATGTTCATAAGCATTATGTTTCAATTGTCTACAAACATAAGCATTGAAGTTTTCTTGGTTAACAATAAAATTATCAAACTCATCTAAGCATTGGCTAGCAGACTTATAACGAGGAATGTCACCTTCATGAAATCTATGGAGAGAATTTACCTTTACTACCTGTGTCGGGTTATCAAGACCCTGTATTTCTTCACTAGGTGGTAAATTCTTAACATATTTAGCTTTAATACCCTTTTCTTTTATAGATTTCTTTGCCACTTGCATATCTTCGGGACTGAGAAATAGAATACCCCTTTTCTTCGGAGTCGGCTTAGGAGTTGGTTCAGGAAGTGTCCAATCATTTTCATTACTCAACATATTATTCAATAACAATTCAGCTTGATCAACAGTTCATTCCCTGAAAACACAACCAGCACAACTATCCAGGTGGTCTCTGGAAGCATTGGTTAGTCCATTATAAAAGATATCAAGTATTTCATTTTTCTTGAGAGGACGATCAGGCAAAGCATTAAGTAATTGGAGTAGCCTCCCCCAAGCTTGTGGGAGACTCTCTTCTTCAATTTGCACAAAATTATATATTTCTCTTAAGGCATCTTGTTTCTTATGAGTGGAGAAATATTTAGCAGAGAAATAATAAATCATATCCTGGGGACTACGCACACAACCAAGATCAAGAGAATTGAACCATATTTTAGCATCACCCTTTAATGAGAACAGAAACAACTTAAGGATAAAGTAATAGTGAGTTTTCTCATCATTAGTGAACAAGGTGGTTATATGATTTAATTTAGTAAGATGTGCCACAACAGTTTCAGATTCATAGCCATAAAAAGGATCAGATTCAACCAAAGTAAATAACTTAGGATCGATAGAGAAATCATAATCCTTATCAGAGATACAGATAGGTGAAGTAGCAAAAGCAGGGTCATGTTTCATTCTAGCATTCAAGGATTTTTCTTTCATCTTAGGTAACAATTTCTTAAGATCATATCTATCATTGCAAGCTAAAAAGTCTCTAGCAGTTTCTTCATCCGTAACATAACCCTCAAGAAGAATCTTCATCATCACTTTCATCAATAATTTCATTCTCTCTAACCCTAGAAAGTTGTTCATCAAGAAATTCACCTAGTGGCACAGTATTATCATGCATAGAAGTAGCTTCATCATAAGTATCATGCAAAGCAGAAGTGGCATCATCAATAACATGCGACATATCAGAGTGAATAGCAGGTGTAGGTGTCACAAGTTTACTCATAACAGAAGGTGAATCAAGTGCAGAGCTAGATGGCAGTTCCTTACCTCCCCTTGTAGTTGAGGGAAAAATCTTGGTTCTTTCATCTTTCAAGTTCTTCATAGTGATCAACAGATATAAATCCCAAGTGACTCAAAGAATAGAGCTATGCTCCCCGGCAACAGCGCCAGAAAATAGTCTTGATAACCCACAAGTATAGGGGATCGCAACAATTTTTGAGGGGAGAGTATATTCAACCCAAATTTATTGGTTCGACCCAAGCTTCTGGAGGCAGGTATAATTTATCCCATTGCTGACAGTCAGTGGGTAAGTCATGTCCATTGTGTCCCTAAGAAGGGAGGTATTACTATTGTTCCTAATGATAAAGATGAATTGATCCCACAAACAGTTGTTACAGGTTATAGAATGGTAATTGATTTCCACAAATTAAATAAAGCTACTAAATAGGATCATAACCCTTTACCTTTTATTGATCAAATGCTAGAAAGATTGTCCAAACATACATATTTTTGCTTTCTAAATGGTTATTCTAGTTTCTCTCAAATACCCGTGTCCAAAGAGGAACAAGAAAAGACAACTTTTACTTGCCCTTTCGGTACCTTTGCTTATAAACGTATGCCTTTTGGTTTATGCAATGCACCTGCTACCTTTCAAAGATGTATGACCGCTATATTCTTTGACTTTTGTGAAAAGATTGTTGAGATATTCATGGATGATTTTTCCGTTTATGTAATGTCTTTTGATGATTGCTTAAGCAACCTTGATCGAGTTTTGTAGAGATGTGAAGAAACTAATCTTGTCTTGAATTGGGAGAAGTGCCACTTTATGGTTAATGAAGGTATTTTCTCAGGGCATAAAGTTTCTGAAAGAGGTATTGAAGTTGATAAAGCTAAAGTTGATTCTATTGAAAAGATGTCGTGTCCTAAGGACATTAAAGGTATAAGAAGTTTCCTTGGTCATGCCGGTTTTTATAGGAGGTTCATTAAGGACTTCTCTAAAATTTCTCGGCCTCTGACTAATCTCTTACAAAAAGATGTTCCTTTTGTTTTTGATGATGATTGTGCAGAAGCATTTGAAATACTTAAGAAAGCCTTGATCTCTGCACCTATTGTTCAGCCACCTGATTGGAATTTACCCTTTGAAATTATGTGTGATGCTAGTGATTATGCTGTAGGGGCTGTTCTAGGACAAAGAGTTGATAAGAAATTAAATGTTATCCAATATGCTAATAAAACTCTGGATAGTGCCCAGAGAAATTATGCTACTACTGAAAAAGAATTTTTAGCAGTTGTATTTGCTTGTGATAAGTTCAGACCTTATATAGTTGATTCTAAAGTAACTGTTCACACTGATCATGCTGCTATTAAAATATCTTATGGAAAAGAAAGATGCTAAACCTAGACTTATTATATGGGTTCTCTTGCTACACGAATTTTATTTGCATATTATTGATAGAAAGGGAGCTGGGAACCCCGTTGCAGACAACTTGTCTAGATTAGTGAATGTTCTTGATGACCCACTACCTATTGTTGATAGCTTTCCTGATGAACAACTAGCAGTCATAAATGCTTCTCGTACTGCTCCATGGTATGCTGATTATGCTAATTATATTGTTGCTAAATTTATACCACCTAGTTTCACATACCAGCAAAAGAAAAGGTTCTTCTATGATTTAAGACATTACTTTTGGGATGACCCGCACCTTTATAAAGAGGGAGTAGGTGGTGTCATTAGACGGTGTGTACCTGAGCATCAACAGGAACAGATCCTACGCAAGTGTCACTTTGAGGCTTATGGAGGACACCATGCTGGAGATAGAACTGCACATAAGGTATTGCAATCCGGTTTTTAGTGGCCTACTCTCTTCAAGGATGCCCGTAAGTTTGTTTTGTCTTGTGATGAATGTCAAAGAATTCGTGATATTAGTATACGTCAAGAAATGCGTATGAATTATTCAATTGTTATCGAACCATTTGATGTTTGGGGCTTTGATTATATGGGACCGTTTCTTTCCTCTAATGGGTATACACATATTTTAGTTGCCGTTGATTACGTTACTAAGTGGGTAGAAGCTATTCCAACTAGTAGTGCTGATCATAACACCTCTATTAAGATGCTTAAAAAGTTATTTTTCCGAGGTTTGGAGTCCCTAGATACTTAATGACTGATGGTGGTTCACATTTTATTCATGGTGCCTTTCGTAAAATGCTTGCTAAGTATGATGTTAATCATAGAATTGCATCTCCTTATCACCCACAGTCTAGGGGTCAAGTAGAACTAAGCAATAGAGAGCTTAAATTAATTTTGCAAAAGACTGTTAATAGATCTAGAAAGAATTGGTCCAAGAAACTTGATGATGCATTATGGGCTTATAGAATTGCATATAAAAATCCTATGGGTATGTCTCCGTATAAAATGGTTTATGGTAAAGCTTGTCCCTTACCTCTCAAACTGGAACATAAGGCATATTGGGCCATTAAAGAGCTCAACTATGACTTCAAACTTGCGGGTGAAAAGAGGCTTTTTGACATTAGCTCACTTGATGAATGGAGAACCCAGGCCTATGAACATGCCAAACTATTTAAAGAAAAAGTTAAAAGATGGCATGACAAAAGGATACAAAAATGTGAGTTTAATGTAGGTGATTATGTATTGTTATACAACTCTCATTTAAGAATTTTTGCCGAAAAACTCTCTAAATGGGAAGGTCCTTACATCATCGAGGAGGTCTATCGTTCCGGTGCCGTAAAAATCAACAACTTCGAAGGCACAAATCGGAGGGTGGTGAATGGTCAAAGAATCAAACATTATATCTCAGGTAATCCCATAAATGTTGAAACTAGTGTTATTGAAACCGTAACCCTAGAGGAATACATAAGGGAAACTTTCCAGAACGTTTCAGACTCTGAAAATGAAGAGGTATGAGGTACGACAAGTAAACCGACTCCAAAACAGTTCTAATAACATTTTTTCTCCGTTTTGGAATATTTAAGAAAATAGGAAAATTAGAATTAGTCCAGGAAGGACACGAGGCGTCCACGAGCGTGGAGGGCAAGCCCTACCCCCCTGGGCGCGCCCCCTGCCTCGTGGGCACCTCTTGTGCTCTCCGGACTCCGTTTTCTTACACGATACTTCTTTCGGTCGGTAAACATTCATTATATAATCTCTTGAAGGTTTTGACCACCGTACCTCACAAACATCCTCTATTTTTGTTTCGAGCTATTTCTGCTGCAGATTAGAGCAATATGTCATCCCAAGATTCGGAGGGAGAAAGCTATGTGGCTGATTACCTTGCAGATCATAAGGCCTATGGGGACTTGGAGCATTGTGGTTGGACCACAGAGGAAGAAGAAGACGATGAGCCTAGGGGAAAGGAGGAGACGAGCTCAGATGAAGATGAAGTCCCACTACCTCAACCTGGGGACATGCATGTGGAGTTCAAAAAACCAAGCCTCCCGAACAGAGCAAAGAAACCTAAGATCAAGTTTATCCTTTTCGCCTCTTGCAGGAGAACAAACAGGAACTTTGCAAGAAGGTATTAAGCCTTGAGCAGGAGATCGGTGACCCTAGGGAGCAAAATTCTATCCTCAAGCGCAAATTAAGGAAGAAGCACACGCCATCAACAACTCCATCATCACCACCTCCGAAGGAGAAATAAACACATGGGTATGGGTACTCCCCTTGGCAACTGCCAAGCTTGGGGGAGTGCCCCGGTATCGTATCACCATCACTTTTATCTTTACCGCTTTTCTTAGTTCGGTCCTTTTGGTAATATCTTGATCTAGTGGAATAAAGTTTTAGCATGATCTAGTTTTGAGTTTTGCTTTATGATCCTTCTATGTAATCGAGTCCGTGAGCTATATATAATAAATATTAGTGTTGAGTCAAGGGCTTGATTATCTTGCTATGATCTTGAGGGAATAAAATAAAAGAGATGGAATAAAAAGAAATGAAGAGATCATATGGATCTTATGGAGAGTAATGACTTCACATATGAAGAGTATGATGAATAAAAGTTGTTGAGAGTTGACAAACATTGGTCATCATTGCAATTAATAGGATGTAATTAAGAAAGAGAGGTTTTCACATATGAATATACTATCTTGGACATCTTTTTATGATTGTGAGCACTCATTAAAATATGACATGCTAAAGAGTTGATGTTGGACAAGGAAGACAACGTAATGGGTTATGTTTCCTTACATCTGAGATAAATTATATTGTCATGGATCATCCAACATGTTGAGCTTACCTTTCCCTCTCATGCTAGCCAAATTCTTTGCACCAAGTAGAGATACTACTTGTGCTTCCAAATATCCTTAAACCTAGTTTTGCCATGAGAGTCCACCATATCTACCTATGGATTGAGTAAGATCCTTCAAGTAAGTTGTCATCGTTGCAAGCAATAAAAATTGCTCTGTAAATATGCATGATTTATTAGTGCGGCGAAAATAAGCTTTATACGATCTTGTGATGTGGAAGAAATAAAAGCGACGAACTGCATAATAAAGGTCCATATCACAAGTGGCAATATAAAGTGACGTTCTTTCACATTAAGATTTTGTTCATCCAACCATGAAAGCACATGACAACCTCTGCTTCCATCTGCGAACGGCCTATCTTTTATTCTTGTCTTATACTTCATGCAAAGAGTGACGGTGATCTTCACCTGTCCCTTTTACATTTTATCCTCTGGAAAGCACAATGTGTTAGAAAGATCCTGATATTTCTGCACATATTTTATGCAAAGAGTCATGGTATTTTTTATATATTCCAAAAATATTCTCCGTGAAGTTTCAGGTCATTCTGAGAACTTTTATTTTTGCATAAAAATAACACCATGGCAATTCTGCTGAAAATAGCGTCAGTCGGGGTTAGTTCCATCCATATCATGCAAGTTAGAGTCCAAAACAAGGTCAAAAGCATTTGGAAAAGTAGATACGATGGAGACGTATCAAGCCCCCCTCCTCCTCCACCTTCTTCCCTGGCCTCCCCCTTGATGGGAGGAGAGTCCCCCCTCTGGTCCATGTCCTCCCTGGCGATGGAGGGACGGGAGGCCCTCCGAGATTGGATCTCCCTCTCTGTTCTCTTCTATTTCGTGTCCCTGTTTTCTGGTCGAAAACTGTTTCCTATATTCCCGAAGATCCGTAACTCCGATTGCGCTGAGATTTCAAGATGATTTTTTTCCGGATATATGCTTCCTTGTGCCTGAAGTAGAGCTCCAACCGACGTACAAGGAGGGCATGACCCACCACCATGCGCCTGGGCTGCCTAGCGCGCCCAGGTGTGTGGTGGCTGTGGGCCCCCGTTTGCGTTGATTCCACCTCCCAAAAAATCACAAATATTACAAAATAATTCTTCATAAATTTTTATCGCGTTTGGACTTCGTTTGATATGGATATTCTGGGAAGCAAAAAACTTTCCAAAAAACAAGAACTGGCACTGGGCGCTGGAACAATAGGTTAGTCCAATAAATCATATAAAATGTTGCCAAAAGTATGTGCAAGTTGTATAATATTGGCATGAAACAATAAAAAATTATAGATACGACATAGACGTATCAATGAGCTGGACAAGGGACTTGTTGTTGTTGAGCATTTTCCTCAGTGTCATTTTCTTCAGGATCAATAGTTTCTTCACGGCAGGGAATGATCACTTCTTCTTCAGCTATTTCTTCACTAGGTACAATTTCACTAGTTCCCATCAACTTGATAGATTCCTCGTGAGGCATTTCACCTAGTACACGAGGCAGGTGCTCTCTTTGTGAGCCGTTAGTTTCATCGAACCGCACATCTACAGTTTCAACAACCTTATAGTGACATGTGTTGAACACTCTGTAGGCGTGCGAGTCCATTCCGTAACCAAGCATAAAACCCTCATGTGCTTTTAGTGCAAATTTAGAATTGTGATGTGGATCTCTAATCCAACATTTAGCACTGAAGACTTTGAAACAACTCACATTGGGTTTCTTGTCAGTGACGAGCTCACATGATGTCTTCTTGAGGAATTTGTGAAGATATACCTGATTGATGATGTGACACGCAGTATCAATTGCTTCATGCCACCATCGATGAGAAGTCTTATATTCATCAAGCATAGTGCAAGCCATCTTGATGAGTTTTTTGTTCTTGCGTTCTGTAACCCCATTCTGTTGAGGGGTGTATGGAGCAGATAGCTCATGGTGATACCAAGTTCGTCAAGATAGTCATCAAGGCTGATGTTCTTGAACTCGGTTCCGTTATCGCTTCTGATGTGCTTGATCTTGAGACCATATTTCATCATGGCCCGATTTGCGAACTGTCTGAAGACACCCTGCACATGAGTCTTGAAGGTAATGATATGCACCCAGGTGTAACGAGAATAATCATCAATTATGACGAATCCATAGAGTGATGATGCATTGGTTAGTGTGGCATAATGAGTGTGACCAAAGAGATCCATATGAAGTAATTCAAAGGGACGAGTAGTGGTCATGATTGTCTTCGCGCAATGCTTGGATTTGGTCATCTTTCTAGACTCACAAGGATGGCAATGGGTAGGGTATGGGGCGGGTAAAGCAATACCATACCCATACCCATGTAGTCAATGGGTACAAAGTTCTACCCATACCCGTATCCATGGGTAGGAAACTTTACCTGTACCCATACCTGACAAGTACCCATACCCATTGGGTACACAAGTTATTTGCAATTTTACATTCATCTATAGCACATTTGGCAAAAACAACATTGATCTAAGTCAATAACAGGTAGATGAGTACATGACAATTATGTCAATTAAAATTGACAATTGGTGACAATTTAACATAGGTTCACAAGCTTATGAACAACTTTAACATAGGTACACTTGTAAATCATGGGTAAGGTTCACATGTCATTATAAACAGGTAGGTATGAGTATATCCATGGGTAAAAGGCTATACCGGTGCCCTACCGATGAATTAACGGGTAGGGTATGGATACCACCTATGGGTATAAAATCGTGTCCATACCCGGCTGTCGGTGGGAAACGACACCTATGGGGTCACTAGGATCCCTTCTACGGTTGGCGGGCGCAGGGTTGTGCGAAGAGCGGGTCTGGCGGTCAGCACACAAATCGTTTACCCAGGTTCGGGCCGCGGAGATGCATAAAACCCTAGTCCTACTTTTATGTGTATTTAGGTGTTCTTGTGTTCTTGAATTAGCTACAGTAGCTCTCGAGTCCAAAATATCCGAATCCCTCTCCAGTACGCCTTGGGCCTCCTTTTATAGACAAAAAGGGGTTGCCACAGTGGCACACAAGAGGTGGAAAGGTGTACAGGGGCTAAGTCTATCCCCTGGCATCGTTGGACAAACGCATTTAATGCGCTGCCGACGTGCCTCTCTTGCTTTATTGGGGACGGCAAAGAAGCTCATCCGAGCTGTCGTCACCTCTCCTGGCCCCGATGCGCGTCCAAGCTGACGAGGCGTTGTAGCGCCACATTGGCTGGCTGTTGGGCTGGCGCCGTGGTGGAGCCTTCACGAAGATCTGCATGCCACCACGCAGATGCTTGCTGAGTTGGTGTTGAGGCCGCACGCTGCCACACAGATGCCTGCTCAGCTGGTCGAGCTGGCAGCTGTATGGGAGCGGCAGTGGAGGCTTTGCCAGACGCGGGCCTGGCTGTGGCCCACGGGCGTGCTTGGCAAGGGTCTTACCGAGGGCCCGACAAGGGTCTCGCTGCGGCACCGCGATCGTCCCTAGCAAGGGTGTTGCCGGGGGTTTTGTGGATCTCCTTGGCAAGGATCTCACCAAGGGTCGTCGTCTTCTGGTTCTCATCTGATCTTGTGTGTCTATGACCTATACAAAGATCTGCATGCCACCATGGAGGTGTCTCCCGAGCCTTGGTTCCAATATGACGTAGGAACCCCTTAGGCTCAAGGGTGGAGCGCTCTGCTGGTGTTAGGCAAGTTGCCCCAGCAAGGATCTTGCCGAGGCTGCGGAAGCCACCCCGGCAAGATTCTTGCCGAGGGAGTCCACCTTGCCCTCTTGCTCTCTTTGCGTCTCTGGTCTTGGCGATGCTCTGGTCATTTTGTGCTCTGGAATCCCTCCGCTTCCCTGCTTAGTGTGGCCGTGGGCGCGGCTCTGACTGCCCGTGCACAACTAAAGGGGTGCAAAAGGAGAGCCCCTACTTTTGTACACTGACAGGAGCCCCCGGGCCTGGGCCACACATAAGCGCGACGCGTTTTTGGGCTAAGCCCAGAACGATGCGCGGGCAGGTGGGGCAGATTTTTACCGCAATAATTTCCCATCCGCTGCGCTTCCCCACGACCCCTATTGAACGCGCGACGTGCAGGGTTATGCGTGACGTGGGGGTCGTGCGTGGGGAGGTTTTCGCATGCATGCGTCACATCATGGTAAAGAGGCGGCTCGTGCCTGCCCCGTAAAAAGAGGAAAACGTAGAGGCGCGCTCATTTACTGAGTGGGCTCGGGTCGTGGTCTTCAAGGCGCCCGCGCCCCATGACCACGGGGTGGAGAACGACCGTCTCATATGCCCCCTCAGTTTCTGCTCACCCGCCACGTGTCCCCCGTGCTTTGAAGGTGGTAGGCGGTGGGTGCGGGCCTTGAATGGTGAGGTGGGGAAACGGGCTGCTGCTGATTGGGGCAGTTAGTCGGCCTCGATTCCCTGCGCCCCTGATGGTTGGATTGGCTGAGTGGGGCGGCCGAGTACCGACCATGCCCCTTTATAAGAAGGGGGAGGGGGATGGCCTCCCACAATCTTTCATCATCCCTCTCCTTCCACCTCGGCTCCGCTCTTTCATCTATCATGGCGAGAGGGGGCGCCGGTCCTTTGACGGTGGCGGAGAGGGTCTCTGCTCGACAGCGCGTCCCTCCTTCCCAAGTGCCCGCGGCGGTGGAGCCGGCCACGAGAGGAAGGGGAAGGGGCGAGGCCGAGGCCGGTGTGGCGCTCGGGGAAGAGGGGGACGGGGCGGCGCACCGGCCTTGCCTCCGCCAGCGATGCCTCCTCCGATGGAGGGCCACGTCAGGGACTAGCCTCGTGAGTTCTTCATCAGGCTGCGTCGGGCACCGCGTCATCGCCTTCGTCTTCCTGCACCATTCGCTCGGGAGATGGAGCTCGATCCGCCCCAGACTCTGAGGTTGCACATGAGGGGCTGCGGGAACGGCGGCACGCGGGTCGATGTCGACTTCCCCGCCCCTCAGGTCCTGTATCTTCGCCACGGATGGAAGACCTTCGCTTGCATCCATAGCCTGACGGCGGGGCTCATTCTCTATTTCAAATTAATGGAGAACGGCCTGCTCTCTGTCAAGGTCTTTGGAGACTCTGGAACTCGCCTGAAGTGCTGCGTGGAGAGCTCCTCTGATGATGAAGACTCCTCTTCAAGCGGGAGTGATGAGGAGGACAACGACAGCGATGACGAGAGCATCGAGCGGGGGCATGTCGATCTCATCTCCGACTGACTGCGTCGCCCCTCCCTTCGCCATGCGCTCTGCCAAGGGCCTTCCTCGTCAAGCTCTCCATCGGCGCGTTCCCCGTCCCTTCCTTTTTGCCTTCACCTGCTGCACCTGGGAGGAAAGGGGCAAGAACGGGGATCACGGGGCACTTATCTTTTCTAGTTTGTAAGCCTGCGGGCACTTGTTAGATCTCAAAATTTGTAATCTCCTTGCTCGTGTACCCATTCCGTATGAATTGTACTTGTTTGCAATGTATGAATGAAAGGAAGGGTGTTTGTCGGGTTTTGTTTGCGCGTGGGCGAGGGCCACACAGAGGAACGCGTCCTCGTTATCTTAAGATAAACATGGTCTCCCGGCAACAGGCCTTGTCGTCCTCCTTCTCTACGGCCCGACTATGCTCACACTCTTGGTGGAGGTAGGGTCGAGTAGGATTAGGCCTTTCGCTCGCCCTCTTCCCACCGCACTACAACCAAGTTCCGGTCCAAAGTAGAGTTTTTCGACACGGAACGGAGGGGGCAAGATGGTACGATCGCGAGCGAAGCCTTATACATTCAAGGTTCACATGGGCACACGGAGTGGGGGGAGAAAAACTTATCTGATGTTGCAGCCCCGGGCAACCTTGGCTTGCCATGGTTAGATCCTTGAGTCTGCAGCCCCCGGCAACCTTGGTTTGCCGGGGCTGGAGCGCCGGCCCGTTCTTTCTCCTCCCAATAGTCCAACAGAAATGTTCATGTACCCTGCGAACCAAATAAGACGGAAAGGAACATAACGATGCACACTCGACCTCTATGCTAGGGGTTAGCCGCCGCCAAGCACTATCAACCCTAACCGAGGGAGAGACTCAACCTAGCATGCATGCTATAACTTAGGGCACCAGCGCTTCATTTATTTATGCTCAGGGTCTGCGTCCGGCTTTGTACAATGGGTTACATGCCTTGCCGGCAAGGCATGTACAAAAGGTGGTTTGCCGGGGGGGCCTGGCAACCGCGCCTTATGGGTAGAACTTGCGAAGATGTTCGATGTTCCAGCAGTTGCTCATTGGAACGCCATCTTCGGTCTCCAGGCGGACTGCGCCAGGCCTGGTGACTCGTATTACCTGGTAAGGGCCTTCCCACTTCGGCGTCAACTTGTTGGAATTCTTTTCCGACTGAACGTGCCGAAGAACAAGGTCGCCTTCCTCAAAGCTTCGGGCATGAACCTTGCGGCTATGGTAGCGGTGCAAGGCTTGCTGGTAGGGCGCTGCTCGTACAGCCGCCCGAAGACGATCTTCCTCAAGGAGTGTCGCATCATCTTGCCGCAACTGCTTTTGCTCAAGCTCATTATAAGCGAGCACTTGAGGTGACCCGTATGTGAGTTCTGTGGGGAGAACTGCTTCTGCCCCGTAAACAAGGGGGAAGGGTGTCTGACCGGTGGCTCGATTTGGCGCTGATTGACCAAAGAACCGCCGGCAATTCATCAATCCAGCGTCGTCCGCACCTGCGTAGCCTGTCAAAAGTCCTTGTCCGGAGGCCTCGCAACACTTTAGCATTTGCCCTCTCAGCCTGGCCGTTGCTTCATGGATGTGCAACAGAAGCAAAACAGATCTTGCTGCCGAGGTCCTGGATGTACTGCATGAAGGTGTGGCTCGTGAACTGTGTGCCATTGTCGGTGATGATCCTGTTTGGCACACTGAAACGCTAGACTAGCCTCTTGAAGAATTTGACGGCTGATTCTGCTGTCACCTTTCTCACTGTCTCCACCTCCGGCCACTTCGTGAACTTGTCGATTGCAACATACAAGTACTCAAAGCCCTCGGCAGCATGGGGAAAGGGGCCCAGTATGTCGAGCCCCCAGACCGAGAATGGCCAAGAGAGAGGGATTTTTTGGAGCGCTTGAGCTGGTTGATGAAGCTTCTTCGAATGGAACTGACACGCTTCACACTTGATTACTAGTGTCGTTGCATCCTGGAGGGCGGTGGGCCAGAAAAAACCTTGCCGGAATGCCTTGCCGGCAAGGGCCCTTAACCCTATGTGGGAGCCACATATGCCTCTGTGTATCTCTGCCAACAACTCCAGTCCTTTCTCCCGGGGAATGCACTTCAATTTCACATTGTTTGGTCTTTTTCTGTACAGGACGTCCTCGACGAACTGATACATGGCAGACCGACGGGCTACTTTCTCCGCTTCTTTCTGCTTCTCAGGGAGTTCCCCTGTTTGGAGGAATCATACAGTATGTTGTGCCCATGCCGGAGCCTGAGGCTCGATGGCAAGGACTAAAGGCACTTCCCCGACCACCGGAGCAACTATCTCTACAGCCTTCACTTGACGCCCCGCCGGAGTCGGTTGCCCCACGGCTGGCTCAGTGCCCACGGCAACATCCTTGCCGGCAGCTCCTGAGAGCTCGGTGGGAAAGTACTTGTCGGGGCCTAATTTCCTTCGCTTGTTCTGCTCTGTTGATGGTTCAATGGATGGTTGAGTCAGCAGAAGCACAAAAGTACCTGGTTCCACAGGTAGTTTGAAGGTAGTGCGCTTCGACAGGTAGTCGACGATGTCGTTCTCCACTCAAGGAACATGTTCCGCCTGTATACCGTCAAAGTGCTCCTCCATCTTCCTCACCTCATCCACATAGGACTCCATCAACGGGCTGTGATAATCTTTGTTGACTTGCCTGACAACGAGCTGTGAATCACCCCTGACGATGAGCTTCTTCATCCCGAGGTCTACCGTGATCCTGAGACCGGCAAGCAACCCCTCATATTCAGTAGTGTTGTTTGTGGACATCTCCCTGGGAAAGTGCATATGGATTACATACTTGAGGTGCTCTCCGGTGGGTGCGACGAGCAGCACACCAGCACCGACGCCATGCAGCAAGAAAGCCCCATCAAAGTACATAATCCAGTTGTGACTTGCCTCCTTGCCGGGGAGGGTGGTCTCCTGGATCTCTTCGTCTGGCATCGAGGTCCACTCGGCAATGAACTCTGCCAAGACTCTGCTCTGGATTGTCGAAGTACTTTCAAACTTCAAACCAAAGCTTGACAGCTCCACATCCCACTCCACAATCCTCCCGGTTGCATCTAGGTTGTGCAATATCCGTTGCAATGGGAGGCGGGTGATGGCGGTGATCTCGTGTGCCTGGAAGTAATGATGCAGCTTTATTCAGGCCATAAGGGGGGCGAAGCGCAATTTCTGCACACTGGAGTACCTCGACCTAGCCCCTGCAAGAGGGAGCTAACAAAGTAAATCGGGTGATGCATCATTTTCTTCTTCGGCAACACTTCGTCTGGTTGCGTAGGCCCTGCCCCGCCAGCGTTGGACCCTGCCGGGGGCCTTGCCTCTTCGTCGACCTCCCTCTGCGCCACTAGTGCGGCACTGACCACTTGGTTCATCGCCGCTAGGTACATCAGCAACGGTTGATGGGGTTTGGGCGCAACCAGTATCGGTGTAGAGGAGAGGTATTTCTTCAAATCTTGCAGCGCTGCTTCGGCCTCTATGGTCCATTCCATTGGTCCCACCTTTTCAAGATTTTGAAAAAGGGAAGGGCACGCTTAGTAGACCTGGAGATGAATCTGCTCATGGCGGCAACGCACCCAGTGAGCCGACGCACGTCTTTGATCCGCTTGGGTGCCCTAATCTGCTCAATAGCCTCGATCTTGTCTGGATTTGCCTCGATCCCACGCTGTGACACAAAGAACCTGAGAAGTTTGCCGGACAGAACGCCGAAGACACACTTCTCAGGGTTCAACTTGAGGTTGATCTTGCGCAGATTCGCAAACATATGTTCCAGATCTTGTACAAGTGTCGCCCTGTCTTTGGTTTTGACCACTATCTCATCCATATAACCTTCCATATTTCTATGTAGTTGGGGCTCAAAAGCAATCTGGACCGCCCTTGCAAACATCGAGTCATCACTCTTCAACCCGAAAGGCATCCGTAAAAAGCAATACATGCCACATGGGGTGATGAACGCCGTCTTCTCTTTGTCTTCTTTCGCCATGAAGATTTGGTGGTACCCCGAGTAGGCATCAAGGAATGATAGCAGGTCACACCTGGCCATGGAGTCAACAATGTGGTCAGTGCGCGGCAACGGGAAAGGGTCCTTGGGATAGGCCTTATTGATATCTGTGTAGTCAATACACAGCCTCCACTTCCCATTTGCCTTGCGCACTACTACCGGATTGGCAAACCACGTCGGATGGAGTACTCCTCTCACCAAACCTGTCGCTTCCAACTTCCTGATATCCTCCGTAATGAACTCCTGCCATTCCAAAGCTTGCTTCCTGACCTTCTGCTTGACGGGTCGCGCATGAGGACAGACAGCAAGATGGTGCTCAATCACCTCCCTGGGAACGCCGGGGATGTCGGATGCTTGCCATGCAAACATGTCAGCATTCGCCTGTAGGAAGGTGACGAGCGCGCTTTCCTATTTGCTGTCCAGGGTGGAGCTTATCATGAAAGCCCCTCCTGTGCCATCCTCCTCGATGGACACCCTCTTGGTCTCTGGTGGCGCAGCTCTGGATTTCTTGCTCTTGCTGGTAGAGCTCTTTGGCACGTCCTCGATGGGAGCACAACACTCCGAAGAGGTGCGCTTGCCGGAGTGGGTGCGAGAGGTCTTGCCGGTCTTCTTCCCTGTTGGGGCTCCAGCGGAAGGAGCGAGTGCCTTGGCAGCAGTCGCTGCAACTGCTTCCCGGTAGAGTTGGTCGGCACAGATTAGTGCATCCTTCTTGTCGGAGGGGAGAGTGATGATGGTCATCGGCCCCGGCATCTTCAGTGTGTTGTAGGTGTAATGCCACGCCGCCATAAACTTGGCTAGTGTCGGGCGGCCGAGAATCCCGTTGTAGGGCAAGGGGATCTCGGCTACATCGAAAACAATCCTCTCTGACCTATAGTTTAACTCGCCTCCAAATGTGACGGGAAGCGTGACCTTACCCCTCGGCTATTTCCTCCCTGGGTTGACCCCTTGAAACGTGCCCGTGTCTTCGATGTCTCCATCAGGAATCTGCAGCCTTTTGATCACAACGGGCAAGATTAAGTTCAGACTAGCCCCGCCGTCAACTAGCATATTCGTCACCTTGAGGTTGCGTATTGTTGGCGAAACCAACAATGGCAAACACCCGACCGCAGTCATGCGATTAGGGTGGTCCTCGGCGTCGAAAATGATAGGCGTGCTGGACCATTTCAGTGACCTCTGAGCATCGAGGGATGGTTCCATTGTTGTAATCTCACGCGCCTACTGCTTGAGTTGGCGGTGAGAAGTGTGCAACGAGGTGCCACCGTCGACGCACATGGCCTCCGTAGCCTTCTGGAACTTGTGCTCGCCAGACTCGTCATCCTCGTCATGATCATCATCTACTTGCTTCTTGTCGTGGCCCCGGGGGGCTCTCTTGCTGATTATCCTTTCCGCGGCGGCCTCCTTGGCTGCCACGCTTCTTGCCAGACCCCTCGACACCATACTGGCCCTTCTCCTTGTTCCGCCTCTCATATTCGGCTTTTTGCTTCTCAGCAAGCAGCTCGACTTGCCGGCAGTTCTAGAGGTCGTGCCCCTTGGTGCGGTGAATCTTGAAATATTGCTTGTCGGAGGCTCCTAGCTTGACGGCAGCCGCCAAGGCCCGACAAGTGGCGCACCCGGCAATTTCCTTGCTGGAGTCGTCTGCCTTGGCCTTCTTGGCAGTGCCGGCGTCCTTGGATCCCTCGACGACAAGCACGGTCTTGCCCTTGCCCTTCCTGTTGCGGCGCCGGCCCTTTTTCATCGGGGTGGCCGCGTCTTCGTCTATGGAGTCGGTTTCCGCGTCGGCGTCCTCGCCGGGGTATATCCTCCCCTCTTCCGCTCGAGCACACCTATCGGCCAGAATGTAAAGTTCGGCCACATCCTTGACCTTTTTCATCGCCATCTCTTCGTGCATCTTGCGGTTGCGCACATTCTGATGGAATGCGCTGATCACGGCGGCGGGATGAGCATCTGGGATGTTGTATTGCACCTGGCTGAACCTCTGTATGTACTTGCGCAGGGTTTCACCTTCCTTCTGGAGGATGATATGCAAGTCGATTGCTTGGCCATGAGCTTGGTGGCCTCCGGTAAAGGCGCCAACAAACTCATGGCACAAGTCCGACCAAGAAGAAATGGAATCCGCCGGCTGGTGCATCAGCCATGACATGACATTGGGTTTGAGTGCCAGCGGGAAGTAATTGGCAAGCACCTTGTCATCGCGGGCTCTAGCAGCTTGCATCGCGATGGTGTAGATGCTGAGGAACTCCAACGGGTGGGTCTTGCCGTTGTACTTCTCCCCAACATCTGGCTTGAACATGCGGTGGGAGGGCCACTGGAACTGCTGCAGCTCACGGGTAAAGCCTGGGCAACCCACCTCGTAGGGAAGGTCGCCAGAGCCCCCCGGTGTTGGGTGGTGCATAGTGGGCCTCGCCCGCCTATCTGTCTGGTGGCGCGCGTCGCGCCGGCGCTCGATGGTGGTTTGAGGGTCTTCACAGGCTCGCTCTCGAAGGACTTGGCGCTGATCACGGTGGGTTCGTGGGTCGGACGATGCTACGGAAATGTTATCACAAGCGCCGTCACGACGGATCGACACCCGCGGTGGCTGGCGTGGACGAGGAGAGTGCACCGTGGCCGCAGCGCCCCCGATCCTTCCACCACAGGCATGCAGCGGCTCGACGGAGCGCCGGCCAGGGGGTCCCACCGGTCGTGGCTCATCTTTGTTGGCAATGCCGACGAGGCTTCGGATGGTGGCCCTCCACTCATCGAGTTTCTCCACAGCAGGAGGAAAGTCGAGGAGCAACTGCGCGCGTGCCAAAGCTTCCGCTGGCGTGGGTGGTGGCGAAAGCTGTGTGGACCGTGATGCGCTCTGACTTCTAACCATGTTAGAAGGGGCTCTTTCATGGCCCAGCGGTTGTACAACATTTTCGCCAGCACTTCGGCGCGTGTGCTGGCCTTCTACGTCCCGCGAATGATGCACAGGGCTCTTCCCACGACGGTGCCTAGGGTCGCCAGCGTGGTGACGCTGCTTGTCGCGCACAACCTGGGAAGAGCGCGTCGGGGGCGCCCGTGTAGGTGCCTCAGAAGTCGCCGTGCTGCCCGTGGGTGGCACGCCGCTGCCCCTGGAGGGCCCCGCGCCGCCTGCGGGGGGCCTGGCTCCGTCTTTGGATTTGGCGGCGTGTGGCCCGTTGTCTCACGCACGAACGACGCCGCTCGCCAGGCTTTGGCTGCCAGAGCGATGCGGGTGTTTGCAAGCCGCACCTCAGCTTCCGTCCGCGACCGCCCCACCACTCACCCGCACTGGTACAGGCCGTTTGGCCCCCGACGAGCCGATCACCGTGATCGTATTCTTCTTGGGAGCCATGGCGATGAAGAACTGCTAAACTAACTGCTAAACCGGATTCTCACAATTGCGCACCCCCTACCTGGCGTGCCAGAGATGTCGGTGGGAAACGACACCTATTGCGTCACTGGGATCCCTTCCACGGTTGGCAGGCGCGGGGTTGTGCGAAGAGCGGGTCTGGCAGTCAGCACACAAATCGTTTACCCAGGTTCGGGCCACGGAGACGCGTAAAACCCTAGTCCTGCTTTTATGTGTATTTAGGTGTTCTTCTGTTCTTGAACTAGCTGCAGTAGCTCTCTAGTCCAAAAGATCCGAATCCCTCTCCAGTACGCCTCAGGCCTCCTGTTATAGACAAAAAGGGGTTGCCACAGTGGCACACGGGAGGTGGAAAGGTTTACCGGGGCTGAGTCTATCCCCTGGCATCGTCGGACAAACATATTTAATGCGCTGCCGATGTGCCCCTCTTGCTTTATTGGGGACGGCAAAGAAGCTTGTCCCAGCTGTCGTCACCTCGCCTGGCCCCGACGCGCGTTCAAGCTAACGAGGCGTTGTAGCGCCACGTTGGCTGGCTGCTGGGCTGGTGCGATGGTGGAGCCTTCACGAAGATCTGCATGCCACCACGCAGGTGCTTGCTGAGTTGGTGTTGAGGCTGCGCGCTGCCACGCAGATGCCTGCTCAGCTGGTCGAGCTGGCAGCTGTATGGGAGCGGTGGTGGAGGCTTTGGCAGACGCGGGCCTGGCTGTGGCCCCGCGGGCTTCCTCGGCAAGGGTCTTGCCGAGGGCCTGGCAAGGGTCTCGCTGCGGCACCGCGATCGTCCCCGGCAAGGGTCTTGCCAGGGGTTTCGTGGATCTCCTTGGCAAGGATCTCGCCAAGGGTTGTCGTCTTGTGGTTCTCATCTGATCTTGTGTGTCTATGACCTCTACAAAGATCTGCATGCCACCACAGAGGTGCCTCCCGAGCCTTGGTTCCAATATGGCGTAGGAACCCCTTAGGCTCAAGGGTGGCGTGCTTTGCTGGTGTCAGGCAAGTTGCCCCGGCAAGGATCTTGCCAAGGCTGCGGAAGCCACCCCAGCAAGAGTCTAGCGGGGGAGTCCACCTCGCCCTCTTGCTCTCTTTGTGTCTCTGGTCTTGGCATTGCTCTGGTCATTTTGTGCTCCGGCATCCCTCCCTTGCCCTGCTTAGTTTGGTCGTGGGCGCGGCTCTGACTGCCCGTGCACAAGTAAAGGGGTGCAAAAGGAGAGCACCTACTTTTGTACACCGACACCGGCCCATGCGGGTACGATATCCGCGGGTACCCATACCCATGGGTAAAATTGCCATCCTTACTCACAAGCACCACAAAGGTGATCTGTGATGAATTTGACGCCCTTGATGCCAATGATATGCTTCTTCTTGATGAGTGTCCTCAAATTCCTCATGCCAACGTGTCCAAGTCGTCAATGTCAGAGCCAGCATTCTGATGATTTTGCCAATAGACATGTGGTAGGTTCAGGACCTAGAGAGGAATCTACAATGTATAAATCACCTCTCCTAAAGCCATCAAAGACTTTGGACTTGTCAGATTCCATTAGTACAATGCATCTTACATTTGCCGAAGATGATAATCATATCAAGATCACAAAGCATTGAGATAGACATGAGGTTGTATCCTAGGGACTCAACAAGCATTACTTTTTCCATGTGTCAATCCTTTGAGATAGCAACCTTACCTAGACCCAATACCTTGCTTTTTTCCTTTGTCGGCGTAGGTGATACGCTTCAGATGAGACGGAGTAAAGGCAGCATCGGTGAGGAGATTCCTGTCACCGGCCATGTGATTGGTGCAGCCACTGTCCGGAACCCATTCAGTAGCTTTAGGTGTGTCATCATGTAGAAGCATTAGTCTCACTTAAAAATTCATATACTTTAGTTTGAAGAATATGATGATCAATTTCATTAATGAATTTCATCAAATAGAACAAAACTAATAGCATAGGTATGCGTGAAATGAAGAATTCATTTCATCATGATTAGCTTGCATCCCAACAAGCACTGTGCCGGGTCTTCAGCAAATTCACCAGACATTTTTTGTGTCTGGAGACCTGACCCTGCAGAAGAGATTAGTTCTTTTTCTTAACCACCCACATCTGAATGGGTGGCTAAGAAGTAATGTAACGCAAAGCATTGATAGAGAACTTAGGCATTAAAGAATATGCACTTCTATTCAAAGGAGGGGTATAGTACTCATAAGAGTATGTAGAGAAATTCTTAGCAGATTTGTGCACATAGTGATTTTAAGAATAATGCACATATTCATCATAACATTGTTTGTTTCCCTGCGAAGAAACATTAGTTCGAGCATCATTTGGCTTGAATCCATTTGACAACTTTGGTCCAGGTGAAGAATTTTCCCTGGGGTTTTTCTTCTTCTTCGGTGGTGTCACGATGACATTCACCTGAAGATCTTGAACAAGATTTTTGGGCACCCGGATTTTCTTCACTGGGGGACCATTCCTGCAGTTAGGACCAACAAATCTAGCAAATAGTTCACCATTCTAATTTTTAATAGCTTATAGTTGGAGTCAAATGACTCATCGAAAGAATGTGGAGTGTCACAAGTGTAGCCAGATTGAGTGGATGGATCAACTGGAGGTCCTTTTGCAGCAACCCATGTGGTTCTGGGATACTACTCAGGTTTCCAATAAGATCCATCTACATTTAGCTTTCTTTCAAAAGCAATACCCTCTTTCCTAGGGTTCCTATTCAGAATCCACTTCTTGAGCACATCACAAAGTGTTTGATGCCCTTTGAGGCTTTGGTACATGCCTGTGACGTACAATTCCTCTAGACATGCATTTTGGTCAATAACACTTGTGGTCTCCTCCAATGAGGGGATTGAAACCACAGAGACATTTGAAGATATAGCAGCAGTTGAAGCATTTGAACATTCAGCTGAAGAATTTTCATTTTCACGTTCAAGTCATTTTAAGCATGGAGCAGCAAATTCTTCCTGGAGGTGTTGGTCTATTGAGAGAGTAATGAATCGTTGTCTTTTTGAAGATCATCATGAGACGCTCTCAGGTTCTCGAGTTCTTACTTCCTTTGAAGAAATTCATAGGATAGCTTCTCGTTTTCGGCTAAGAGGGCCACATGATGACTTTTAAGTTTGTCATACTTTGACTAAAGATACTCGAGGTCATCAGTCAGAGTTTGAGTCTGTTCCATTTCATCGTTCAATATATCATCACTTTTGTCTAGCAAACTTTGAATCCTTTCCATAGCAGTTTGTTACCTTGTAGCAATGTAGCAAGTTTGAAATAGCTAGGAGTTAGGTTTTTATCAGATTCATCTTCACTTGAGAAATATGAAGAATGTTTGAGTACCTTGGTGCCCTTGGCCATGAGGCACGTGGCTGAAGAAGATGAATCTGGATTGTAAGGCATCGACTTGAGTGACTCCTTGAACTTGATGAACCAAGGATCTTGACAAGTGCAGTGCCCTTCATAGACATCGGAGATCTTGTTCCAAATGAGCTTTGCATTGCATAGATGCATGATACGCCTAAACTCGTCTCTGGATAGTCTGGAACAGATAATATCCATTACCCAGGTATCCAACAAAGTATAATTGCGAATTTCATCAGCGTTAGCCATCTTGTAGAGGTCAGGCAATCCTATCTCAGTGACGGTTCATGGCTCACTATTCATAGATAGGAGATCCTTCCGCATCACGACCTTCCACTTGGGATAATCTATGCCATCGAAGATAGGGCACGCAACGGAGACCTAGATCATACCTACGGTTGACATAACTAAAACTCCAGGTGGTTAAACTAGAATCACATAGAACAAGGGAGTACCTTGCTCTGATACCAATTGAAAGTGTGTGTTTACTCCCAGAGGGGGTGAATGGGAGATTTTAGAAATTCGACAAACTCTGAAGAATTTGACAAAGATTAGAGTGAAGAAATAAAAACGTGAGGGAACTGAATCATCGCATAAATTAAAAGCATGCACACAAGATACATACAGGTGAAGAACATGCAATCATATAGGCATAAAAGCATGAGGAAGATGAACTGAAGAAATAAAATACAACATGATGAAAGTCTTCAGTTAAAGTTATTCAGAAAGTAGATCACAAATTCTACAACAGCGGAATAACGTAAGGGAAGGGTAAGGAATTTGAAACCAGGTTGGCTCGATCAAGACACAATGATTTGGTAGACCAGCTCCAGTTGTTGTATCAATTGTACGTCTGGTTGAGGCAGCTAAGACGAACTCAGAGGACACATAGGCCTCACCGTATTCCTCTTGAGCTAAGGTCACTTAGACATCACCCAATCACTCGTGGCAAGTATTCAAGGTAGACTTCCAAAACCTTCACAGACTTGTTCACTAGCACACCACAATGACTCTTGGGTGCTCAGAACATGATGCCAAACCATCTGGAAGTATTATAGTCTTCCAAGGTAAAAAGCTTCAGATCACACAAATTAGTCTCTTCAGTGATGCTGGATTACTTTGGCTCTGGGATTTTACAGACTTAGGATTCTCCCAAGGTCTTCAGAGGATGGGTTGCTCTCAAATGACAAGTGTCAAGTTCTCTCTGAGCATCCAACCAACAAGTGGTTGTGGGGGGCTGCTATTTATTGCCATGGGAAACCCGACATGAATTGTCATAAATGCCCTTCTCTGATATGACCGTTGCCAAGATACGGATCCACTCGATAACTAGCCCATGGGTCAACAACGGTCGAAATTTGAACTCTCAAATTCGTTGGGGCACTCAAATTCCTCACTTTTGGTAGATCGCACTGGCGAAATCCTAACTCCTCGGCCTGACCAAATTCGTCACCGACTAGATGAACTTCGTCACTGTCGCTAGCAAATGCGTCGGCTATTCTGGAGATTTCCAAAGGCTTCACTCGAAGTGGCTTATGTGTGTATATGTTTGAGCATAAGTTTAGAAATGTGAACTATGATTCACCTAGGCCCCCTTTAACACTACAGTGTTTCCTATGGCTCAAAGTAAGAAGAAAGAAACTACGAAAACAAAAGTCTTCAAGCTTCAAGTCTTCACATCAATTTCTTCAAAGATCGTACCAATTTCATCACTAAATTCTTCACTTGAAGAAATCCATTTTTAGGGGTCGTCTTCCATGTGTTAAACCAAATCTTCAGGGACTATCTCTCATGTGTACACCCACAAACACATTAGTCCCTCAACCTATTGGTCTTCAATACTCCAAAACCACTAAGGGGGCACTTGATGCACTGACAGTAATATCAGTTTGAACCCCTCTTATGTCCATGTTCAGCTGATCAGCGTGGGCGTCTGCAACTGCATGAGCTCAGTTTCATTTCTAATATCAGTTTGAACCTTGTATCTTCGAATTTGGGCCACATAACTCTAGAAATTGAACCTTGTAATATTTTGGGATTTTGTGGTACAATCGTTGAAATGGCGTTGTATGAGACTCGTATGCTGGTAGTACTATTTTGACCTTAATATGCAATGGACTTATATTTTATTTACCATTCTCGAATGTGTTTCCCCTATCGATCTCATCGCAAATGATCTGTATGGCGGACTCGACAACGATCTTCGACATTATTGCACACAGTTGGTTTCTTCAACTGTGTGCCTTGTAGAGCGTAGAATTACCGTAATCGAGTGTCCATCATTACCCTTCTGTGTAACTTTGACCTCATCACCCAAGGGTAAACTTATTATCGAACATGTGCACTGCTCTAAGTCATTCCACACACTTTGATTTTGCAAAGATTTTTGCCAATAAAGGCCCACGATTTGCCCCTCTTCTAGCTGACACGTGGCCAATCTAGCCGAGCGAAGCATGCGTGGTTGCGCGGGAACATGCTCGCCAATGATACATTTGGCGCCTCTTCGAGACCACGCGTGGTCAAACGATACGCATGTAGGAACGCAATGACAAGATGTGATGATCACAGGTCGGTCGGCCCCATTTATTACAGCGGCCATTTAACCCTTGTGTCTCTTCAACATTTCGATTGCGCCCCAGTATTGCAAGAAGCACACCCATGACGACAAATTCTTATAGGGTATCCTATGCGGCTCCAATGGTGCTCCGAGCGGCAGTTCACCATGCATGCCGTAGCAGACACCCATAGAAGGTTCACAGATCTCTTGGTGGTGTACACCAACAACCCGATCTGGGTGGAGAACTCCATCCAGACCGTGGAGCTGTTGCTTGCTGCGGAGAAGTACAAGGTGGTCGGGTTCGACCTCAAGTACACCCACGCTCGTGCCGGTATAGGATTGAAAGTATGTCTAGAGGGGGGTGATTAGACTACTTGACCAAATAAAAATCTATCATTTCCCAATTTTAGTTGTGGGCAGATTTTAGCAATTAGCACAAGTCAAGCAATCAACCTACATATGCAATTCTAAGAGTATAGCAGCGGAAAGTAAAAACATTACATATGAAGGTAAAGGAAAGGGTTTGGAGAAGGCAAACACAATGGAGACACGGAGATTTTTGGCGTGGTTTCGATAGATGGTGCTATCGTACGTCCACATTGATGGAGACTTCAACCCACGAAGAGTAAGGGATGCGCGAGTCCACGGAGGGCTCCACCTACAAAGAAGCAACATTGTCTATCCCACCATGGCCATCGTGCATGAAGGACTTGCCTCACTCGGGTAGATCCTCATGAAGTAGGTGATCTCCTTGCCCTTACAAACTTCTTGGTTCAACTCCACATCACAATAGAGGCTCCCAAGCGACGCCTAACCAATCTAGGAGGCACCACTCTCCAAAAGGTAATAGATGGTGTGTAGACGATGAAATCCTTGCTCATGTGCTTCAAATGATAGTCTCCCCAACTCTCAACTCTCTCTGTCTCAGATTTGGCTATGGTGGAAGAGGGATTTAAGTGGAAAGCAACTTGGGGAAGGCTAGAAATCAAGGTTCAAAAGGTTGGATTGGAATCTCTTGGTCTCAACACATGAGTAGGTGGGTCTCTCTCACAAAATGGATGGTGGAAGTGTAGGCACATTCTGATGGCTCTCTAACAAATGGAGAAGGGGGTGGAGGGGTATATATAGCCTCCATACAAAATCCAACCGTTACACACATTTGACTCGTCTCGGTGGCACCGAATAGTTAAACTCAGTGGCACTGATCAGTTCAAAAATGTGAACACTAGGAATCTCGGTGGGACCCACTAGAACAACTCGGTGGGACCAATGTGCTAGGGCTTAGGGCAAACATCATCTTGGTGGCACCAATTGCATCAACTCAGTGGGACCGAAGTGAAGCAATAAGCAATAGAGAATCTGTCAAGCCTACTCGATGAGACGGATTGCATAAACTCGGCAAGGCCGAAGCGAATACAATAGATCATAGAGCGCTGGCAAGGCCATCTCGATGAAACCGAGATCCATATCACTGTGACCGAACTGTTAGGGTTCCTGGCAGTGGCTATGTTATATGAAATCAGTGGATCCGGATAGAAAGAATCGATGGTGACGAGTTTCAATTTAGGTTTTGGACATATTTGGATGGAGAAAGTGGTTGAGAGTTTTGGAGCAATATCACTAAGAATTTGAGCAAGTAGACCATTAAGCAACACCTCACCCCCTTTTGATAGTATTGGCTTTCCCATGGACTCAATGTGATCTAGGTTCACTAAAATAGAAATGAGGAGTCTTGAACTTTTGCCAATCTTTGTCCGAGGGGTCGACATCTCTATCCCATGCCATGCCAATCATTAAACTTCCGGAAATATTTATCTTGAATGGATATTAGTTCAATGAGCTATATGTTGTTATGAATTACCAAAACCACCTCGGGATTAGTTACACTTTCAATCTCCCCCTTTTTGGTAATTGAGGAAAACATATAGATCAAAGCTTTGACAAATGATAAAGTGAATGAAATAGATCGTTGATAACCCACAAGTATAGGGGATCATTCGTAGCCTTTTTAGATAAATAAGAGTGTCGAACCCAACGTGGAGCTAAAGGTAGAACAAATATTCCCTGAAGTTCTATCGACCACCGATACAACTCTACACACACTTGACATTTGCTTTACCTAAAACAAGTATGAAACTACTTTGTAAGAATAAAACTATGAGTACTTTGTGAGAATAAAACCAATAGTAAATTGCAAGGTAATAAAAGTAGATAGCTTTTGTCAAAAAGAAAGTCATTTGTCCCTAGGCAATCGATAACTAGATCGGTAATCATTCTTGCAATTTTATACGAGGGAGAGGCATGAGCTAACATACTTTCTCTACTTGGATCATATGCACTTATGGTTGGAACTCTAGCAAGCATCCACAACTACTAAAGATCATTAAGGTAAAACCCAACCATAGCCTTAAGTATAAAGTCCCCTTCACTCCCATGCGCAACAACCCACTTATCTGTGTTCAGGCTTCTGTCACTCTAGCAACTGACAATAAGCGAATCATGAATATATTGCAACACCCTAGAGCGGGGATCCCTCACGTTTGAGCGAGACGGAGGGCACCATAGGAAAGCACCATAATAAAATATACACTCATACCAACCAAGGTCACGATTAGCCCATAGGACAAAACGGATCTACTCAAACATCATAGAATAACCACATATCATTGTGAAATAATATATAGTGTTGAGCACCATGTTAAGTAGAGATTACAGCGGGGAGAAGGGGTGTTACACCACCGCATGGAGGGGGAGAAAGTTGGTGTTGACGGTAGCAAGATTGTTGATGTAGATCACCGTCACGGTCCTTGCCCCGGTGGCACTCCAGCGCCACCGGGAGAGAGGGGGAGAGAGGCCCCCTCCTTCTTCTTCTTCTTCTTCCTTGGCCTCCCCCTAGATGGGAGGAGAGTTCCCCTCTGGTCCATGGCCTCCATGGCGGCGGAGGGGCGGGAGCCCCTCCGAGATTGGATATATCCCTCTGTTCTATTCTGTTTCATGTTCATGTTTTCTAGCCCTTCATTGTTTCTTAAATTCCCGAAGATCCGTAACTCTGATTGCGCTAAAAAATTTACACGATTTTTTCCATAAATTATCTTTCTTACGCCCGAAGAAAGGCCCCAATCGACTTACATGGAGGGCACAAGACACCTGTGCGCGCCAGGGGGTGCCCAGCGCGCCCTGGTGGGTTGTGGAGGCCGTGGGCCTCCGTTAGTGTTGCTTCCACCTCCCAAAAATCACATATATTCAAAAATAATTCTCCATAAATTTTTATCGTGTTTGGACTTCGTTTGATGTGGATATTTTGTGAAACAAAAAACATGCAACAAACAAGGATTCGCATTGGGCACTGGATCAATAGGTTAGTCCAATAAATCATATAAAATGTTGCCAAGAGTATGTGAAAGTTGTATAACATTGGCATGAAACAATCAGAAATTATAGGTACCACAGAGACGTATCAATCGTCACTTTGAGAAGTATGTTATAAGCAAGAGCTCCCCCTAAATTTGTGCATTAGTTAGAATTTGCATTTGAATGCAAATGCACAATCGATTAGGATCATGGGTCACTCTTCCATGTCACATACATCTTGGTGGAGTGCACAAAATGATATGAGTGAAATAACATGCACGCATCACCAAATACATAGGTTGATCATACACAAAAAATCATAGAGATAGGCATAGATCAGACATTAAGCATAGTATCACTATTGCAGGATGCTTCTAACGCGACACTACGATCAGAGACCCTTCGACGAAACTGTGTGCGATGCAATAATCGCAAACGATGGTGTAAAAACCCATCAAAAAAGGTGCAAAACGTTTGCGATGGAGGATGCATCAAACACAGTTCAGATTTTAGTTGCATGTGTGAGTTAGGGCATACGGTTCAGTTCAATTAACTATTTGCGATGCGGAGGAACAAAAGAAATGGGCAGCCAGATGAAGGTGTGTGCGATATACATCATACGGTTCACTCGGATGAACTGTTTGTGATTAGGCAACAAAAAAGAAATGGTCAGCCAAATCAAGGTGTGTGTGATATACGACATGCGGTTCACTCGGATGAACTGTTTGTGTTGAGACAAGAGAACAGAAACGGTTCAATATAACAAGATGTGTGGTACGCGGCAAATAGGTCTGCAATCAGAAATGTGTGCGAAGACCAATAATAACACAGTCAGTTGCTGCTAATAAGACATCTGTGATGCGCGATGGGATTGCATACAGAACAACAACATTATACACACCTATAAGGACATGGTTGCATAATCAAATTAAACATCCACTTTCATAGGTGGCTACTACAACCATGGCATTTGCACACACCAAAGTAAACTATTACATGCATAATTACATAGCTTGTTACTACACACATGACATTTCCACACACCAATAAAGTAAACTATATATTACATGCATGATTAACTAGCATAAACGATCATCTGATCAACATCTACTTCTTGTGACGCTTGCTCTGCTTGTGGCCCGATCCTGGCTCGTCGATTTGGGTAACGAGGCACTTACTCATGTCAACAATCATCTTGTGCATATCGTAACATGTGTACACGCTCTTGGCCATGAACCTGAGGTGAGATTCATCCAGTTGCCGCATCCAGGACCTGTGCCAGGATAGGGGACTTGTTCTCTGGGCATCCTGCTTCATATTTTTGTAGTAGGGGTCGATGATGGCCGAGGCAAGTTCGACCAGGGAGTTCTTATTCGTGCTACCCCAGACCCTGTATTGGTCACGGATTTTGACAAGGTTCTTGCCGGCCAAGCCCGTAAACACTGAGCGCTTTTACATCGTCGATGGTTTCCACTTTGGCGAACTTGTAGTCGGTGCTGTTGACAAACCTATTGAAACGGTCGCAAGGCTCTGTGGCCATGCAGTAGTGGTAGATGAGGACATGATGACGCACGCACAACTGGGCGATGACAACCTTATGATCTATGACGGGACGACCGACGGTGTATTGGAGGTCGATGCCGACCACCTTGTACTTGTCTCGAGCAAGCAACTGCTCAACGCTGTTGATGTAGTCGTCCACCATGGCTGGGTCGATGGTGTATACCACCGAGAGATCTATTGCCCTCATGTGGGTCTCCACTCTATGCTTGCTGAACTCCATTGGAGCGCCGCTAGACATCCCCTCTCTATGCGTCGTCGTGGGTGTGCTTGTTGTGTTGTGGGGCACGATTGAAAGCTTGAAGAGACTAAGGTTATAAAGGCCACGGGAATTAAAGGGGAAGCCAGACAGCCAGGAATATCGGCATGCCCTGATGGCAGTTCTAATTTGCAGTGCGTAACTCCATCATGCCACACGTAACTGCATCGCGTGGCAATGCACACGGCGCAACCGCATGCATATGCCCCCCCCGACGTGACCGTGCACATGCCCAACCGCTGGCAGAGCACGCGCGGAGGGACGCGAGCAGAGCACTCTGCGGTCACCTCAACGGCAAGCAACCATATATATATGCATATAGCAGTTGAGCACACAAGGAAAAGGTGTCCACAAGCTCAATGCGCCGACGGACGTGAGCAGAGCGCACCGTGGTGCCTAACAGCGAGCACAGCGTGCTGTGGCGCGTAACGGTGAGCAGAGCTTGCCGAGGGATGCGAGCAGAGGCCGGCACAGTGATAGGTGGCAAGTAAGATGAACTATGCGAGCGATGTCAAATACATCAAGCACGAATCAGATTAGAGTTGCGTGTGCGGTATGTGGCATACAGTTGATCCATCCGAGCTGTTTGTGATGGAATAAGCCGTGTGTGTTGCGGGCAAATGCTTGCTAGTATATAACCTTAAATTTAACCAAAAAAGTGTTAATGCATGTTACAAAAATTGTATAGCTGGAAACAATGTTCAAATACGACTCCAACGATATAATCTTTGGCGACATGCCTTCATATTTTATTAGTTATATCCTACTTATAACCAGGATGGGGCTATAGTAGGTAATTAAATCACAAACGTTTTGTTTGTATTAACCGTATGTGTACGTGTCCTTTCGTCCTCCTCTCCCATGTCTTGTCACCCCGCTGCCGCAGACGGCTTACAGCGCAAGCTTGCGCAGCGCGCGAGGGTGTTATTTTGTCCAAATGGTGGCTCGAAGTGGTGCTAATGAATCGTAGGTGAGCCCGTTCCCACGCAACCTCGCAGGTTCCCGCGCGAGCTTCCCGCCCGACTTAGTGAAATCCTCCAAAATCCCAATGCTTACCAGCCTGCTATATAAACCCTCACGGACTGCGAGTCATGAGTCGCATTTTCCCCTCCCTCCTTATAGCTTATCTCATCTACTTCTCCCACAATCGACTATGGCACAGGTTCGTCGTTGTCACTCAGTCACTCCGTTGTCATCAGAGGATAGCTCTAGCTGGGAGGCTACACTGCGGCGGCGGCGCAGTCCCCGACATAGTGTAGTGCGTGTGGCGTCCCTACTGGGTGTGCGCGGAACACCCACCACACGCTTCGCCGCCGCTGCCTGTCGGCAGCTGTTGCCAGCTGCCGTTACAGCCACACCATCGTCGAAAGCCAGGGCCATCTCCCGCTCCGTCTCCGCGGCCCGAAGGCAGGAGGTGGCCGTCGTGGCCGCCACCCCACTGCCGACCACCATGGTCATCACCCGCTCCGCCACCGTGGCCCGAAGGCGGGAGGTGGTGGTTGTGGCCGCCACCCCATCATCGGCCGCTTTGGCCGCCACCCCATTGTTGACCGCGGGGATCATCACCCGCTCTGCCACCGCCGCCCAAAGGAGGGAGATGGAGGCCTGCACGTGCATCAGCAACCTTGCATGCAACATCGAGTTCCTGCGGGAGGAGGAGGAGCGCCTCGTTGAGCATGCAAAGAGCCTTACCATAGCCGTGGCCGCAGCACACGCTGACGCAGAGGCGAGGAATCAAGAGATCTATGAGCAGTACGGCCACTTTGAGAGGGATCGTCTAGAGCGGCAGTGGGCGTTCGAGCTGGCGAGCATCGCTGAATGTGCAGCAGCGGCAGGCACCATATTGCATTTGTCCAGCTCGTCGGTAGGCTCCTCCTCCTCCTCTGCCTCTTACTAAGCGCTCTCGGCAGAGGAGAGGCTATCGCAAGTAGCACAAAGACCCTCCCTAGTAGTAGTAGTATTTAGGGGCTATTTTGTTCAGTTCATCTGACTATAGATGTGTGGTGGAACTGTACAACGTACTTATAATTAGCTAGTATATATAGTTGAACTAGCTATTTTAGTACGTGGTTGGCAACAGTTGGGGAAAAGTTTGGTTGGTTCAGCTGTTGAGTTGAACTGTTTGTATAAATTAAGAATGGCTGCTTAATCTATGCTTAATTACTGAATCTTAGTTGCTAAAATTAGATAGTGCTAGTGATTTTTAGCTGCATATTTTGACAAATCGCAGTGTTGCAAGGATTGACAAATGGCAATGTTACTAGATCAACAAATGTCAATCTTTCCAGTTTGACAAATGGGAACATACCCAATATGATAGATGCAAATCTTACAAAATTGTTTGTACATGGTTGCACACGGGTCATCCAAAACAACCGTTTGCGTTGAAGGGATGCACAAATCCCACGCTGCGAATTTTCCCTCGACTTACGGGGGAAGACCATAGCTCTCAATTCGCAAACGAGTGTTCTATCTAAAACGTTTGTGATCAAGAGCTGCAGAAATCCTGCTCGGCACATTTTCTCTTGGCTTCCTGGGGAAGCAGTCGGTTTGCATCCGGGGATTCTAACTAAAATGTTTGCGATCAAGAGGTGCAAAATCCAGGCACATTTTCCCTTGGCTTCCTGGGGAAGTTGTCGGTTTTGCACATGGGTGTTCTAACTAAAACATTTTGCGATGAGTGTTTTATATTTAAAAAACAAATAAACTACGGCTTGGGCGCCACTAATGGAGAGGATGCGAGCAAGGCGGGCGACCATGGAAGTCAAAGGGCTCGCTTTCCGGTGAGCCTGCGCGGCATATAGCTCACACGCTTCCCGGTGGGCCTCTGCATTGGAGTACAACTCGCACACCTCTCGTTTAGTCAAGCACTCAAGAACCTTCCGCATGGAACCTCCTAGCCATTAAAAGAGTGAGGCGTGGCGTCACGTGAATGGTTAACAGAACACACACAATTTATATGCACTGGGGCATGTGCATGTAGTTCAAATTTGAATTATGCACATAAAATGCCTAGAAAACCCAGTTAATGTATAAAAATGTTCGAACGAACCCCAAAAAAATCCAAAATTAAACAAAACACTCTTGTTGTTCTATGTTGACACTAGAAATTTTTTGAAATCAATAAGATGCAACAAATATCGTTTCGTCCCCAAAGGTGGCACGTTCCCTACCGAAACCATCACGCTTGTTGTGAGAAGCTCTGGTTTGTGAGCTGCTTATACCCAAACCTGCCCCAAATGGGACAAAAAATTTAACACTGCATGTTGATGCCGCTCCATGATAGCATGCCAAGTTTCGTGAATTTCAGACGAGTTTTGGATTTACTAGAATTTAAAAACCAAGTATCTCAATGTTTGCGGCCGAATGACGGTGGCAGGGAGTTTGAAATTCATTTCCCATTTCCTGCATGGGACCATAGCATGCAACCAAGGACATAGATATGATATTTCAACCAGTTTATATGCACTGGAGCATGTGCATGTAGTTCAAATTTGAATTATGCACCTGAAATGCCTACAAAACCAAGTTAATGTATAAAAATGTCCAATCGAATCCCAAAAAATTCAAAAATTAAACACAACACTCTTGTTGTTCTATGTTGACACTAGAAACATTTTAAAAGCAATAAGAGGCAACCGATATCATTTCGTCCCCAAAGGTGGCACGTTCCCTACCTAAACCATCACGCTTGTTCTGAGAAGCTCTGGTTTGTGAGACGCTTATACCCAAACCTGCCCCAAATGGGACAAATTTTTACCACGGCATTTTGATGCCGCTCCATGATAGCATGCCAAGTTTTATGAATTTCAGACGAGTTTTGGATTTACTAGAATTTAAAAACCAAGTATCTCAATGGTTGCGGCCAAGTGACGGTGGCAGGGTGTTTGACATTCATTCCCATTTCTTGCATGGGACCTAAGCATGCACCGAAGGACACATATTTGACTTTTCAACCAATTTATATGCATTGGAGCATGTGCATGTAGTTCAAATTTGAATTGTGCACATAAAATGCCTAGAAAACCCAGTTAATGTATAAAAATGTCCAAACAAACCCCGAAAAATTCCAAAATTAAACACAACACTCCTGTTGTTCTATGTTGACACCAGAAATTTTTTGGAAGCAATAAGAGGCAACGGATATCGTTTCGTCCCCAAAGGTGGCACGTTCCCTACCAAAACCATCATGCTTGTTGTGAGAAGCTCTGGTTTGGGAGAAGCTTATACCCAAACCTGCTCCAAATGGGAAAAAAATTACCACGTCATGTTGATGCCGCTCCATGATAGCATGCCAAGTTTCATGAATTTCAGATGAGTTTTGCATTTACTAGAATTTAAAAACCAAGTATCTCAATGTTTGCGGCCGAGTGACAGTTGTAGGGTGTTTGACATTCATTCCCATTTCTTGCATGGGACCTAAGCATGCAACCAAGGACACATATTTGTTTTTTCAACCAGTTTATATGCACTGGAGCATGTGCATGTAGTTCAAATTTGAATTATGCACCTGAAATGCCTACAAAAACAATTTAATGTATAAAAACGTCCAAACGAACCCTGAATAATTCCAGTTTTTTTATGACACACCTATAGTTGCATGTTCACTACAGATAAAAGTTCTAGCAATTCAAACAACATCCTCTGCAGCTGTGACCCCATTGCGTAATTCAAATCAAGACGAAAAATCAAGTCGATCACACACAGTTTATTATCACTAACCGTGTGAGATGCAACGCAAAATATCTTGGAGCACCGTCGGAGTGTCAAGCACACTAGCCCGCTCCTCAAAATATCATTTCACTATTCAATCATCACCGGTGAAAGATGGGGACATGGACCCGCGTTGTGAGGGCAACTTCGGCGGCCCACTCCGGCAAGAGCGCGGCCGCAACCGCCAGGCACGTGCTAACAAGCTTCGTGAGGGCGACCACAATCTGCGTCCAAGCGGCTGAGGCAGCCCAAACGGCCGTTGTTGCTTCTCAGGCGGCAGTAGCAGCATTGCCTTGGGGATAGCAACTGGCGAGAGCGGCACAACAATTGTCCGTTCCGTAGCGGCGGCCTTAGCCCTGATGGAGGCCGTCCACGACCATGTCGAGGCCGTCCATGCCCAGCTCATGGCGGTCACCGCACAAATAGAACAAAGCTTCTCCAACAACGGTGGGCAACCCACGGCCGAAGAGTTGGCAATTGCCGAGAGAGTTTGAGCAGCCGTCCATTCCTGCGCGGCATACCTTGCCATGACGGAGCCTGCCAAAGCCCAGATCATGGCCGCCCACGCCCAGCTCGTGGCGGCTTATTCCAAAGATATGGCGGACGCGGATGGCGAGATGCTTGCGGGGTATGGTGCAATTGATGCCATGGAGCCCCTTCCCCAGGAGACCATCGGGCGGGAGCTGGACATGGAGGCGGCGGCGGAGATCGACAAGCATTAGTCATAGTAGTACTCTTTGTTTTGTTTAATTAAGAGCACCGGTCTTTAATTTGTTAGAGTAATGTTTAGGTCAGGTAGCTCTGTTTAATTGCTGAACTTGCTTGATTAAGAAGTGTCGGTGTGCTGTAGTCTCCTTTGTGTACCCAAATTATGCAATGACGTGGATGACCACTGTAGCCAGGGAAATTCGAACCAAAATTTTTGATGTTCAAACTCATTACACACGGGTTTAGCTATCTGAATCGTTCGTGATGTTCACATATCATACACAGTTCTGAATAAGGGACCGTGTCTGACGACATTTTGTGCACCAGTTTTTTCGCTGAAGCGATTCCAAATTTTCGGCTTCCGCAGAAATATCTACCTCCCCGCCCCCTCCCCCTTACCAAAAGCCACATTTCCCATGTTTCTGCCTTCCCTTCCAAGTTGAAACCTTCACTCCTTGCTTGCAGCGGCGCCTCCTCGCTGGCGACCCTCCTTCACGCTGCTCGGCCTCGCCTATCCAGGCAGGTAATCCACACCCGACCCCCATCCTCCTCCTCCTTCCACATCCCACATGCACCGACCGCCGGTGCGAGCACAACACCTTCCACCCAAATCACCGATCCCTCCACCAAATAAGCACCGCCCTAAGCCATGGTGCACGCAGTATAGCCAGGATCTCACGGAGCATTTGGCAGCGGAGAAGCAAATCGCGGCCGCATGCACGGATGAGGTCGCGATGGCTGCCATTCATGCCGACCCCTAGATCTTGGAGGAGCACCTTGCCATTTGCTAGCTATGCTAGTTAAGGATGCTCGGTTTACCCGTTGCGTGTGCTGCTCCTACCTTTCCTTCACAAATTCTAGTGAATTGTGCTATCTAATTTTACCATGCAATCTGTTGCTCTAGTGTTTATGTTCTATATGTCGTGTAGTGTGGTGCTCACTTATTAACTATTTTGTTAATTAGTTGTCTTCTTCAGTTAACTGTTTGGTTCAACTCTGCAAATGTGATGTTCAATTCTTCAGGTTGCAATTTTGTATTGTCTTCCATGTGAGAAATAAATCAAATTTATCTTTACAAAATACATGAGAAATGAATACAATTTCTATATTTCCAAGTTGTCAACCATGCTTGGTTTGGTTATACATTGTGCAATGTGGTGCTCAGTTAACGTTTGGTTCATTTGTGTTGTGGTGTTTAGTTAACTATTTGGTTCAATTCTACAATGCAATGTTCAATAGTTGTGGGTGCATTCTGTTATTGTGTACCATGTGAGGAATAAATTGAATTTGGTTGTAGTAAAGAAACAAATAAAATTTCTATATTTCCAAGTTGTTAAGCATGCTTGGTTTGGTTAACTGTCTGATCTTCTATAAGGAGTATGTTATATTGTGCAATGTGGTGCTCAGTTAATGTTTGGGTCATTTGTTGTGGTGTTTAGTTAACTGTTTGGTTCAATTCTACAATGCGATGTCCAATTGTCGTGGGTAGAATTTTGTGTTGTTGTGCATGTGAGGAATAAATCGAATTTGGTTGCACTTAATACATGAGAAACATATACAAGTATTATATTTCCTAGTTCTTAATCATGCTTGGTTTGGATAAATGGGTTTTCCATGTGGCTTGAATTAATCTGATGAATACGCAATGTGCTTATTTTTCATCAACATATTTTATTAATAGCTTGTGAACCCCTACTGAACCTCATGACTAACTACCTTATATGTGTTGCAGGGAAACAATGGGAAGCACTGAGGCTTACAATCGAGGTTAGCACATGCATGGTCCATTGTCTAATAGCACATTATTTTGCAATTGCAGGAACCATTCTAATATTTAGGTTTTTAATAGTTTGGTCTTGCACATGTAGGTCCTGCTGTCAGAGGTTTTGACCCACTATTCGACCCTTTTTGCATATGGGGAAATGAGTTGTCCATGAATATCAGTCAAGTCAAGAAACTCAAAAAGATTATTAGGATAAAGAAATTAGCGACAAAAAACAATAAGATCTTTGTCTACACAATGAAGAAGACATCAGTTCACTATAGGATGGTACTAACTATTATACATTGCTTTTTTTATTCCTTTGCCCCATTACCAATATAGAGAAGATATTTATGCGCATCCTTGTTTTCAGGCCTTTCTAGAGCAGTTTACTGATGATTACCTCTCAAACCACCTGTATGGTCAGGAGGCGAGGAAGGTATTCATACAACACCCACGGTTCAATATTGAAGTGTTCCTGAAGAGGACGAAGGATGGACGGTCAATCATCCACAGGCACTGGCCTAAAGTTACAAAGACCTTCAACATCAATGAAGGCTCAATATTCGCATTCCGCTTCAGCAGTTTTCCAGATGAGATATATCTGTCTATGTACCGTCTATGATGCTAATTTCGAAAGGTTACAGATGTTGCATGTGAAACTTGGTGCTGGTGTAGTTGTGTAATGGGGTAGTTGAGTGCTGAAGCTATATGATGTTGTACTCTGATGTATTTCAATTATGAAAATGAAATATATTGTGTGCTTAATATGAAATGTCAATTAGATTAATAAATGGATTATTAATAATCGGATAATTAGCCTGCTAATTGGTTTTTTCTATTGCAAACGGTAATTGAGAAAACACCGTGCGTGATGCATTCAATAACACACACAGTTTCTAGGAATAAACCGTGTTGGATTAATGAACAATCACACACGACCTTCTCTTGAAAACTGTTTGCGTTAGGCCACCTTGCGCAAATGTTTACGACATAAAAACTGTGTGTGATGGACAACCTTTGCCACATAGTTTCTTAATATCGTGTGCAATGGCAACACTATCACAAACGATTTAACGGGGAAAATTGTGTGCGGTGTACCTGTGAACGGAAACATTTTCCTTGGAGCGACTATGTGGGATGTACATATGAACAGAAACGTTTAGCACGGACTGACTGTGTGGGATGTACTTGTGACCGGAAACAATTTCTCCTGTATAATTGTATTTTTAGCTCTACTGTACGTATTTCCGTATTTGAGCGCTCGCCAGTCGCACACAAACTCATTTTGCCGAGCGTGTGTGCCAGGAGGGCATATTCCCGACGGTTTTTGGGTCGTGTGGGAAGGACCCCCCAATTGCCGTCACTCGCTAGGTGACAGTTCCAACTGCCGTCGCGGAAAGGGGTTAAAAACCGTTTGTATAGCACCTCGCTGTACTAGTGTATGATCAATCACACAGCCAAACGTAGTAGCTCACAAGTAGAAAACAACAAGTAGCACGAATGAAAAGGACAAAGTAGGAACGAGAAATAAAAACCAAAGAGCAAAAGAACGAGACACACACTCTCTCTCGCGCGCGCGAAGCCTATGATCTATACATCCCCCCCCCCCTTGGGAACAAGTTACCAAAAAGCTCAAAAAAGCATAGAGTTATACGTCTCTGTAGGCACGATCCTATGGAGCTCATGAAGGGGTCTTCTGGCTTGTTGCTCTAGTGTGCATAGATGGCGTTGAGAGAAATGCATCTGCAAATGCTTCTGCTGAAGTCTGCTGAGCTGGTGGTGTGGATACTGGGGGTGGCACTGTGGCAGTGGCGGTAGGTGCAGAAAGAGTAGTCATGGTGTTTGCAATTGGCATAGCCGAAGACCTGGGTGCCCTTGGCACAGTCTGAAATCTGTCAGTAGTTGTTCTGTCATCTCCATCCTCAACATCATCTCTCAGCTTCTCCACAATAGACTGTATCTCTGTGACCTTGACATATAGATTGTACATCTTGTCCTCCACAATCTGCTCTAAGCTCTCCTAGTTCTTGGCTAAGTTGGCTAGACTTCGCTCAATCCTCAGTGTTGCTTCCAGCATATATGTCATTTGGTCTTGCTTGGATTTGAGATTTGCTATTGGGGCATTGGGTCCACTAGCTTCCTTTTCTGCTCTTGCTGCTGCTGCTTGAGCCTTCTCCTAAGCCTCAACTGAAGTAGGGTGTGAAGGATCCATCACCACTACATTGTCCTCAAACTCTAGCTGAAGAGGAAGGTGCTTACGATCAAGTAGTGTCGCGGGAAACCACGGCCACCTATGGGACTAGGAGGCCCGTTGCTGGTTCGGCAGGGGGACGTCGCGTTGCACAAAGAGCAGACGAGCATGGGGCAGCACGGCAGAGATCACACAGGAAATTTTACCCAGGTTTGGGCTACCGTGAGGAGTAAAACCCTACTTCTGCTTTGGTGGATTGATGGTGGAAAGGTGGTGGTGGAGCATAGTACACTTGCCCGGCATGGGTTGCCTTAGGGTGGCAGTGGCTACGCACGTATGGGAGTGTGAGTTCTCCAATCTTCTAACCCTGTCTACGGTTGCCATGGGCCTCCTTTTATAGATCAAGGGGTTACCACAATGGCAAAGTAGTCATTATGCACTAATAAGATAGCAAATAGTGCTATACCTAACTCTGTGGGCTGACAGGGCGCATTAAATGCACCGGTCAACATCACATCGTTGGTTGCCCGGCAAGGCTTGTCGGGTCATCTTGCCAGCTTCACGCCTGCTCACTTGACACATTGCAGGACGGGTGTCATCTGTGGGTTTTTCCTGTAGAGAGAGGCTGCCATGTGGTGAATGGCTGCCACTCAGTCACTTTGCGGCTTGACACCGCAATGATCGACGACGTCGATTGCGCTGGAGTGGTTGGTGAGGTGGTCTCATCTTCGTGAGTCCTGGCAGGCCCTGTCGGGACACCTTGGTTGTCTCCTTCTAGGTGTGGCCTCGCCCTTTGCCAGGCTCGCCTTCCCGGCAACGGAGGCCTTTCTCTTGGCGGTATCTTGCTTCTCTGGCTCGATCCTGGTTCCTTTGATCTATATGTTGGTCCTTCGAACCTCTTAGTCATTTGTGTATCTTGGCCTGGTCTTGGCTTGTCCGTGCATGAGTCAGG
The DNA here is from genome assembly GCF_003073215.2 of Triticum urartu. NCBI lineage: Eukaryota > Viridiplantae > Streptophyta > Magnoliopsida > Poales > Poaceae > Triticum > Triticum urartu. The sequence continues at coordinate 406,320,929 of NC_053024.1, forward strand.
GGAAAATATATATCCCTGTTTATTTTCCCGGACATAAGCCCCCGAGCCTAAGCCACACGTGTCGGGTGGCACGTTGGGTTAGGCCCCAAACAGTGCACGGACATGTGGCAGGAGAGGGCTGCGCGCGCCGGTTTACCTTGACGACTAGTCAATCCAACGTCCACTTTGCGCAATTACTGCACGTTGTAGGGTTGTGGGACTGTTGCAGTTAAGGTAAAACGGTAACTTTCTGAAGCGTCACGCCCCTGCCCTGCATTCCCTCCCTTAAGAGCAGGGAAAAGCGGAGCGGCACGTTTCACCTGTCTCTTGCCCCGCTCTCCCATCTTCTTCCTCCACAAGCCAAGCTACAGTTCCTCCTCTCGTTCTCCCATCCGCCGCCCTCTCCACCAAATCCCTTTTCCTTCCGCATCGCCACTGCGGGAATGGGGAAGAAACCCGTGGAGAAGGGTAAGCTGATGGCCCCTGTGAAGGAAGTCGCCGCCGAGGGAAGCAAAAGGGCAACGGAGCTGAACAAGAAGCGGAGAGAAGACGTCATCTTCGTCCCATCAACCTTGAGCGGCCCGGTCCTCCAGGAGAGGTACGGGTATCTATGGGGGAGGCCCGTCCCGAATGGGCACGGGGCACCCAAAGTTTCGCGGTGGGGAAGGAAGGTCCACCGAACTCATATCGATACTTTTTTTCTTCCTTCATCTGCGGCCTATGTTCCCCCTTCTCCGAATTCTTTGAGGCAATCATGAACATCTATGGATTCCACCTCCTTGACTTCACGCAAATTCAATGGCGACCATGGCTATTTTCGTGCATTTGTGCGAGAATTTTGTTGGAGTTAATCCCAATGTGGATCTGTTCCGTGGGTGGAGAACAAGGGTCACCGCTCTAGAAACATCAGCTGGATGCCGCAAGTGGCGAGGAAGATCTGGGATTACATTCCTGGGAACCAGTGTGAGAGGTGGGACGAGTGGAGAGGGGATTGGTGTTGGATTCAAGATGAGGAAGCCCCCGAGTTTTGTGAAGCACAGAAGGAATGTGTTGAGCATGGCAAGGATTGGAGCACCGAAGGCCTCTCTGAGGATAGGCTACGTCCGGCAATCAACAGGATTACCCGTTTGAAGGCTTCCGGGCTAACCGTCAAGCATGTGGGGGCGAATTGCCTTCTTCGCCGCATCTCACCGCTGCAGGAGCGGGACAGACCGGCCTGGCTGTATGAGGGTGTTGCTGACAGGATGAGGTTGCTCCCAGGGTTGGCCAACAACTTGTCAGTTTATGGCCATGGCTGGCTATGCAATCAACTGTTTGGTCGTTCTGAATTATTCAAGCTCCCGACAATCGTCATCCCCCCGAACATTAACTCTGCCCGGGACCAGATACTGAAGTGCATGCCGGACTGCAATGCCGAAGGGGTAGTGAGCACCTGGCAGCTACCCACCCTGGATGAAGAGCTCAAGTGGTCGAACACCCTGGTAGAGAAGGCTACCAGGGTCGAGACTGGGATGTACAAACGCACCTCCTCTGTGGAGGTGGCATATATTTTGAGGAGGGTCGAGGAGCACAAGGCCGCCTGCCTCGCGGAGGTGGCGAAGGGCACAAAGGCCAGGAAGGGCAAAGGGAGGGCTGAGGACGAAAGTTCTTCCCATGGTGGCAGCGAGGCGCACAACACGGAAGGGGCTGCTGGGGAAGAACTTGTTGGGGATAATCTTGCCTGGCTAGATATCCTAGCCATGGCAGCAATGGAGCTCCAGGAGGGGGAGGAAGCTGGTGGGGTGGTGGAGCTTGATGAGGAGTGGCTTGCCGCTAGTCCACAAGCCCGCGAGCAGGTCCTGGACCAGTGCGCCCGCAAACGAGCCGCCACCCGAGGGCGGCGGCCTCCAACCTAGTGCCGACCGCCAGGAGGGTGAATAAGACCACCACTAAGGCCACTACGGTTGAGGTGGTGTGTCGTTAGTCTCCCCGCCTTGCTCGGACCAAGTCTTCCTCCGCTAAGCACTCGACGGACGTAGAGGTGGATTCCGGCTCCCACTCTGGCTCGAGCTCTTCACAGAACTCGTCTCCCCTAGAGCCCCCGGCGCCATGCCCGGCACCGAAGCTGTCGGGGAGTTCTGTCCCTCCACCTCCAAAGAGAGGAAGAGAGCCCTCGCCTCTCATGAAGTTCAACTTGAACTCCATGCTCATCATAGAAGAGTAAGGAAGATTCTCTTTTTGCGGACGTCTTTAGGCATACTTGAATGTTCTTGCTGACTAACCTCTTGTTCTTGTTGTTGCCGGCAGGGAAGTGGAGGAGGAGGAAACCCTCATCCACCATTCCCGGAAGAGGCTCCGCCATCTTGGGTCATTGACGGGCGCGGATAGCCCGGCCTTGGAGTGGGCCGATGCAGAGGACCCCATGCCGAGCCCCCAGTCCAGCCCTCGGTCGGGGGTGGGGACTTGGCCCCATCCATCAAAGGTGACGGGGATGGTCTCCCTGCTCCCTCGGCCGAAGTTGGAGGCGAGGCAACGCAGGGCGAGCCCCTCCCCGAGGGGCATGCTTCCCGTGTCGCTCGAGCTAAGGGGATCTCCATGGAACCTCCTGCGGAGGAGGTCATGTAGGAGACCGTCGTGACCATCATGGCAGAGGGCGAAGTCCATGGCCCGGCAATAGACGTTGCCAGGGAAACCGAGGTCTCCGCCCGGCAAGCTTCTCCAGGTGCTTTACTTATTTCTTCTTTTCTTCGTGGCTCTGATTGCTTCTCTCGATTCCTCTATTCGCTCAAGATTTCTACTTCCTTGCTATTTACTATCCTTTTCATGTGCAGCCCCCCAAGCAGAGGAACCAGAGCTGCTGGAGGTGGTGGCTGATATAGGAAGGGCTACCGCGCATGAGGCCGTCGAGATCGCCGCCGCAGAGGGGCAGGACCTTGTTGCCGGGGACGCCCAGGGCTCTCTGGCGGTGGTGGAGCGCTCTTCGGAAGATGTCCCGGCAGAGGGAGTGGTTGTTGAGTTGAAAATTCCCCTCCAGACTATGGACCCACTTCGTTCCTCCGGGACCGTCACCGAGACTCTGCCACCCTCCTCAAGTGAGCTGGCCATGGTGCTGTCGTTGCCTGAGATTGGAGCCCCCGACCCATCTTCGGCACGGACACGGAGCTTGATGAAGAGCTTCAGCGCCTCCTAGCACCGCTATACCTACGAGCTAGAGAGGTCGAGACTCGGTTGCCATCACAATGGATTTCTCCTTCGTGCAGTCCATGGCGGCGGGCATGAAGGAGATGCAGGCCTGGCACAATCAGAATTGGCAGGAGCTCAAGGACCGGCGCGAGTCCGCCAACAAGGTGGACCAGAAGATGAAAGACAAGTGCTTGGAGCTGCACGAGTGGAATGACGGGCAGTTCAAGGTGCTCATGAGGCAGCAAGAGGCGCTGCTCATGACAAGGGAGGATGTCATGGCTCGGGAGGTGCGCCTGGCAGACCGCAAGGCATCTCTAGACGCTAGAGAGCAAGATATCTCCATCCATGAGGAGAGACTCGAAACTACTCTCCGCACCAAGGATGAAAGTCTAGAGGCTCTGGTGCAGCAACGCACCAAGGAGTTGGAGGACAAGCATCAAGCCATTCTAAACACCCTTGCTGCCGACTCTGCGGTTCAACTAAAGAAGCTCACCGAGGATTTGGTCACCGCGTCTGCCGCCAAGACTGATCTCGACCAGCAGGTGGCTAAACTGATGGAGGATCTTGTCGGGAGTGCCAAGGAGGTGGAGACATTCAAGGAAGAGGCACGACAGACGGGAGTTCTCCTGACTGATGCCCAATCACAGCTCTCCTCCAAGACCCAGAGCCTCGACACCGCCAATGGCACCATAAAGGATCTGAAGGCCAAGATCGGTGCCTTGGAGAGCGTGACAGAGTCTAGTGAGTCCCGCCAACAGCTGCTGACCAAGGATCTAGACACCACCAAGCGCCTTCGACAGGATGCGGAGGATAGACTGAAGAATCAGGTCAATCAGACTAATCTCTGGATCAAGAGCCTAATTGATATGGCTGAGCGCCTTGGTGCCTAGGCTGCGGCGATGGGCATGGACGGATTAGTCTTCTCGGCCAGCAAGTAGGAGGTCCCAAGCGTCAAGCTGGGACTCTTCTTGAACGAGATGATCAAGAAGCTGAAGGCGCATGAAGAGGGGAGGGCCGAGCACTTCACGGCTGAGTCCCAGAGGGTTTCCCGTGATGCTCTCTTCATGGTCTTGAGCAATATTGCGTGACGCCATCCGAACCTCAACCTTGACGATGGATTCGAGAAGCCGCTAGCGGGCGCTGATGTCGCTGCCACCAGGGAGAAAGCCGCTCCCCGGGCTGATAGGGTCCTTCACATCTGAACAGCTCCACCTGGCCATCAGACCAAGTATCAGGCCGCTGTTGCTCCTGCGTTGCCCTGTAATGAAAACATGACGTGTACTTTTGTGTTTAGTCTCTTTGTCTCTAGTGTTCGCGTGGAACTAATATTTTCTATTAAATCTTTGAATGTGTGTTTATCCCTTTGAGCTTTATATGTTTGTGTTCATATGATCCAACCTTATATCTGCTCTGGGTGCCTGCCGGTATCATATTGCCGCAATTGTCATAAGGGTCTAGCCCTTAATAGTCATTTTGGCGTGGATGCATCCCGGCAAGTTTTTCCTAGGTAGCTCTCGACGCAGCCTCTCGACCCGCGAGCGTGGCTCGGGACAGGTTGATGGAGCGATCAAAGAAACTAACCAAGGTTCCATCACGTAAGGGTTTTCAGGATTTGAACACTCGGTAAAGTCAAGGGATAAACAACCACGAAAATTTAAAGTTGCATCAACGAGGATGGATAATGCATACTTAGCTTTTGTTTTAGGCTTCTTTCTCTTCTGCCGGGCCGCGTGCGCTTGGTGCGCTCGCGATGCCCGGAAGGGCGGATGCCAATCAGGTAGTTTCTTCATTCCCGGAAGGGACCGACACATGTTTCTTGTGGCCGGCGGGCATCGCGGCATAGTCCTGAGCTCCTCTGGTCCCCCCTTCCTTTTTATCCTTCACTTTCGAGTTAGCCGATGGCTGCTGCTGCATGGGTCGTGCCGATGCAGGGAGCCTTGCCGAAGTACAATTGGCGGGGCATTGATACGTCTCCAACGTATCTATAATTTTTGATTGCTCCATGCTATATTATCTACTGTTTTTGACATTATTGGGCTTTATTATCCACCTTTATATTATTTTTGGGACTAACCTATTAACCGAAGGCCCAACCCAGAATTGTTGTTTTTTCCTGTTTTAGGGTTTTGAAGAAAAGGAATATCAAACGGAGTCCAAACGGAATGAAACCTTCGGGAACGTGATTTTCTCACCGAATACAACTCAGGAGACTTGGACACTACGTCAAGGCACGTAACAGGAGGCCATGAGGTAGGGGGCGCGCCCTACCCTACCAGGCGCGCCCCCCACCCTCGTGGGCCCCCTGTTGCTCCACCGACGTACTTCTTCCTCCTATTTATACCCACATACCCCCAAACGATCAGATACTGAGCCAAGACCCTAATTCCACCGCCGTAACTTTCTGTATCCACGAGATCCCATCTTGGGGCCTGTTCCGGAGCTCCGCCGGAGGGGGCATCGATCACGGAGGGCTTCTACATCAACACCATAGCCCCTCCGATGAAGTGTGAGTAGTTTACTTCAGACCTACGGGTCCATAGTTAGTAGCTAGATGGCTTCTTCTCTCTTTTTGGATCTCAATACAATGTTCTCCCCATCTCTTGTGGAGATCTATTCGATGTAATATTCTTTTTGCGGTGTGTTTGTTGAGACCAATGAATTGTGGGTTTATGATCAAGTCTATCTATGAATAATATTTGAATCTTCTCTGAATTCTTTTATGTATGATTGGTTATCTTTGCAAGTCTCTTCGAATTATCAGTTTGGTTTGGCCTACTAGATTGATCTTTCTTGCAATGGGAGAAGTGCTTAGCTTTGGGTTCAATCTTGCGGTGTCCTTTCCCGGTGACAGTAAGGGCAACAAGGCACATATTGTATTGTTACCATCGAGGATAACAAGATGGGGTTTTCTTCATATTGCATGAGTCTATCCCTCTACATCATGTCATCTTGCTTAAGGCGTTTCTCTGTTTTAACTTAATACTCTAGATGCATGCTGGATAGCGGTTGATGAGTGGAGTAATAGTAGTAGATGCAGGCAGGAGTCGGTCTACTTGTCTCGGACGTGATGCCTATATACATGATCATACCTAGATATTCTCACAACTATGCTCAATTCTATCAATTGCTCAACAGTAATTTGTTCACCCACCGTAGAATACTTATGCTCTCGAGAGAAGCCACTAGTGAAACCTATGGCCCCCGGGTCTATCTTCATCATATTAATCTCCTACTACTTAGTTATTTACTTTGCTTTTATTTTACTTTGCATCTTTATCATAAAAACACCAAAAATATTATCTTATCATATCTATAAGATCTCACCCTCGTAAGTGGCCCTATAGGGATTGGCAACCCCTATTTGCGTTGGTTGCGAGGATTTATTTGTTTTGTGCAGGTACGAGGGACTCGCGCGTAGCCTCCTAATGGATTGATACCTTGGTTCTCAAAAACTGAGGGAAATACTTACGCTACTTTGCTGCATCATCCCTTCCTCTTCGGGGAAAACCAACGCAGTGCTAAAAGAGGTAGCAAGAAGGATTTCTGGCGCCGTTGCCGGGGAGGTATACACAAAAGTCAACATACCAAGTACCCATCACATACCCTTATCTCCCGCATTACATTATTTGCCATTTGCCTCTCGTTTTCCTCTCCCCCAATTCACCCTTGCTGTTTTATTCGCCCTCTCTCTATCCCCCCTCTCTTTCTCTATTTGCCCCTTTTTGTCCGCTTATTTTTTTGTTTGCTTGTGTGTTAGTTTGCTTGCTTGTCGTTATGGCTAGTCCCCTATCTTCTCCCTTGTCTCCCGAGAATGAAATTCTAAATTTTAAGCAAAGGGAGGGTGAAAATCTAAAAGATGCTTGGTATAGAATTTGCAATGCTCAAAATAAATATGCTAGGAAGCAATCTACTACCATTCTCCTTCGCAATTTTTATGTAGGCATTACTCCTTGGCACTGTTATGTTCTTGATACTATTACCGGAGGGAATTTTTTGGGTAGCCATACTTTTGATTCTTATAACGCTATGTTAGATTTATTTGGCTTCCCCCCTCTTTTGGTTAATGGAATTATATTAACTTTGGAGCATGTAATGCAAAGGCTTGAAATTATTGAAAATAAGGTTGCTACCATACAGTTAATTGAAAATTTGGATAAAAATATCCACAGCCGAATCTCTCAATATGGATCTAAAGTAGGAGTTACTTTGAAAGATATTAAAGAAAAGGAACCCATAGTTAATGAGAAAATAAATCACGATTCCGTTAGGATCGATAAACTTGAGAATATGATTACCAACTTGGGAACCGCTTTTTCTTCCATAAAGAATACTCCAAATCCTTCTACCAAAGTTGCCAAGCTTATGTACGTTCCTAAAAATAAGGGTGAATCATCTAGTAAGGGAAATGCGGATCTCAAATCTATAAGTGTTCATCCCAATCTTTTTTCTATCATTAAGGAACCATTTGTTACAAATGAATTTTTCGATCTTGTGCCTAAAAGTTTGATAATTAATAAAAGGAAGGAATTCCTAAAGATGGTAGATGCCTTATTGAAGGATTGCCTAACAAAGATGGCAATACCTAGATCTATTCTTGCTTGTTATGCCTAGTTAGGGGCGTTAAACGATAGCGCTTGTTGGGAGGCAACCCAATTTTATTTTTATTCCTTGCTTTTTGCTCCTGATTAGTAATAAATAATTTATTTATATTCTGTTTTGGTTGTGTTTTTTGTGTTTAATTGTTGTTTGTTCCAAGTAGAACCGTTGGGAAGACTTGGGGAAAGTCTTGTTGAACTTGCTGTAAAAAACAGAAACTTTAGCGCTCACGAGAACTGCTGTAATTTTTATTTGGAAAGTGATATTTAGTTAATTCTTTTTGAAGATGATTAATAGATAAATTCCTCACGTCCAGAAATTTATTTCAGAATTTTTGGGGTTCCAGATCTTGCGCTAGCTACAGATTACTACAGACTGTTCTGTTTTTGACAGATTCTGTTTTTCGTGTGTTGTTTGCTTATTTTGATGAATCTATGGCTAGTAAATTAGTTTATAAACCATAGAGAAGTTGGAATACAGTAGGTATAACACCCATATAAATAAAGAGTTAATTACAGTACCTTGAAGTGATTTTTTGTTTTCTTTCGCTAACGGAGCTCACGAGTTTTCTACTTTAAGTTTTGTGTTGTGAAGTTTTCAAGTTTTGGGTAAACATTTGATGGATTATGGAACAAGGAGTGGCAAAAGCCTAAGATTGGGGATGCCCATGGCACCCCCAAGTTAATCTAAGGACACCTAAAAGCCAAAGCTTGGGGATGCCCCGGAAGGCATCCCCTCTTTCGTCTACTTCTATCGGTAACTTTACTTGGAGCTATATTTTTATTTACCACATGATATGTGTTTTACTTGGAGCGTCTTGTATGATTTGAGTCTTTTCTTGTTAGTTTACCACAATCATCCTTGCTGTACACACCTTTTGAGAGAGCCATACATGATTTGGAATTTGTTAGAATACTCTATGTGCTTCTCTTATATCTTTTGAGTTATATAATTTTGCTCTAGTGCTTCACTTACATCTTTTAGAGCACGGTGGTGGATTTGTTTTATAGAAACTATTTATCTCTCATGCTTCACTTAGATTATTTTGAGAGTCTTAATAGCATGGTAATTTGCTTAAAATCCTAATATGCTTGGTATGCAAGATTAATAATAAAATTCTCTTATGAGTGTGTTGAATACTATGAGAAGTTTGATACTTGATAATTGTTTTGAGATATGGAGATGGTGATATTAAAGTCATGCTAGTTGAGTAGTTGTGAATTTGAGAAATACTTGTGTTGAAGCTTGTGATTCCTGTAGCATGCACGTATGGTGAACCGTTATGTGATGAAGTCGGAGCATGATTTATTTATTGATTGTCTTCCTTATGAGTGGCGGTCGGGGACGAGCGATGGTATTTTCCTACCAGTCTATCCCCCTAGGAGCATGCGCGTAATACTTTGCTTCGATAACTTGTAGATTTTTGCAATAAGTATATGAGTTCTTTATGACTAATGTTGACTCCATGGATTATATGCACTCTCACCCTTCCACCTTTGCTAGCCTCTCTAATACCGCGCACCTTTCGCCGGTATCATACACCCACCATATACCTTCCTCAAAACAGCCACCATACCTACCTATTATGGCATTTCCATAGTCATTCTGAGATATATTGTCATGCAACTTTCCACCGTTCCGTTTATGACACAATCCATCATTGTCATATTGCTTAGCACGATCATGTAGTTGACATAGTATTTGTGGCAAAGCCACCGTTCATAATTCTTTCACACTTGTCACTCATGAATCATTGCATATCCCGGTACACCGCCGGAGGCATTCATATACAGTCATATCTTGTTCTAAGTATCGAGTTGTAATTATTGAGTTGTAAGAAAAATAAAAGTGTGATGATCATCATTATTAGAGCATTGTCCCAAGTGAGGAAAGGATGATGGAGACTATGATTCCCCCACAAGTCGGGATGAGACTCCGGACGAAAAAAAAGAGAAAGAAAAGAGGCCATAAAAAAGAGAAAAGGCCCAAATAAAAAAAAGAGAGAAAAGGAGATAAGGGACAATGTTACTATCCTTTTACCACACTTGTTCTTCAAAGTAGCACCATGATCTTCATAGTAGAGAGTCTCTCATGTTATCACTTTCATATACTAGTGGGAATTTTTCATTATAGAACTTGGCTTGTATATTCCAATGATGGGCTTCTTCAAAATTGCCCTAGGTCTTCATGAGCAAGCAAGTTGGATGCACACCCACTTACTTCTTTTTGAGCTTTCATATACTTATAGCTCTAGTGCATCCGTTGCATGGCAATCCCTACTCACTCACATTGATATTTATTGATGGGCATCTCCATAGCCCGTTGATACGCCTAGTTGATGTGAGACTATATTCTCCCTTTTTGTCTTCTCCACAACCACCACTCTATTCCACCTATAGAGCTATATCCATGGCTCACGCTCATGTATTGAGTGAAGATTGAAAAAGTTTTGAGAATGTCAAAAGTATGAAACAATTGCTTGGCTTGTCATCGGGGTTGTGCATGATTTAAATAATTTGTGTGGTGAAGATAGAGCATAGCCAGACTATATGATTTTGTAGGGATAACTTTCTTTAGCCATGTTATTTTGAGAAGACATAATTGATTTGTTAGTATGCTTGGAGTATTATTATTTTCTATGTCAATATGAACTTTTGTCTTGAATCTTTCGGATCTGAATATTCATACCACAATTAAGAAGAATTACATTAAAATTATGCCAAGTAGCACTCCGCATCAAAAATTCTGTTTTTTATCATTTACCTACTCGAGGACGAGCAGGAATTAAGCTTGGGGATGCTTGATATGTCTCCAACGTATCTATAATTTTTGATTGCTCCATGCTATATTATCTACTATTTTGGACATTATTGGGCTTTATTATCCACTTTTATATTATTTTTGGGACTAACCTATTAACCGGAGGCCCAGCCCAGAATTGCTGTTTTTTCCTGTTTTAGGGTTTCGAAGAAAAGGAATATCAAACGGAGTCCAAATGGAGTGAAACCTTCAGGAACATGATTTTCTCACTGAATACAACTCAGGAGACTTGGACCCTACGTCAAGGCACGTAACAGGAGGGCACGAGGTAGGGGCATGCCCTACCCTACCAGGCGCGCCCCCACCCTCGTGGGCCCCCTGTTGCTCCACCGACGTACTTCTTCCTCCTATTTATACCCATGTACCCCCAAACGATCAGATACAGAGCCAAAACCCTAATTCCACTGCCGTAACTTTCTGTATCCACGAGATCCCATCTTGGGGCCTGTTCCGGAGCTCCGCCGGAGGGGGCATCGATCACGGAGGTCTTCTACATCAACACCATAGCCCCTCGATGAAGTGTGAGTAGTTTACTTCAGACCTACGGGTCCATAGTTAGTGGCTAGATGGCTTCTTCTCTCTTTTTTGATCTCAATACAATGTTCTCCCCATCTCTTGTGGAGATCTATTCGATGTAATCTTCTTTTTGCGGTGTGTTAGTTGAGACCGATGAATTGTGGGTTTATCATCAAGTCTATCTATGAATAATATTTGAATCTTCTCTGAATTCTTTTATGTATGATTGGTTATCTTTGCAAGTATCTTCGAATTATCAGTTTGGTTTGGCCTACTAGATTGATCTTTCTTGCAATGGGAGAAGTGCTTAGCTTTGGGTTCAATCTTGCGGTGTCCTTTCCCGGTGACAGTAAGGGCAGCAAGGCACGTATTGTATTGTTGCCATCGAGGATAACAAGATGGGGTTTTCTTCATATTGCATGAGTCTATACCTCTACATCATGTCATCTTGCTTAAGACATTACTCTGTTTTAACTTAATACTCTAGATGCATGTTGGATAGCGGTTGATGAGTGGAGTAATAGTAGTAGATGCAGGCAGGAGTCGGTCTACTTGTCTCGGACGTGATGCCTATATACATGATCATACCTAGGTATTCTCATAACTATTCTCAATTTTGTCAATTGCTCAACAGTTATTTGTTCACCCACCGTATAATACTTATGCTCTCGAGAGAAGCCACTAGTGAAACCTATGGCCCTCGGGTCTATCTTCATCATATTAATCTCCTACTACTTAGTTATTTACTTTGCTATTTACTTTGCTTTTATTGTACTTTGCATCTTTATCATAAAAACACCAAAAATATTATCTTATCATATCTATTAGATCTCACTCTCGTAAGTGGCCCTATAGGGATTGACAACCCCGATTTGCGTTGGTTGCGAGGATTTATTTCTTTTGTGCAGGTACGAGGGACTCGCACGTAGCCTCCTACTGGATTGATACCTTGGTTCTCAAAAACTGAGGGAAATACTTACGCTACTTTGCTACATCATCCCTTCCTCTTCGGGGAAAACCAACACAGTGGTAAAAGAGGTAGCAGGCATCAATCGACAGATTCATACCGGCGCTTCACTCAGGATTGCCCAAAATAGGGGAAATACTGAACCGAGCGTCGCACGGTAATCATCGACATCGACGACGACGGGGCTAAAGTAGTTCGACTGCTAATGAAGGGAAGGGACGGGGAGGAGGGAACTCGCACAAGCACACCATGTCCCCTTTCTCCGGATGTCGCCCTAGTGGCGGGCATGCCATACAGGCCGCCGAGGTGAGCATATTATCTCCAGTGACGATCTTCGTCCTAGCCGCGGCTGCGGCAAGGCTCGGAGGCGAGCAATGTGGCACGGGGAAGACACCGCTTAATTTCCATGTCTTCGTGGGTGCTGGAAACGCCAGGAGCTCCAAGCGGGCGACTGCGGATAGGGCGCGCCGCGCACGCCTTCAGGTTCACGCAAGCGAGCCCCCTACCTGGCGCGCCAAAGATGTCGCGGGAAACCACGACCACCTATGGGACCAGGAGGCCCCTTGCTGGTTCGGCAGGGGGATGTCGTGTTGCACAAAGAGCAGACGAGTGTGGGGAGCATGGCAGAGATCACGCAGGCAATTTTACCAAGGTTCGGGCCGTCGTGAGGCGTAAAACCCTACTCCTACTTTGGTGGATTGATGGTGGAAATGTGGTGGTGGAGCATAGTACACTTGCCCGGCAAGGGTTGTGTCAGGGCGGTAGTGGCTCCACGTGTATGGGGGTGTGAGTTGCCCAATCTTCTAACCCTGTCTATGGTTGCCATATGCCTCCTTTTATAGATCAAGGGGTTACCACAGTGGCAAAGTAGACATTATGCACTGATAAGATAGCAAACAGTGCTATCATACCTAACTCTGTGGGCTGACGGGGTGCATTAAATGCATTGCTCAATGTCACATTGCTGGTTGCCCGACAAGGCTTGCCGGGTCATCTTGCTAGCTTCATGCCTGCTCACTTCACACATCGCAGGACGGGTGTCATCTGTGGGTTTTTACTGTAGAGAGAGGCTGCCATGTGGCGAATGGCTGCCACTCAGTCACTTTGCGGCTTGACACCGCATTGACCGACGACGTGGGTCGCGCTGGAGTGGTTGGTGAGGTGGTCTTGTCTTCGTGAGTCATGTCGGGACACCTTGGTTGTCTCCTTCTAGGTGTGGCCTCGCCCTTTGTCGGGCTCGCCTGTGCGGCAAAGGAGGCCTTTCTCTTGGCTGTATCTTGCTTCTCTGGCTCGATCCTGGTTCCTCTGATCTGTATACTGGTCCTTCGAACCTCTAGTCCTTTGTGTATCTTGGCTTGGTCTTGGCCTGTCCATGCATGAATCAGAGGAAAATATATACCCTTGTCTATTTTCCCCGACAAGTAGATATGTATCTGTACCAACCTTGGAGTTGATAAGTATCTGAATGTGAGAGGCATATCCACAAGATCTTTTCTGGTCAGCAGCAGTCCTCTTGACTGTCTCAAGAATCAAACTCATCACTTTGAGCTTCTGAGGTGAGGTGTCAAACATGTGAAGCAAATTGATGGAATGTCCATGTATCATCCTCTCATCTCCAGAATTTGGCAACAGAGTCTGCCTCAAAATGGTGTTTGTGGTGGCCAAACCAGCTAGCAAATGATATATGGATCCAAACTTATGAGTTTCCAAATCCTTGTCAGGAATGGACTTGTACATATTTGCCATTGTGTTGTGGTCCATCCGGGGCTTCCCATAAACATCGATATCATCTTCATCTTCTTCATGGGCATTAATGAGAGCAGCCCACTTAGAGATAGATGACTGGTATTTCGTGCCCTTAGTCATCCATACAATTCTCCCATCTGGATAGAAATGTGTTGTGGAGTAGAATTTCATGACCATCTCATTATTCCACTTTGTAAGCTTTTGTCCCACAAACTCATCAACACCAGCAAGTTTGAAGCTCTCATGAACGTGGGGGAAGTAGTCTTCATGTGCATCAATATACTTCCAATCCACCCACTTCATGTTGCTTATGATGGGCTTCTTATCAAGTAGCACTATTTCATACAAATTTTGCTGTTCACGGGTATGGAAACGATAATCACAAGCTGTCCTCCTCCTAACTAAATAGGGATCCACTTGCCTCCACTCTCTTAGTCCTTTGTCCTTCCTGAGCATCATGTTCTCGGCAACTGGATGAGCATCATCATGATTTGGGATCTTGGGATTCAATTCCCGGAGCACTAGTGGCTCATCATCATCTTGAACGTCAGGCACTGGGCCTTGTTCTTCTCAGCAGCTGGGATGTTTCTAGTTGACTTCTTGGGTACAACAGCTTTGGGTTTTGTCTTGGGTTTGGAGGGAGTAGTAGATGACTTCATGGCATCAACCATGAGCTACTGAGCTTTGGCAGGAGGTGTGATAACCCACAAGTAAAGGGGATCACAATAGTTTTCGAGGGTAGTGTATTTAACCCAAATTTATTGACTCGACACAAGGGGAGCCAAAGAATATTCTTGAGTATTAGCAGCTGGGTTGTCAATTCAACCACACCTGAAAGACTTAATATCTACAACAAAGTATTTAGTAGCAAAGTAGTATGGAAGTAATGGTAACGCTGGCAAAAGTAACATTAGTAGTTTTGTAACAATCGTAACAGTGGCAACGAAAAAGTAACTTAGCAAAGATCGATATGAAACAAACTCGTAGGCAATGGATCAATGATTGATAATTATGTCGAATGGCATTCATCATGCAACATTTTTAACCTATGGTGACACAAAACTAGCTCCAATTCATCAATATAATGTAGGCATGTATTCTATATATAGTCATACGTGCTTATGGAAAAGAATTTGCATGACATCTTTTGTCCTACCCTCCCGTGGCAGCGGGGTCCTAATGGAAACTAAGGGATATTAAGGCCTCCTTTTAATAGAGAACCAGAACAAAGCATTAGCACTGAGTGAATACATGAACTCCTCAAACTACGGTAATCACCGGAAAGAACCCCAATTATTTTCACCTTGGGGTATGCGGATCATAACTCGTAATAGGTGTCTATAACTTGCAAGATCGGATCAAGAACACAAATATATTTATGAAAACATAATAGGTTCAGATCTGAAATCATGGCACTCAGGCCCTAGTGACAAGCATTAAGCATAGCAAGGTCATAGCAACATCAATCTCAGAACATAGTGGATACTAGAGATCAAACCCTAACAAAACTAACTCGAATACATGATAAATCTCATCCAACCCATCACCGTCCAGCAAGCCTACGATGGAGTTACTCACGCACGGCTGTGAGCATCATGAAATTGGTGATGGAGGAAGGTTGGTGATGATGATGGCGATGATTTCCCCTCTCCGGAGCACCGAACGGACTCCAGATCTGGCCTCCTGATGAAAAACATGGGTTGAAGGTGGCTCCATATCATAAAACACGATGAATCCTTCTCTGAATTTTTTCTCCCCGAACATGAATATATAGAGTTGGAGTTGAGGTCGGTGAAGGTCCAGGGGACCCACAATGCAGGGGGTGCGCCCTAGGGGGTGCCCCCACCCTTGTGGACAGCTGGTGGGTCCCCTCTGGTTGATTCTTTCGCCAATATTTTTTATTTATTCCAAAAATATTCTCCGTAAATTTTCAGGTCATTCCGAGAACTTTTATTTCTACACAAAAATAACACCAAGGCAATTCTGCTGAAAACAGCGTTACTCCGGGTTATTTCCATTCAAATCATGCAAATTAGAGTCCAAAACAAGGGCAAAAGAGTTTGGAAAAGTAGATATGATGGAGACGAATCAACTTCCCCAAGGTTAACCCATTGCTTGTCATCAAGCAATCCAGTTGACAAAATGAAAGTGATAAAGAAAAACTTTTACAAACTCTGTATGATATTGTTGTTGCAAATATGTATAGCCAGCATTCAGGTTTTCAGCAAATATTATAAACTAACCATATTCACAATAATATTTAGGTCTCACATTTACTCATATCAATGGCAGAATCAACTAGCGAGCAATAATAATAAATCTCGGATGACAACACTTTTTCAAAACAATCATGATATGGTATAACAAAATGGTATCTCGCAGAGCACCCCTGAAGATCAAGGACTGACTAGACATTGTAATTCATGGTAAAAGAGATCTAGTCACAGTCATACTCAATATCAATTAATAACTAAGCATACAAATGACAGTGGTGCTCTCTAATTGGTGATTTTTATAAGAGGATGATGACTCAGTAATAAAAGTAAATAGATAGGCCCTTCGCAGAGGGAAGCAGGGATTGGCAGAGGTGTCAGAGCTCGAGGTTTAAAACAGAGATGAATATAATTTTGAGCGGTATGCTTTCATTGTCAATATAACAACCAAGAGATCTCGGTATCTTCCATGCTAGATACATTATAGGCGGTTCCCAAACAGAATGGTAAAGTTTTTACTCCCCCTCCACCAACAATCACACTCCACATCTAGTCCGAAACAACGGGTACCATCCATACCAACATCAGTTTTGGGGGAGTTCTGTTTGAAATTATATTTTGACTTGATTTGAGCATGGAACTAGGCATCCCAATTACCAGCCACTTTCTCATGAATGACAAGTGAATCAACATTCATCACGAGAATAACCCACCTGGCATGGAAGATACTGACAGCCCCAATCGCTACATGAGCGATTCGGGCATACAAAATAGAATATTATTTGAAGGTGTAGAGTTTGGCACAAGAAAATTTACTTGGAATGACAGATAAATACCGCATATAGGTAGGTATGGTGGACTCATATGGAACAACTTTGGGTTTATGGAAGTGGATGCACAAGCAGTATTTCCTCTTAGTACAAGTGGGGGCTAGCAAAAGATTGAGGAGCGACCAACTAGAGAGCGACAACAGTCATAAACATGCATTGAGATTAACCAACATTGAGTGCAAGCATGAGTAGGATATAAATCACCATGAACATAAATATCATGAAGGCTATGTTAATCTTGATTCAACTACATGTGTGAACATGTGCCAAGTCAAGCCACTTAAATCATTCAAAGGAGGATACCATCCTATCATACCACATCACAACCATTTTAATTTGCATGTTGGCACGCAAGGTAAACCATTATAAACTCCTAGCTAATTAAGCATGGCATGAGTAACTATAATCTCTAATTGTCATTGCAAACATGTTTCATTCATAATGGGCTGAATCAAGAATGATGAACTAATCATATTTACAAAAACAAAATAGGTCGAGTTCATACCAGCTCTTCCTCATCTCAATCATTTCATCATATATCGTCATTATTTCCTTTCACTTGCACGACCGAACAGTGTGAACAATAATAAGCGTGCACGTGCATTGAACGGTAATATGGGCTCTCTCTTAGATCAACAATAATGCATATGAGAGCCACTCAACATTTTCGTTGTGTTCTTCTCCTCTCGACCAAAAGAAAAGAAAAGAATTTCAAAGAAACACACTGAAATATTTTTGAGTTTTTGTTTTTCTGAAGAAGGTAAAAACAAGAACGAGAAAAACTATTTACACGGGAAAGCTCCCAACAAGTAAAAGAAGAACAAGAAATCTTTTTGGGTTTTATTTTAATACTACTACTAATTAAACATGGAAAGGAAAACTAAAAAGAAGCTACAACTGATATTTTTGGATTTTATCAAAGTTTTTCAAACACACAACAACAAACCGGGAAAAAGAAAATAAACTAGCATGGATGATGAAGGAAATATGCCCTAGAGGCAATAATAAAGTTGTTATTTTATATTTCCTTATTCATGATAAAGGTTTATTATTAATGCTAGAATTGTATTGATCGGAAACCTTAATACATGTGTGATACATAAACAAACACCGTGTCCCTAGTGAGCCTCTACTAGACTAGCTCATTGATCACAGATGGTTAAGGTTTCCTAACCATTGACATGAGTTGTCATTTGATAACGGGATCCCATCATTAGGAGAACGATCTGATGGACAAGACCCATTCGTTAGCTTAGAATAATGATCGTTCACTTTTATTGCTATTGCTTTCTTCATGTCAAATACATATTCCTTCGACTATGAGATTATGCAACTCCTGGATGCCAGAGGAATGCCTTTTGTACTATCAAATGTCACAATGTAACAGGGTGATTATAAAGATGCTCTACAGGAATCTTCGAAGGTGTTTGTTGAGTTGGCATAAACCAAGATTAGGATTTGTCACTCCGAGTATCGGAGAGGTATTTCTGGGCCCTCTCGGTAATGCACATCATAAGATTGCAAGCAAACGACTAAGGATTTAGTCATGAGGTGATGTATTATGGAACGAGTAAAGAGACTTGCCAGTAACGAGATTGAACAAGGTATGAAGATATCAACGATCGAATCTCGGGCAAGTAACATACCGATGGACAAAGGGATTTACGTATGTTGTCATAACAGTTCGACCGATAAAGATCTTCGTAGAATATGTAGGAGCCAATATGGGCATCCAGGTTCTGCTATTGGTTATTGACATGAGAGGTGTCTCGGTCATGCCTACATAGTTCTCAAACCCGTAGGGTCCGCACGATTAACGTTCGATGACGATATAGTGTTATATGAGTTATATGATTTGGTGACCGAATGTTGTTCAGAGACCCATATGAGATCACGGACGTGACGAGGATTCTCAAAATGGTCGAGAGGTAAAGATCGATATATAGGATGATGGTATTTGGACACCGGAAGTGTTTCGGGACGTACTGGGAAGGAATCGGGTCAGCGGAAGGGGTTCCGCGCACCCCCGGGCAAGTTATGGGCTTAATGGGACAAAGGGAGGGACAGACCAGTCCATTAGGGGGCTGAGCCGCCCCTCCACTTGTTTGTACAGCCCTAGGGAAGGAAAAGGGGGAGCGCTAGCCCCTCCTGCCTTTCCCTCTCATGGGAGAAAGGAAAGGGAGGGGTGCCACCCTCCCCTGCCTTTCCCCGCACTCCTAATAAGGAAAGAAGGGGGCGCGGCGTGGGAGGGACCCCAAGTAGGATTCGGCTGCTCCTCCCTCCCACCTATATATATATCACTATTCTAATCCCAGGATTAGAATAGTTATTTGGATCACAGCGCGCTATATTGGGGTGATTGGATGTTCCTGAGATCCGACAAATCCACCGCATCGATACAGAAAAAGCCCACCCAGCCCATCAATTGACCCGATCCCCCCCACCCTGACCTCCCCCAATTCCCTCCCCCAAACACCGCCACCACCCTCTGGATCACATCACCGCCAACACCCTCCCTGGATCTCCTCGCCGCTGCGACCGCCACCCTCCCTGGATCTCACTGCCGCCACCGCCACGCACCTTCTTCCTCAACACCAGCGTGCCTCTTCCACCACGACCGGCGGGCCTCCTCCCCCACGCCCGGCGTTCTTCCTCCCCAACGGGCACCGCCCTCCGCCCCAACCACCTCCCCACCACCAGCTGCGTCCGCCGCTAGGTTCCCGCTTCCCCGACGCCGGAGGCCCGGGATCCGGCTACCTCCATGCGGCGCCGCGACCACCTGCCTCCACCCCGGTCTCCTAGGCTCCCCGCGCCACCATGTGCGCCCCACGTCCTATAGCCACTGCTCGGCACCGCCCCCTTCCGCACCGCGCGCGAGCACTTCTCCAAAATCCTCCCTAAGGTCGCGGCATGCACTGCTCCCTTTCCTCGGCCGCCCTTGCCGTCAGCGGAGGCCGCTGCCTCGATTCCTCTGATGAAACAACCTGAGTCTTGCAGCTCTCCTCTGTAGCCGTCGCTGGTTGCCCCCGATCGCCGGGGTGATTAAACTGCAGTGCACGGGATAATCAAACCGCCGACGAGGCTCGTGTCAATCCTGCCAGCGACCTCTGCCCACACCTGCTGCTGCTACACCGACCTGCTCCCTCTCCAGCCCTGAACTATCCAATTTTTTTGTGATGCTAGTTCTTTTATGAACAAGTTCAGTGAGCTAGTCACATGAATTCTTTTGATTTGGGGCTAATTACTAGATGTTGCAAAAAACAAAAGTACAGAACATGTGTTGTTAGTTCAGAAGACAGTCGTGTTGTCTCGTTTCATGGTGAAGTGGATGAGATCCTGCTCGAGTATATATCGTATGTTCATTCATGTCTTCATGCAGCTGGCATGGTTCGACGAGGAGACAAGTTGCTTCTCCCGTTCACCACCGTCAGTGGCTTATTCTGCCACTGAAGCCAACACTAGTGACTCTCTTTCAAAGGATAAAGCTCTCTGCTAAATTTTCTTGTATACTAGCTGCCTCTTATCTACATCAGATGGCATGAGTGGATCATCTTTTGTGTTCAGAGACCCCATCTTGTGCTCTGTATCTTTGGCAAAAATATGTGACGAATTGTTGTTGCTCCCTATGTATTTTTGATTCCGAACATCTGGGCCTTCTTAGCAAAAATATGTATATGCCCAAGCTCTAATGTTTTACAACTTAAAAATTTGAGGGAAAAACAGAACCGTGGAAGTATAATGTGTAAGGGTTTTATAAATTCAATAAGAAAATAAAACCAAGAAGGTCAAATTGAAATAATAGAGCAGTTCAATTTTTTATATAAAAATAATTTTTCTCCATTTCTAGCAAGACCCCAAGAAGTTCAAAAATATAACTAGAAGTCCAAATTTAAATAACAGAGCGGTTCAATGTTTAATACTACATTATGATTTTTCCCATTACTAAAGAATAACCCAAGAAGACCAAATTAAAAAAAATAGAGCAACACTCCGATTATAATCTTAGCTTCTTGATCTGCTATTGTGGCTTTTCATGTTTATGAGAAAGTAAAAGATAACCCCATCAAGAAAAAAGGAAAACAATATAACGAAAATACTACAAAGTTTGGTAAGGAACACCAACACAAATTCAAAAGGAATTCATAAGTTTGGATAGAACACGAACAAAAGTTCATATAGAGTGCAAGTTCTTTTTAAAGTGCACACTCCGATTCCATTCTTCCCATCCCCAAAATTTTCTCATAAATTTGTGTTCTACATATAATCCAATAAATTTTATGTATGAGCGGAAAATAGGAAAAAACAATAAAACAAGGAAGTCCAAATTAAAAAGATGGAGAAGTTTGATGATTATAGAAAACTCATATTTTCCTCATTAGTAAAGAATGGAAACAAGAAGTTCAAAAATAAAAAACAAGAAGTTCAACTTTTAATAATAGAGCGCTTCAAACTTTCATAAAAAATATTTAAGAAATAAAATCAGGAAGTCCATATTAAAAAGGTGGAGAAGTTCGATGATTATAGAAAACTCAGATTTCCCTCGTTGTTAAATAATGGAAACAAGAAGTTCAAAAATAAAATAACAAGAAGTTCAACTTTTAAAAATAGAGCGCTTGAGAATTCATAAAAAAGATTAAGAAATTCAGATTAATATTCATAAAAAACTCAGATATTTTCACGTAACTGATAGAAGTTCAGATTGATAACTGCCAGAAGTTCACGTACTACACGGTGTGCATTTGTATGCAAAAAAAGAATAAAAAAACCAGGGCCGAAAGTTTTGTTACTAGAAGTTCAAGTGCTCGGCCTGAGAAAGTTAAAAAATCTTGTGAGAGAGGTTGAACAAAAAATGTGATAGAAGTTCAAGGTGAAACAACGAGAAGTTCAATACTGCAAGGAATGCATTTCAGATAGTAATATAAGAGTAGAAAACAAAAAGTTTAAAAGGTTTGTTGCAAGAAGTTCACGTGCTCCCCCGGTGAAGTTCAAGATCTCTAGTGCCAGACGTCCGACCTTCGATTATATATAAAAAACAGGTAAAAAACGACGTTGTTTTTTCCATTTATAAAACTACTCTTAAACGATAAAAATTTGTAACGTGTGTCTACATGAAAAAGATGCTCCTATTCATAAGCTTTCCAATGGTATATTATATGCTATATTCCGATGAATGGTTTAAAAGTTTTATGTATACCGTTAAAAACACATTTTTACGCATTCAAAATTTTTTTTTGAACCGCCGCGAGTATGAAAAACTGAACAACACGAAAAAGTTGCGTGTTTGCAACAGCTTTCCATCGGCATATTATTTGCTCAATTTCGGTAAGTGGTTTGGGAGTTACAGGCAAAAACATCACGTCATAAACAGAGTGAAGTTCAAACAGACGTGCGCGGGAAGTTCAACTACTTCACACAGTGCATTTCCATTCGCGATGAAGGCAGAAATTATGATCTAGTCATTTTCTAATTTACTTCAAAACAACAGGAATATCATTTGTGTAAGTTCAAGTCCTCGTCGGAGATATTTAAAAAAATTATCGTGAGAGAGGTTTGTACGAAAATAATATCATTTATCTAACACTGACGAAATGGATGGGAAAATTAAAAACGAAAATACGTCGCAGAAGTTCAACGTGAAAATAGCACGAAGTTCGACTACTATAGTGAATGAATTGGAGATGAAAAACTTTTAAAATTGTCGCGAGTATGAAAAAACGATCAACACGTGAAAGTTGTGTGTTTACAGCAGCTTTCCATTGGTATATCACTTGATCAATTCCGGTGAGTGGATGGAGAGTTACGAGCAGTGGATGGAGAGCTATGGGCAAAAAAAGCACGTGAAAAACAGAGTGAAGTTCAGGTACACGCGCCGAGAAGTTCAGGTTCTTCACGCGGTGCATTTTCGAAGAATCTGTTTCGCCATAAAGGCAGAACGAACGATCTCGCCATTTTCGAAATTACTTGAAAACGGCAAGGAATCACAGAAAACCATCAACATGAAAAAGTTTCGCATTTTCCATAGCTTTTCAGCGGTATATTATTTGCCCCATTCCGATAAAGTTTGTAGAAATTACGGCGAAAATAAGTTTTTTGCCATTTTCGAAACTGACTTAAAACCGTAAAGAATTGGGATAAACAATACATACCAAAAGTTTCACATTCGTTCAAGCTTTCCAACGCCATATCATTTGCTGCATTCGGACGAACGGTTAAAAAATTAGCTTGAAAATACGAACTCGGTAAGACTTGGACCATTTTCTAAATTACTATTAAACCATTCAAAATTAGAAAAAAAACTTTCAAGATGAAAAAGTAACGCATTTTCATAAGCTTTCCAACGCCGTATCATATGCCTCCATTGGATTAGCCGTTTAGAAATGACATCGAAAAAATGAACTCAGCTGTTCGGTTTACGAAATTTTACGTTTTTTCAAATTACTCTTTAACCATAGGGAATTAGAGAAAACTTTCAACATGTGGAAGGACCGGTTCTGCAGCAGCTTTCCAACGCCATATTATATGCCTCATTCCGATAAACGGTTTAGAAATGCGATCGAAAACACAATTCACGTTTTTTGTGCGAAGAAAAAACGGTTTTCAAAACTGCTCTTAAACCGCTTATATTTTACCAAAAATTTAAGTTGGGTCATGATATTGGTGTCCATAGCTTCCCAACGGTATATTGCAAGCCCCATTTGGGCAATGTTGGCAGAAGTTCAACCTAGTTCACAGGGAAGTTCAACGTACTACTAGCGGGGCAGGTCAGGTTGTGATCAGAATATTATTCTGATCCTGTGATCAGAATAGTGTTTATGTATATATATATATATATAGGGTTGGACTATTCTGTTACCGGTAACAGAATATTATTCTATTACCCTTGCCCCCTATAAGGCGCGACGCGTCCACGACCGACCCAGCCCCAATCCGACTCGCTTCCTACCGCCGGAGGCAGCCGTCGTGGGCGAGCGAGCGACGGCGGCAGCCGGAGCGAGGGAGCCCGCGGCGCCGTGATTGGCCGGCGACGGATCCGCCGCCGCCTCCTCGTTCCTTCTATTGCCGGATGCATCGTCGGGGTCGTCATCCCCGCCTCCTGCCTCCCTCCGTCGCTGGATCCATCGATGGGGTCGTGATCCTCGCCTCCTGTCTCGCTCCACCGCAGGATCCATCGACAGGGCCGTGATCCCCGCCTCCTGCCTCCCTCAGTCGCCGGATCCATCATCGGAGCCGTCATCCCCGCCTCCTGCCTCCCTCCGTCGCCGGGTCTCCTTCTCTGGGGTAGTTATCCCCGCAAGGTGCTTCCTCTACGAACCTCTTCGCCAGACGTCCACCACAAGCAGGTGCTGCGTCAATGGTGCCGCCTCGTAAGAACATGCCAGTAAGACACCCACGAGAGGTAGAAGAAGAAGACAGTACACTGGAGGTAATGTCTGCTCCCCACGTTTGTGTCACTCCATCAGTTCGTCAGTCCTGCTATGAAGAAGAACCCGATGGTACATTGCAAATGCTAGCATCAGTTCATTGACACCCGTGCCACTTGATGCACGATTAGGATGTCGAGGTTACTGTCAGTGCATCTAATATGCTATCTTCAGTTCAAGTTAAAAAAATAACACATATGCGTCAGTCCAGGTATAAGTGACAAGGTTCAGCTACCGCTGAGAGTTGTATGTTGTTATTCCTAAGAGTACAAGTCATGTAATTGTGTCAGTTCGAACGAGTAACAAAACTGTTACCAAAAAATATATAAAATTGCTACACAATAAGTTCGGTGATACATAAGCTAGCAGTACTTGTAATGTATATGCATTGATGCACGATTAGGATGTTCGAGGTTACTGTCAGTGCATCTAATATGCTATCTTCAGTTCAAGTTAAAAAAAGCACATATGCATCAATCCAGGTAGATAGTGACGAGAGAGTGCCACAGTTACACAGTAAGTTCAATGATACATAAACTAGGAGTACTTCTAGTGTAGTTGCATAAGTTACAGAAGAACAAAGGAGAAGTCATGCATGAGTTCAATGTCCAGTTTACAAAACAATGCTAAAAAAAGTACATCAGTACATCCGTGTTTGAACATGAACGTTCATCAGTTCGACTGAAAACGAAACCAGATTAATCCCAAAAACTTTTGAATATTGTTTGCAGAAGCATGCAAGGCGGCGCACGCACCAAGCATTTCATGAGCAAAACAGATATGGGCACCACCTGGTTGGGTAACACCAGAAATACCGCCTGAATATTTCAACAGTACAGGCAGATTTGAAGATACACCACAATCATCAGAAGCACAGACAGGTCCTTCTATACAGCAAACAGCAATGTCTGGGAATGCAAGCTTTGCCGCTACTGGGTTGCAACTAGGCCAACAATATCACCAACAACAAATGTTTTCCTTCCCCAGCGCATGCAAAAAGCCAAAGGACAAGAAGGCTTCCACTAGTCGCTCCATCAACATCAATCATCCGTGCTACAAAAGCAGTTGCGACGGGAAGACCACGGCAAAAAGACAGAAATTTTGGCCACTCTAGCAGGTTCAAAAGTACAAGATATGAGCCATATAGACAGGAGCAACATCACAATGAATCTGAGGAGAGACGTCCGTACAACGAGAGACGGAGATCTTCGTCATCGTTGCTCCCTCCAAGAGATGCATTGCTACATGTACCAAGGGTGACACCACCGGCGCCCATAAACCAGGGAGAACAACAAACACCAGAGGCAGCGCAGAGCTATACACATGTAAGTATCCATATAGAAAAAAATACAAGCATAGTCCATACCATGGTGCTGTGACCACCCCATCTAACATTTTTGTTTTGTCACTCTCATGTGCAGCCACCTGACATTGAAGCTTAAGTTCTGCCAAGGCTAGAGATGAGGTTTGAAACTTTCGAAGAAACTAAGAACTTCTACGACGTATATGCGAAGCACGCTGGTTTTGCTGTCAGGGAAGGCCCCAAGTTTAAGACCAGAGCCTACCTTTATTGCACGTGCCATGGAGTTTATGAATCAAAGGTGTCTGAAGCAAATAGACAGCGTAACAAGACGACAGCCAGAACTAACTGCGGGGCTAAAATGAGGCTGAAGAAAGAAAAGGATGGAACATTTGTCGTAAAAGAGATAGTCTGGGAACACAACCACAGGCTACAGCTCACCGCAGAAATGCTTGTCTTCTTGCAGTCCCACAAAAACTTTGACAAAACAATCTTGGAGTACGTCAAGTACCTGCAGTTCAAAGGCATTGAACACGCGCAAATCATGAGCATTCTGGGCGGTGATGACCCTGGTAGCTACTTCCTCGAAATGAATGCCAAAGACCTGATTAACCTATAAGTACAAACTTGTTCTCCTCCCATAAACCGCCTACTTCTTTTTTCCTCTGTCAGTACAAACATATCAAGCAACGCATGACCTGACGCCAGTTCAACATGCATTTTTCAATGAACTTTTTATATGCAGGAAAGCAAGGAATTCAAGGATTGATGATGTGGATGATGTCCTAAAGACTGTCAACTTCTTTAGGGAGATGAAAGCTATAAACAGGGAATTCTTCTGTGACATGCAACTCGATGAGTCCGACAAAGTTAAGAACATATTCTGGGCGAACGCAAGCTGCCGAGGAGCATATCAGGACTTCGGGGACTGCATAACGTTTGACACAACATACAAGACCAACAAGTACCATATGCCACTTGGGGTGTTTGTCGGAACTAACAACCACTTACAGACTACATTCTTTGGTTTTGCCCTGATAAGAGATGAGGATGCAGATTCATTCAAGTGGCTGTTCAGGACATTTTTAAGGTGCATGAGAAGGAAGGCTCCTATATGCATTCTCACAGGTACACCCGCTAAAACCACCCCCAACCACCACCCCCCTACCAAAAAAGAAAAGGAAAATAACACAGTAAAAATGTTGTGTCAGTTGTATTGGTATATATGCACAACCATCTGCTGACCACTCCAAGTCTATTTTCTCATTACCAGACCAGTGCCAGGCAATGGCTTTGGCGATCACAGATGTTTTCAAGAACACAGTACATAAGCTATGTCGCTGGCACATTATGAAGAAGTACAGGGAACACCTCGCGTACCTGTATTTCCTACACGAGGACCTTAAGGATGAATTCACATCAATTCTCAACTGGCCCCTCATGCCAACTGAGTTTGAGGATGCCTGGAAAAGACTCATGGATAAGTACAACCTCCACGATGATGCCACAATGGTGGGAATGTGGAACGAGCATGAGAAATGGATATCATCCTACTTCAAAGAAATTTTCTGCGCCAAAATGACATCCACACAGCGAAGTGAGAGCATGAACTATGTGCTCAAGAAGAACTACGTAAATGAGAGACATAACCTACACCGGTTTGTCAGCCAGGTAAACTCCTGTGTCAAAACCAGGAGGCAGACAGAGAACCAGGAGACAATGGGTAACCGGGTATAGCTCTATCACTTGTCGTAAGACAAAAAATTACATGCTTACTAAAGTAAAAACTTTATTAGAAGTTTTTCCTGCGCGAAAACTAACAATTTGGTCATCATTCTTGCATCTGCAGAAGGAACAAAACACGCTGACCTTCTATGGGTTTGACACCCAGATGGCAAAGCTATACACGCGAGCTGTGTATAGCGAGATCAGAGATAGGCTAAAACTGAGCACTCTCTTCACGGCGACAGAGACGGAAGAGCCCACAAAGTACCTAGTGTGCTACAACCACCCGCAAAAACTGTCTGTGTGGGCTCAGCACGCGTTCCAGGTGGTTGCAGACCCCGTGGGAGAAACATATGAGTGCGAGTGCAGGCTATGGGACCACACAGGTGAGGACTACAAAAAAGATGTTACATACTGTACTACTTTTTTTGCAAAGTTTTTGTTCGAATGAAATGACAAAAAACATGCACCTCTTCCAAAAACAAATACAGGTCTTTTCTGCGTGCATGTCCTGTGCATGATGCAGACAATTAAGGCTGAAAGCGTTCCAGAGAAATACATACTCAGGAGATACACCAAACGCCCGAACATCCAGCCAACATTTGACAGAAATGACTTGAGGACAGTAGCGTCAAACAAAGCATCCCAATACTGCATTGAAAGCTCACTGCTGACGCTGAACATGAGGGTGCACAGAAAAAGCTTGAGAAGCCAAGAGCAAATGGCAAGGACGCGGGTCGTCATGGAAAAACTTGAACAAGAACTCGACGCCATGCATTCTGCTGAAAATGGAGGTGTCGCGGACAATGAAGCCATTGAGCAGGATATTGCTACAATGTTGTCCGAGATGAACCATATGGGAGCTATTGACCCGTTTGAGAACGAGGAAGAGGAGCAGCAGCAACCGGAGCTTGCCCGTGTGCACACTCAAGAGCACCGACAAACTCACATGCGAGATCATGAGCTTGATGGTGCTGTAGGCGAACGACATGACAATAGCACATCCTACCAGCAGCAGCAGGAAAGGGTGATTAAACCCCCAATATTCTCAAACACAAAGGGGAGGAAGAGCAAGACGCAAACAGCAGCCAAAAAGCCACCACGCCCCATCAAGCGCGTGGAATTTGGCCCGGACGGCAAACCCCTCGGGGTAAGGGCATGCGGATTCTGCAACGTCATGAGCAACCATAACTACCGCACATGCCCACTCTGCATAGATGCCACTGTCAACAAGAACAAGCAGATTGGAGCCACCCAGCTTTCTACCAATGGAGACAACACACGTAACAGCTACACTTGCCGCAAGTGTGGCGGAACTGACGGACATAATCCCCGGACGTGCAAAGTGGGCAAGGAGGTCAGTGGAGCTGAACATAAACAGGGCAAGGTACATAGTTCCAAGCAATCAAATGAAGACGATGAAGAAGAAGAGTTTGATGAGAATGACGGCCAATCAGACGAAGACAATGAAGATGACAGTGTCGGGGGCGAGGAAACTGAAACTGACGATGAAGCTGCCAAGGCTCAACCTGGAAAGAGCGCCGGCAAGGCACAAAATTCGGGGACAGTTAGGAGAAGCTCAAGACTGAACAATACATAGTGGTTATCCTGCTGCGTCAACTAAAAATAACCTTGTAGTCTCAGTTGAATCAGCACACAATGAGGAAGCATTTCACAAAAACACTGTCGTTTACCAAAACTTATTTAGCTTTATCGTCAAATTCTCGAACAGAACTAAAGTTATTTTTTAGTTTCTGATTTGTGCCCGCTGGAGCAGTGACATTATTATGTAAACCATTTGATGATCATTTTGAATGTAGTCACAAAATACGTTTGAAAATACTTATCTGGATATATCCGACGCAAAAGGCTACTGTGAACCAGTAACCATATTAGTACTGATAACTCTCAGTCGTCAGTACAAGGCAGAGTACATATCAGTACTGATATAATTTCTGATTTGTGCCCGCTGAAGCAGTGAAATTATTATTTAAACCATTTGATAATCCTTTTGAATGCAGTCAAAAATAAAATTGAAAAAACTTATCTTGATATATTTGACGCAAAACGCTACTGTCAACCAGTAACTCCGCAAAAAAAATGTCAGTACTGATAACTCTCAGTCGGCAGTACACAAGGCATAGTAATAACAAACACACCAGTCAACGACTGAAAAAAAATCGTTTTGAAAAAACAAAGCTATGCTTGCTCCTACCAGTCCCAATTCAGAAAGACCATCAGTACATAAAAATAATTACCTCAAGCAAAATGCGAATATAAATACATCCTGTACTGGTGAAAATATAATTTATCTGTAAAAAATACTCACAGGTTATCTTGATATAAACAATCCTTTAAAAAAATACGAAAATTGTTTTAAAAAAACATTAGCACCACACATAGTATCGCTGGTATTTGGTACGTTCAATTACACTTCAATCACCAGTCCGAGTACGACAGTAGAGGAGTTCAGACCTCCACCAACACCGACGCTGACACGTGCAAGTGGGATAAGCAGCTGATAAGTACAGCTTGACTATACAAATCGGTGCCACAGTAAAATGCCATCATCACAACCGCAGAGGTGTGCAAGTGGGGTCTTGCAGGTCATAAGTACAGCTTGACAAGACTAGTCAGTTCAACAGTAAAAACCATTTAACTTGGACTGTTAGTTCTTCCACGCCACCACCCATGCCACCCACTGGGCGGTTGCCACGACGAAGTGCAAACAGCGACCCCCACGACCACTACACACACGCCCCCGATGAACCGCCTCCCACACACCACCGACGGCGCACTGAAAAAATACCCCATTGTCTTCCATCTCTCCCTCGTTCCCACAAACCACAATTGCCGCTTCCATTTCCACTGCACACAAACCTCCAGCATCTCTCTCCAAAGCCCACAGTCGCCGGAGGAAGGCCATGGCAGAGGAACCATCCGCCAAGCATCATCATGCCGAGACGTCGGACAAGAGGAGCAACCTCATCGACATTAACGTCCCCGGCGAGAAGCGCGACTACACCAGAACGCTCAAAGGGGTTGAGCTCCACGACAAGGAGACGCTGGAGATCGTCTGCACCAGCGAACCAGACAAGGCCGACGAGGTAATCTCCAGGCTCCGGAGGAAGCTTGGCGGCAGGATTCGTAGGATCATCGGCGTTGGTGTGCACTACACCAACGAAGATGAACCTCCCCAGATGGCGGCAGTCC
Organism: Triticum urartu; assembly: GCF_003073215.2. NCBI lineage: Eukaryota > Viridiplantae > Streptophyta > Magnoliopsida > Poales > Poaceae > Triticum > Triticum urartu. Next base: position 406,351,417 of record NC_053024.1, read on the forward strand.
TGCAGTTGTGCGTCGATGAACTCTGCTTGGTGTACCACATCGCAGCGGCCACAAAATGGTGAGCAATCCTACTCATTTGCCCTGCATATGGTTTATCTGTTTTATTAGTACTGTATCCTGAAAATTTAATCACACTTGTTTCCCAACTAGATGTACAAGTGTGGTTTGTGAAAAGTGGATGCACTACTGCATTTTCTCAAGTAGATATACTATAAATGTATTTTTGAACCTGATACACTGGATTACTATTTGGAAAAATCTTGCGGAAGATTAAATTCTGAAGTTGATCGACTAGTGTAGTTTCTAGAGTTGATACAATAGAGTAGTCTATGTACTCGATGTATTAAAAAAGATATTTCTGAACTTGATGTAGTGAAGTATTTTCTGAATTTGATGTAATGTTATTTTCGTAAGAAAATAAACTAAGGACTTGGTGAAGCACTGGTTCTGTGTTATCCTATTTCAACAAAAGTAGACTAAACTAGTACCAATGCGGAACATACAACATTGACTGAAACTATGTATAATCCAAGAAGAAGAATAACATGATGTACTTAATTTAATTTCAGAACTTTCTTTACTAGTTTTTGAAGTACATTCATCCATTGTTTATCCTACATAAACAACTACTTCATGGATTCATCACTTGTAAAACAAAACAAAAATGGATAATTCAAACATCAAAGTAATGCTAATATTCAAAATGTCTCTGCCCTTGCAGGCCCAAGCGCCTGACCGACATGCTGCAGCATGACAAGTTGTTCACATTTGCCGGTTTCAGCATTGAAAGCGACAAAGAGAAGCTGAAGTTGTCCGGTATGGAGATCAACCCCAACAGGTTCATCGACATTCAGCGCAAGTGGAGAGTTCCATACACCGGAAAAGAGTACGACTCCTTGACTGATGTTGCAGCCAGCGTCATCCACCCATTCTACAAAGGCATGAAAAACAAGATCAGCATGCAGGAAGACTACAAACTGTGGGGGACAAGCGAGCTGCCAGACAACCTCATCGAGTACGCAGGAGTAGATGCGTACTCCGCGTATAAGTCATGGTTCATGATCGACTACATCACAGATGGTTAGGAATTTGCGAAAGAGCGGGAGGCTAACAACTTCTACGACCACCCCTATTGCCCCTTCATGGGATGAAGATACATCAGAGCCTGCCTTCGTTTTACTTCCGCTTGTGCTTGCCTTTTATCTTGTTGTTTCAAATTAGTAGTTTTCTCTTGTTGGGTTGAACCAGTATGATTATGTCGTGCTTGTCATGTTTGAACAAGTTTAGTTATGTCATCAAGTACAATGTTTTTCTTATCTCATTATGTAAGTTTGGTTTGGTAGCTTCGTATGTTGTTAATCCATCATTTCAAAATTGAAAAAGTAGCTTCTGAATGGAACATTGTCGTTGCTCTAAAGTACTAGTTACGATGCAACTAATCACTTGATCGGGCATTACATACTTACTACAATAAAAAGTACAAAGAAGCATCAGTCCGTAAGCGCTACTATAAATGCACTATCAGTACAACTCAGTCTACACGCAAGTACCATAGTTCTGAAAATGACACTAGAAGACACTTGAGAATAATCACAAAAACAAACACAAAAAGAAGGCAAAAAACTCAAATGAAAAAGATTACACTCACACAAAACTGACAAGAACTAGAACAAAAAGTATGAGTCCAAGTTACTGGAGGAATCAAGTACTAGATTCAAAACAAAACAAAAAAATTGACCGCCCAAGGTCAGGAGCAGGCCTTGACAATGCTAGATACTTGAACTCGAGCCTGTGGGTGAATCCCTAGTAATCCGCAAAACGCAAGACCCGTCGACCAGGGCCCACAGGTCAAGAGAGAGAGCGAGCGCCGTGTATAAGCACTCAGGTAAGTGTTTAGAGGAGTTCGACTGGTGAGCATCGGCTGCGCTTATAAACAGGTTCGGAGCCCCCTCGACTAGCGAGGTGGGACTAAACCCAGAGTGGACGCGCACGACGCACTGCACAGGTGCGCGGACGAGCTATCTAGGCCAGAAAACGGCCCAATAGCCTCTACATCGTCAACAAAACACCCCACCAAATAAGCCCAGCTATACATACTAGAGGGCGGGACAAAGAAATATAAACCACAAGAAAAATGTTTGTCAATTAACCTCTACAAGAAAAAAGGAAAAATATGATACAAAAACAATGAACCCTCTAAAAAGAACAAAACTTAATAGCCTTTCTGTTAAATGTACATAATTTAAAAAATAGAATTAAATATTACTTTCAAGTTCAACTACTAAAACTAAAAAAGTTCAAAACATATAATGTTTGTCAATTATGCTAAAATTCTTATTTATATAAAAACTGACAAGTTCAACTACTAAAACTAAAAAAGTTGAAAACATATAATGTTTGTCAATTATGCTAAAAATCTTATTTATATAAAAACTGACAAGTTCAACTACTAAAAATCTAAAAGTTCGAACATATAATGTTTGTCAATTATGCTAAATTTCTTATTTATATAAAAACTGACAAGTTCAACTACTAAAATTCAAAAAGTTCAAATAGAATTTATTTGTCAATTCTGCTAAATTTATTTATATATAATCTGTCCACACCACAATGAACGATCTACTCGTAAAATAATCTCAAACCCCCACCCCCAACCTAAGTTATAAAAAATCAGTTCAAACATACATACAACATCAGTACTAAAACAGCAGGATCAGTCAGGCCACTCGCACCACTGTGACATCAAATTTCAAACCCATGCGCTATTTGAAATTACAATTCAGTTCACACAGTACTAAAACATAAGTGCAGTAAAAATGAGAATACAAAACTATAAAGGCCTAACTTAGGTTTGTACAGATGAAAATAAAATAAGTACAAGTTTTGAGCAACAACTCCCAGGGCACTGAAAAAAATGTTTTGACATACACTAGTGTATAAAGGCTTCAATAGAAAAACAATACTTAAACATCCACACGGAAAAACATCACAGATCCATACGTCACCTAAACAGTGCAAAATGCCATCATCACAACGACAGAGACGTGCAAGTGGGATTTAGCAGATCGTAAGTACAGCTTGACAAGACTAATCAGTGCACTAGTAAAAAACATTTGTCTTGGACGGTTAGTTCTTCCAGGCCACCACTCGCGCCACCCACTAGGCGGTTGCCACGACGAAGTGCAAACGGCGACCCCCATGACCACTACACACACGCCCCCGACGAACCGCCTCCCACACACCACCATCGGCGCACTGCAAAAAAACCCCATTGTCTTCCATCTCTCCCTCCTTCCCACATAGCACCGTTGCCGCTTCCATTTCCACTGCACACAAACCTCCAGCGACTCTCTCCAAAGCCCAAAGTCGCCGGAGGAAGGCCATGGCGGAGGAACCGTCCGCCAAGCGTCATCATGCCGAGACGTCGGACAAGAGGAGCAACCTCGTCGACATTAACGTCCCCGGCGAGAAGCGCGAGTACACCAGAACGCTCAAAGGGGTTGAGCTCCACGGCAAGGAGACGCTGGAGATAGTCTGCACCAGCGAACTAGACAAGGCCGACGAGATGATGAGCAGGCTCAGGATGAAGGGCGGTGGCTTGTATCCGAGCTTCATCGGAGTTGATGTGGAGTACACCGACGAGGAAAAACCTCCACAGATGGCAGCAGTCCTGCAGTTGTGCGTCGACGAACTCTGCTTTGTGTACCACATCGCAGCAGCCACAAAATGGTAACCCATACCACTGTTCATTCATCTGTTGTACCAGTACTAGTCACTAAAAACTTAATTAAAAATTGTTTCCCAACTAGATGAACTACTATAGTCTATGAAGTGGATACACGATCACATGTTTATCAAGTTAAATGCATTTCTGAAACTGTGAAGTGGATTGTTTCACCAGATTAGCATCTGAAAAAAAGTTCATAGCATTCTGAACTTTATGCACCAAATTAATTTCTGAACTTGATGAACTAGCATAGATTCTGATCTTGATGCACTAGTATAGTTTGTAGAATTGATGTATTAAAAGATCTTTGGTGAAGTGGTATAGGTCCATATCTTGATGCACATGTTTCTCAAACTAATTTTTGAACTTGATATAGAATTAATGCACAAAGATGTATCAAGCAATGGTATAGGTCTTTTATTCAACAAAAAAGAAAACTAAACTTGAATCAAGCAGCGCATCTATCATTGACTCTGGTAAAATGATTCTCTAATTTGGTGAAAAAAGCAGAAGAATTAAATCCTCAAAAAAGAAGACTAATCTATAAATGTGTGTCTCCCCCCTTGCAGGCCCAAGCGCCTCAAAGACTTCCTGCGGGAGGAGAAATTGTACACATTTGTTGGTTTCAGCATTGGAGGTGACAAGCGGATGCTGCAGGAGTCTGGTTTGGAAATCAACCCCAACAACTTCATCGACATGCAGCGCAAGTGGAAAGATCCAAAGACCACAAAATACTACGACTCCTTGGCCGATGCTGCAGGCGGCGTCATCCACCCATTCTACGAAGGCATGAAGAAGAAGATGAACAGGGCAGACCACAAACTGTGGGGGAACAGCCCGCTACCAGACAACCTCATCACGTACGCAGGAATAGATGCATACGCAACGTACAAGTCATGGAAGACAATCGACAACATCGTGATAGGTTGGGATATTTCAAAAGAGCAGGAGGCTGACCCCTACTACCACTGCAACTTCGCGGATGAAGATGCATGAAAGTCTGCATTTGTTATGTTGAACCAGCTACCTTATGCTGTGTGTGTCCTTAGTATTGTTGTTTTAGATTTGTAGTTTGCTTTCGTTATGTTGAACCAGCTACCTTATGCTATGTGTGTCAGGGTTTGAACAAGTTTGCCTATGTCTATCAAGTACATCATTTGCTTATGTCGTCCAACAAGTTTGCTAGCTTCCTATTTTGTTCATCCATCATTTGAAGTTGACGTAGGTTGAAGTTGAAACTTGATGGCTGCCACGTAGCACTAGTCATGGAGAAAAAAAATAACACATGAATATTTTCGCAAAAACAAAAACAAAAGTGGCAGACTAACTAAGGACAAAAGCAAATAGTAGCGTTCGACGCTCAGTACAGCTTAGACATGAACAGTAGTACTATCACGCTAAAAAAATCAGTTTTTAGTTTCAGACGAACACTAAAAAGACTAAGTTTCAGCCCAGGACAACATTCAGTACTAAAAAGCATCGTGGTAAAAAGTAGTTAGAAATTCACTAAGTACTGCATCAGGAAAAGCAAAGAAACACCAGTACGTATTTCCTAGTCACTAGCATCCTAGGACTAAAGAGTTCTGGTACAGTTGAACACACGGTACGTTCATTGTACAAATATATAAAAAGGAACGGGAAGCTTCAGTTCGCATTCCTTAAAACAGTGACATACTAAGAATTAACAGTGGCAATACAACTGAAATCTCAGTACAACTTAGTCTATACAGCAAGTGCTAGGATTATACCAAACATTGCCTGGAGATGAACCACAGCCTAGAAAAAAAGAAGGCCAAAAACTAAATCAAAAAAATATAAGTTCGACAAAAGATAAAAATCAGAAGAAACACAACAAGAAGACATACTAGCATCAAACAACACAAACAATAAATAATTAATCAAAAGTACTAGCACAATTGGAATCTCAGTACAACTAAGTTTATTCGGTAAGTGCTATGATGATACCAATTAATGCATTGAGAAAGAAATAGTTTTGAACTTAATAGGAATATCTCTTAAACGTAGCTAATTAAAACCAGTACTTTAACTCTTACTATGAAGTTCAACTACTAAAGTTCAAGAAGTTCAAAAAGAAATTTGGCACTAAAATTTTGAAAGCCTTACGCTGAAATGATACTTCAAATCAGTACTGACAGAACTATATCATAAGTACAAGAAAACGAGAGTACAGAAACTATAAAGGTCCAAGTTAGGATGGAATCACATAAAAATAGAATAAATCTCACTTTCTGAGCAACAACTCGAAAATACACTTGGAAAAAAAATTGTTTTCAGTTCAACTACTATATAAGTCTTCAGTACAAAAAAACATTGTGCCACACTTAAAACACAACACAAAATATACTAGTTATTACATAGTACTCGACAAGACATCAAACACTACAAAATAGAGCCTACAATGTTTTCAAGAGATATATCACACAACTATCCAATTCATATGCAAATGATGACCATTTATCCTATGCATCAGGAGCCAAAGCCTGAACCTCCTTGGGAAGCTCCGTCACCATAAGATGGTTATTACGGTTGAACACAACTCTATACAGATCCTCAGCGTTCCAATCAACAATGCGTGGCTGCAAAACAATAAAACAAATTATCAAAAATCATGACACATAAAAAAAGGATGCACAATAAGCCAAAAACAGAAAGTGAAAATCTCAACAAGAAACCCATGTCATTATCTCGAATGTTCTCAACGATCTTTTCACCATCATAGCATCCTGCATACTTTAGAGTATAATGGCCACATTCATTCGGCCCTCTAAGTGGAACCTTGACAAACGTTGGTTTCTTTGCAAACAGCTCCCAATTGGGCTGCTTGCTCGCATTGTATTGAGCATCACCATACACAGCCTTCATTACTTTGACCAATCTAGAAATCTGTAAAAAAACAAAACAACCCACACAGTTTTAGGTCTCAAAAACAGCAGAAACAAAGATGCAGAAATATTAATCCAGTACAGATAATAAATGTCACTCACAATCTTCTCGCAGTCTTTGTGATAGGTGTTCTTCGAAGGACGGTGGTTCTTCGGATAAGGTAAAGAGTCAAGGATGTCAACGCTACTTCGGTATCGATTCATGACATATAAGGAATAGTGGCTCACTTTCCTATCCTTCGATAAAACCATAGGCTTGAATAGAGGCATCATGATCTAAAAACAAATGACCAAAAAATAGATGTTAAATATTCAAAGTAAAAACCAGCATCACAACAAACAAATAAAAACCAAAAATCAGCTAGTAGATCTCACAAGGTCGGCACTGAACAAGTCTTCATTAGCTTTAACATAGCTCTTGAAATCTCTCGCTGCACTCTCTAGATTAAACACTTTATTTTCATCCTCGTAAAACGAACAGTCAAGCACAACCTGCAAAAAATCCAAAATAGAAAATAGACAGCGGAAAAAGAATCAACAAGCAAAGTATTATTAAAAATCGTAAAAACAATAGACAGTCTTGTTCAACATAAAGAAACTGATCTGACTGATTATCGTGATGAAATATGGACTCACCAATATCCTTTTCCCAAATGCGAAATCAGCATTTCTATCGGGATCTTGCTTCCAATCATCAATGAGGAAGTCAATTACATCACCCTCCATCATTTTCCCAGGTGAAAAAACTTCCCATATGCGATTACCAGTGAAGTTAGTTACGTTTCCATCAGGCTGAGGTATCATTGAGAATGTATTCCTGCAGCACACACAAGAACGAAAAGAAGGAGAAGCAAGATAAGGCATTCATAGCAGTTCGAGTTGTATAAAAAGGAACAGTTTAGGCCATATTTATCTAGCAGTTACAAACAACAGAAGAAAAGGAAGAGGAAAAAATAATGAGAGATACTCACTCGCCATACTTCTCACGCCATTCATTACTAAGCAACAGATTATACAACCTGCGAGCCTTGTCCAGGTGAGGGAATTTATAAGGGTGAAGCTGCTGCACAGGGGAGCAAAACTTTATAGGAGCTCTGGGCGCACGCTTCGTGCTTACAACATTGCCAGAATCCAAAGCGGGATCTTTCCTAGCACCACCAGCTCTACGAGCCACTATTCCAGCAAGGGGAGATGAACCTTTGGCAGCAGCGCTCCTCGTGACTCTTCCAACGCCAGCAATCTTGTCAAACACATCATCATCACTGTCTATCAATTCCACAATGGGATTCTTGGGTGAAGTAGGGCTATCTGCACAAGCAGCCGTAAAACCTCTCAGAGCTCCCAACCTCCCCTTCATAACACCAAATCTTGTCTTTTCGGGAGAACGCCCCTGGCTAAGATCAATAGCTACGCACTCGAGCTCCAACAACTGGCTACCAAAGAACCTGTAGTCAGGCTCACCAAGATCCAGCCACTCACCTGGAAAAAAAAGACCGCACAAATCGTAAGTTCAAATACATATTTCATGAAAGTACTAATAGAGAAGTACAAGCTGCAAAAAAATTACAAAAGTCCATGCACACATACAGGGTTCGATGCTAAACAAACCCCGGAAGTCAACATCAAACACATCGCTAGTTGCGCAGGTATACAGCAAAGTCTTCCTAATGTCCAAAATGTCTTCATGGCTGTAATCGGCCATTTCAATTACACCATCCTCCCGGCAATAATAGGTCTTGCAGTTTTGTAGCATAAAGAATCCACAATCATGCCTGTAAACAAAGGAAAAATCAAAAAAATAGTACAACACAAAATCCAAAAAATACAGGAACAACATCCTCCAGCAACAAAAACAACCAGCAAAAATCATTAAAAACGGATACTCACGTGTTTTCCTGCTGAGGCACCCGCACAAACTCGCAAGAGAAACCATCAATATGCGCCGGTGAGAACGGTTTGGCCCTGTCTACACTGGACTCCCTCCAAAGCTTCTTTATATTATTTGTCATATTCCTTAAGAATTTAACTGCATCACCCCAGGTTTCATCACGGAGTGAATCAAGACACTCGAAACGACGGAACTTCAAATTCAGAACAACCAAGCACCAATGCCCAGATACTTCACTAGGCTTCATGGTAGCCACAAATGACGGTGGATCAAATGTAGGGAAAAGAAGCTGAAAAAAAATTGCAGAGGAAAAATGAATTTACCAAACAATAAAATAAAGAGGGAAATTGAAATTCATAAGTACAAACAAAAAATCAAATAATCATAAAGAAATTATATCCACCGCCCAAAATTGAGGAACAATCATATCAGTTCAATTCCCTTGCAACAATAAGTACAACTTTAATAAAAGAAGCACAGATCAAGTTCATTCCCCACACCTCCCAAAACTGCAAAGAAAACATGACAGTTCTAGTTAATGAGTACAAAAAGTCCAAGTTCACCTACTTGGTCAAAACCATCAGCACCTGATCTTGTGAACCAATTTAGCACATTGGGATCAATATTTCCATCACGGATCTTGGTCTGTTGTACAAAAAGAACAACAATAGTTAGAAAATTGGCAAAACAAGTTATCATCCTATTTACAAAAAAAGCAAAATACTGACCGTCACCCATCTGGGAACTATCAACTTGTCAGTGTCTCGGTACTTCTGACGTAGAGAATACAAAACAACATCAGCACTGTCTGAGTTCAGCATGCCAGTGGGGACAAACACTTTAGCAATAGAACCAACACTGGCATCACATTCTTTATTTTGAAACATCGGCTTGTGACTAGAAAAACACAAAAGATTACATGAATTAAAACTACTGCAACAACAACAATAATCAAACTAGAGAAAGAAAAAGAGACAAAAAATGGTACGGGCAAAATCCCAAACTAACCATTTCGTACGGTTCATGCGCAACCTCGTAACAGCGAAGAAAAACGTATCAACCTTAACAACATTACCACTTTCTGCTTGCAGAAAATGATGAAAAATAATAAGTTCAACAACTACAAGAGAACATGTCCAAAATGCCAAAATTGAGAAGTACACCCCATTTACAAGTCCTTACCTGCACTATCAGGGTTTGACGACGACGGTAGTTCCTGTGATGAGACCATTATGCCTCCAGCTTCAGGGTTTGACGATGGGACATCTTGAGAGGACACCAATATTGATGCGCTTTCAGGGTCTGTAGAAAGAAAATCCTGGGACGACAAGAGCGCCTCCTGCGTCAAGGGGTCAGAAGAAATTGACAGAAGTAAATCATCATCCTCGGATGGCACCTCCTCCACGCTAGAAGCATATTGCAATGCATCACCGTAATCAAGACCTCCAGGCGGGAAATTCTCCGGCGGCAAATCTTCACAACCAGAAACATTTTCATTCCCAGCAATACCAACACCGGGCGATTTGGCATCAAGTATGCTGGCAGCATCAGCATCCTCATCAGCAACTTTGGTACCAACAATGCACCCACTACTCAATGGAACATCATGAGCATCATCTCCACCACTAAGGACAACCTCACGCTCAACAATAGTAATCTGATGAAAATAAAAATTCAGAAAAAGTAAATAATATGAACAAAACTAACAATAAAAAATAAGCTACCAATAGGTGCACAGAAAAATAAACCTTGGAAGCATTCACAGCAACATCATCGAACTTGCTGCTGCTAACATTCAAAGCGACATCACCAACAGGCAAACAAGGCTCATCGCCAACAATAGGACCCTGATTCAAATGTAATGAGACAAAAAACAATGCTATTATGAGCAATAATAAACGGTGTGGGATAGAAAAATGAACAAGCAAGACACATCGGTGCGCATGAAATTTTAAGAAAATATTAATAAACACAATGAAAATAAAAATAACATTGCACTTATCAGTGGATAGATCATTAACTCCACCGTCAACAGCAGCCTCAACATTATGACTGGTCTCCTGCATGAAAAGAAAAATTAATAAACAGATGTAGATCAGGGAGTTCAACTACAATACTGACAGCAGAACAACATAGTAAAAACATACAAACAATGAGGACTGACTCACATCAACAACAGGGTGCTGCGAGCCAACATCGTTCGTACGCTGATCAGAAACATTAGCCTCAGTACCATCATCAGCCCTGCTGTCGGTGCCAGCAGCCTCATCGTGATCAATCTGCATGAAAGAAAATTATTAATAAATAGATGAACATAAGGAAGTTCAACTACAACACTGACATCAGGACAACAACATAAAAATTGCAAAACACCAAGGACTGACTCACATCAACATCAGGACGCTCAAAGCCAACATCATTCGTTTCGTGGTCAAAAACATTAGTCTCAGTACCATCACCAGCCCTGCTGTCGGTGGCAGCAGCCTCATCCTGCTCAAACTGCTTCATAACAACATTTGCACTTTCTTCATATGGCTTGGAGCGAGAGTTTTGCATAGTTCTGAAACGCTTCATGTTGTTCAACAGGCGAACCGAGCTCTGAACTAGATTAGCGGCACCGTCGTGCATATCACCGATTAAAATTCTCTCCATCTCAATGTAGTCAACAGATTCCTCAGTGTTAAATTGATGACCTTCAGGAAGGATACCATTGATACAGCTCAAACGCTCAACTGTCGTTGGGACCTTTTGCAGCTCAGAACACACATTACTTAAGATATGCTCAGCGTGCTCCAACGCTGAAACAGCAACATCAATACCAAAACCCTGCCTCTGTGAAGCACTAGCATTACTAGGGCCAGGGAGGGCATAACCAGCGCCCTCAACACCACGGCCATCCCTCAACTCATCGGGCAGAGATGAAAACTTCGGAACCTGAGATGACGGCATCTCGAGGACTGGCCGTTTATACACTCGGAAAAAAACAACCTCCTCTTGAGTTTTCCACTACAAACAAAAGGGAAAAATAGTTAATCAATCAACGCAACACATAGGAAAAAATAAATCATGATATTAACAGATTTAAAATCAACACCACTAATAAAACTTTAACTGTCATTGCCAATTTGTTAGTATTTACCAACAGGCCAGTTGAACAAAGTTATTCAGTTCAACCAAACATGAAACAACAGTACTAAAAATCCATACCTAAACCATACAAAATATAAACAGACAACTCTACAGTACACATGTCCACTATAGCAAAAAATAGCTATACCTAAAAATAAAAAAAGGTCTGCAAGAGACAAAACAAACAAAACTCACCGGAAGCTTCCCAAACACCCAAGTCTTTGGATCTGCATTGCCTTTTTTTATCAAATCTGCATCAACCAGATCAGAAAGCTTGGCAGGATCCATGTAACATATGCGGGGGACTCGCATGTCAGGCTCTGCAGTTTTGCCACGGATAAGGCAGTCAAGGTACATTGTACAGGCCCTATGGCACAGCCTGTGATTGCCTTCCCCATGGTATGACCACTTTGGTACTTGGAAACAGCCCTTCTAAGCTCATCAACCATCAGCTGGCAATAATCCATATTAGCCATGTCCTCAAAGACGAGACCCTCAAACATTACTGCCTCTCTGGAAACACGCGGAGCGGATCCAGGCAACACAACCTTCATAAACACAATAATGAAGAACACTTTTAGAGCAAGGTCATCTTTGCTAGGATCCTTGACGAGCACCTTGAGCTTATTCCTCAAATCCTTTGTCTTGATATATTTGTCCCTGCTAATGTCAAGCTCCGATCTTAACTTCATCAGAGCGTTATCATATCCGTCCTCTGACGGCCTTGGCGCAAAATGACCACCACAAGGGAAACCAAATAATTGCTGTATACCATCGCTAGTGATGCGAAGCTTCTTATTAGCCTCACCCATGTCAAGAGTCATTGTATCACAATCTATCCTCAGGTACAAAACTCCCATCAGAGAGCGGGAAATGTTAGACTTCACCCTCCACCTGAAGATAGAACCAAAACCAGATGCATGAACCCTAGCCACATGCCGACTCTCGAGCAATTTAGCACAATCTTCAACCTCTCTCAACGAACATCGCACAGTTAAGTTCAATTTCCGTTGGTCACCTTCATCCAAGGCAACTTTTCCGGCATTGCCTCCCACCGGCTTGACCGGACTCATGACGCTAACAGGCTGTAAATGAAAACAAAAAAGCCACACCTTAAAAAAATGAATATAGAAAACAACAAAAGCATATGAATGCAAGTAAAAAGAAAAAGAAAAGATTGCACAAGTTCAACTATTAAAACAACATCAGTACCACCCCTCAATTGATGCAAACAATGATCAGCCTAACCTGGCCACAATACCAGTCGAAACACAATTAAATCATTGCAAGTACAACTAGTAAGTCACATGCAGTACAAAACACAAACCACTGCAAACAATGAATATAGAAAACAAAACAAGCATACGAATGTAAGTAAAAAAAAGATTGCACAAGTTCAACTATTAAAACAACATCAGTACCACCCTCAATTAATCAATACAATGACAAGCCTCACCTGGCCAGCATACCACCCCAAACACAAATTAAATCATTAAAATTACAATTAGTAAGTCACATGCACAACAAAACACATACCACTGCAAACAATGAATATAGGAAACAAAACAAGCATATGAAGGCAAGTAAAACAAAGAAAAGTTTGCACAAGTTCAACTATTAAAACAACATAAGTACCACAATCAAAATAGATGCAAAACAATGACCAGCCTCACCTGGCCAGCATACCAGCCCAAACATAATTAAATCATTGCAAGTACAACTAGCAAGACACATGCAGTACAAAACACATACCACTGCAAATTCATCTTCTGAATCAACTTCAATATCATCTTCTTCAGATGCAGAATCTTCAGCTTCAACACGAGCACGCTTCTTCACACCTTTGTTCACTTTTGCAGGATGAACTTTACGCTTCTTATTTTCTTTCAACAAAGACCGCTCTTGAAGAGGAGACGAAGAAGGCTTCTTATTTGTCAAACCTCGTGGACTCCGACGAACAGAGGAGCCACCAAGTTTGCTTGGACCAATTTTCACAGCAAAACTATCTGCATCAGCTTTGCTATTACCAGGTTGGGAAACAGCTTCCACACGTAGACTACGCCTCTGTGTGCCATCAGGATTTCGATCTGACATCTTCCTCTTCAAAACAGCTTTCTTCTCCTTAACTCCATCACGATCAAACACTTGCGTCAAACGAGTTTGCATCAAGTTTGTCTTCACAGGCATGTTACTTCCATGAGATCCGGCATGAACAGTTGAAAAACCCGCGTCACCACCTTCGTCACCTACACATTTAGGAGCTTGAGCAACATCAACATCACTTTCTGGCACACAGGCAGCCTTTTGACACTGTTCCAATTCCTTTCTCTTCTGGAATTCATACTTCTTTCTTATCCTTTCATCCTCGAGCTGTAACTGCATAGGAACATCCTCAGCTTGGGTAACAGGCTCAGTGCCATCAACACTTTGAGACTGAGTAACAGACAACTGCAAGCTGCCATCACCATCATCAACGTTAAGTGAATACATTCCATCATTAATATCTTTAACAACATCAGCAATGTCCTCTGGAACACCATTGTTGTCATTAACTGCATAAACCAATAACATAACCACGCACATAAAAAATTAAAACACAATTAACATTGCAGACACAAAAGATAAAAAAGCGCATTGCATCACACACAAAACAAAAATGGAACAACTGATGTAACTAAGCATATATATGTATTAAAGGCTGATAAAAATAGAGCAAATATAAGGGAAACACCAGCAACATTCGCAAGTTCTTCTAGAGGATTTCGTGTCTCAAAAATCACATTCACAAGATCTTGAAAGCGTTCTGATTTGTCAGAATCAGGAGGCACCGACACTCCAACATCTGCAACAACATCATAATTAGCAAAAAAAGTACAAGAACAATTAATCAGTTCAACTATGTGAACACTACAAGTTCACCAAATAAAACAAATATGAACCCACCACTTGCAGAACAAACTTCAGAAAACACAACTCTTTCAACACCATACTAGTTCTTCATTGACTACTACAACCTATTCAAATGTCAGGACAGCAGTTCGAAATTCACATGGTGATAAGTACTACATCTTGTTGCATCAACTGCCAAAACCATACACGCCATACAATCCAGGACAAAATTAACACATATCAAAATACATACAACTTATAAAGTCGATAAGACAACAACTGTACAACATAAAAACCAGATCTATTAAAACATCATCCAAAATACAGGGAAAATCACCTGCATTCAATTTGTCCGGACTGGATGATGTACCCATTGAGATCTACAGTCCTAAAATCGGCCGAACCAGATCTGCAAGACACATGAACAAAAATTAGGGATTTGAACTATTTCAGAAACGAAGCACGTCATACAAAAAGCAAAACTCTTACCAGCAAACACAAAATCCGCCATGCAATCCAGTATCACTGCCGCCAAACGCTCGTTCAACAGCAAAGGAACCCTAGCGAGTGCAGCCTGGGACAGCAAAGAGAGCAAGAGATTAGAAAATAGAGAGAAAATCTGAACATAAGAGGACGCAAGCAAAGTCAATGGCAGAGCAAAAAGAACAAAAAAGAGCACCCAGACCTCCACCCCCTGGGGTTGACCCCTCTGGCCGACGCTCCCGCGGCGAAACAGGAGTAACAACTCCCGCTCCGATAAAAGAAGAAGAGGGGAATGAAGACGGAATCGATTTGGGGACGGGAGAGGAGCGGAACGGGGAAGATAGGAGGTTAAAAGGTGAGTGGGAGGGTTAAAAGATGACTGGGAGAAAACGGACGCCTAAAGCCCACAACCGTCTAAAGTACAAATAATAACTCATAACAATACAAAAAAATTTATCAAAAAAGTACAAATGAAAAAACAATTCATAACGGTGATGTTTTTCCCCTAAAAAATAAAGATAAGATAATGGGGCAAGTCATGTTACGGACTCGCATCCGCATGCGACGCCGCGGCATGCCGCGTCGTCGCCTGCTACGGCTCGTTCCCCCCTCCCCCCCGGCCCGGCCTCGCCGGGGTGGGGGGGGGGGGGGCCCCGCCCCCCCCCCCCGGCTCGGCCTCGCGCTAACGCGGCAGTGCGCTCGTTTGATAGGCGCAGTGCGGTTATTCTGTTTCCCCCACCCCACCCCACGCACCCACACCCCTAAGATAGATAATGGGGCAAAGTCCATACAAGGAAGATGTGTCAGTACAACTATGCCCCTCGGTATGGTTCGGTGCGGGGGCAAGTCATGCCACAGTACTATACTCAAACAAACAAACAAAAGAAAAAGAAAAAATTGACAGCACAAGGACAAAAAAGTACCAGTCCAAGTTACTGGTGTAGTCAAGTACTAGATCCAAAAAAATTGACCGCCCAAGGACAGGCGCAGGCCCTGACAATGCTAGATACTTGAACTCAAGCCTGTGGGCGAATCCCTAGTAATCCGCATACGCGCAGGGCCTGCCGTCCAGGGCCCACAGGTCAAGAGAGAGAGAGCGAGCGCCGTGTATAAGCGCTCAGGTAAGTGTTCAGAGGAGTTCGACTGGTGAGCGTCGGCTGCGCTTATAAACAAGTCTAGAGCCCCCTCGACTAGCGAGGTGGGACTAAACACATAGCTCACGCGCACGCCGTGCTGCACAGCCGCGCGAGAGAAGCTACCCGGGCCGAATACAACGACCCAGGCCGATGGCCCAACAAAGTACTTCGCCCCATTACAAAAATCCAGTAGATCATGCACGACAAAAAATAAAAAATGAAAATAATTTTAAAAAAACTCACAAGAAAAATCAATTAATAAACAAAAATATTGTGAAAAAGTTCAAACACATCTTAATGGTAAGAAATATATATGTATATATATAAATATATATATAAGACCGTAAATAAAAATTTCAGAAACGAATTTACAAAAAAGTTCAACTACTACAATTCATAAGGTTCAAGTACAAAAATAAAAAGAAAGTACTGTGCAGCGAAGATTAAATTTTTTTATTTTATAAAATACCAAAACTATCATTATTCATCTATAAAAAAGAAAAAAACATGCTACAAAATTCATGTAAAAAAGTAAGAAAAAAATATTATACAACAAACAAATTTGATTGGTGATTGACACCCTAAAATAGAGCAGTACTATCATTAACAGAATGTAAGTTCAGCAAACTGAATAACAAAAAAGGGTTCTAAAAAAATCATCAGCGTATAGAACCGTCTCCGAGTTATGAACATGAAAAATATACCAGCCAAAACAAAGGATGCCCATCAGTTCAACTATAGAAAATGTTCCAGTACTAATATAAAGAATGTATAAATAAAACACTTATAATTGAGCAGAACAATAGGAAAAACATTACATAACTAGTTCCATACCATTCTGATAAAACCATACAATTCAACCATCTCACATGCAAATGTTTTAAAAGAAAAAATACTGCAACATAATCAACCATACACAAATCTCAAAGCCGGCGTCATTTGCCACATTTAAACCTACAGCACATAAATTCTGAACGTCAGAGAGTCGTCTTCTCTCAAGAACATAACCATAACCACATCACTATCCTCAAATCCAGACTCAGCCGCAAACTCCTTCCACCCAGTACTTAGGTTGATGCAACCATCAAGGTCGATGTGGTAGGCAACATCCATCAACTAATACCCATTCTTGTCTGAAGTCTCCATCTTCAGAACACCGGAACTAGGAGCAACAATCCTGATCCTGGGTGACATTTTCTGCAAATGGACATGGGAGTACAAAACAAAATGAACACCTGACGTAACTAAATTTTTACACAGATATAGGAACGATTTGCATAACAAACTAAAATGGAAAAAAATCTGAACCAAAACAATAACACAAAACTAACTAGACATGTGAACTGACTAAACTGAAAAATATACATATCAATACACCTACAGTAAAATCATCTATTCATAAACAAATCAGGGATTATACAAAAATGATTTAAATACTGTTAAGTCATGAACAAATACACAGAATGGTCTAAATAAACAAATCCTGATCCTGGGTGACATTTTCTGCAAATGGACATGGGAGTACAAAACAAAATGAACACCTGACATAACTGAATTTTTACACAGATATAGGAACGATTTGCATAACAAACTGAAATGGAAAAAATGTGAACCAAAACAATAACACAAAACTAACTAGACATGTGAACTGACTAAACTGAAAAATATACATATCAATACACCTACAGTAAAAACATCTATTCATAAACAAATCAGGTATTATACAAAAAATGGTTTAAATACTGTTAAGTAATGAACAAATACACACAGATTTCGAACAATTATTTTATAGACAAGCTATTCATAAGACAAAACTGCAGATCCAGTCCATGGGTTTCGAACAGAAACCAACAAGAAAGTAGAAAACAAAACGAATAGAAACACATACCCATGATTCCTTCAAGTCACCATCCGTCAGGCGACAAACATAGGGTGTACAAAACCCATGGTTGCCGTATAGCAAACAAGAGTGCCCACGCCGCTGAGTCTGAGTGAGCTCCAAACCAGACTCGTACACACAACCGTCAGCTATGCGCGCCATCTTTACCAGGCATCCGCATGAACAATCCTCCATCGAACACACAGGAACAGAGAAAAAGGCAACAAAGAGAAGAGAGAGGAACCTAGATCTGATTCTGGAAGAATGAATAAAAGGGAGGGGGAAGACTTGGCCACACACCACACATAGATGGATAACGTTTATAGTCAGGGACACTCGCAGATTATAAAAATAATAAATAGGAAGATGGGCAGCCAGCTGGTAGGAAATAGTTATTACACAAGCCATCCAACATTTGACCGCAAATCAGTTCAACTTCAGAAAACCAAGCAGTTCAAAGGTGCACATGTCGAACATATGCAGACAAAACAACACATTCAGAGACAAAAACAAAGTTGAATTCATTTAGTCATTCGAACATCTGCTCCCTCACAACAAAAATCTTAAAAACATAATATTCACTACTTCAGTCATAACGATCAAAGAAACGACGCCATTTTGCCCTGGTGGATGGATGTGGAGCCGTGGCTGCTCTCGCCCTAGCCCAACTAATAATTTGAATATGGTTCCTTCCCCTGCCCTCTGGGAAAAGAAGCTCCAATTCATTGGAGTTGCAAGTATCCATCACCTCACGCGCAAGTCGTCTGTTGAACTCTGCCTCCAGTTCCTCCTCGGCAGCACGTCGCGCCATCTGCCTGCGCCTGCGCCTCCTCCTCCTCTGCTCCGCTACTGCAGCCCTAACATCTATGGCGTCCCCCTCCTCCTCTGTAACCTCTCCCAGCTCAGGATCCATCTCCCTTTTCTTTGGTTGCAGCTCGTAGAATGAAGCTGACAGAGGGCTCGGGCTTTATAATCAAAGTGCAGAGCCATCGGTGCGGCTCCCATGTCAACACACAGTAACAAAACTTTGACACGGCAGCAGTCCAACTACACATACGGGCATCAATTCAAAACAACACTGAAAAACACGCAACTTAATTACACAGTTTGCCCAGATTACCCGAAATCGCAGCTTACAGTCAGCCGCCATACACATCCTCTGCCAACGACAAAACAATATGGGAATCCGGGGTAGAAACAACTCAAAAAAGCAAAATTGACAATGCAAATCTTTTCATACAGTCCTTATATCTCTCCCTGCAACACCAATTCGAAAGTAAAACAATAGAAAAAGAAGAACATATTTCCATGGCGGGCGTGGAAAACGACCAAGAACATAAAAACTTGTAATCATAAATTACAGATGAAAAAAATCTCAAAAAACTATAACATACCGATAATTCTCACATCAAAAACGACAAACACGACGTAAATTGAGGCCCACAAACACCACAGTAAACACTAACGTCCAAAATCACGTCCGCCGCCAAAATGCCCATGCCGTCACCTCCGGTGACTACAGATCGCAAAACTCATCCAGCTGAGCACACGGATGTGCGGAACCCCTTACATGTCTCCTCTAGCAACGAATGGCCCGCAGCATCGCGCCGGGGAACGACCGAAAGCTCCACGTTGCATCCCCTATTTCCGTCCATCGTGCACGCAGGAAGATCAGTTCTTGTTGAAAAACACGTCAGTCCAAACTGTGAACCACGTCAGTTTAAAAAGGGTAACAGAATAATATTCTGTTACGCGTAACAAAATAATATTCTGTTACGCGTAACAGAATAGCCCAGATGTATATATATATAATATATATATGGGAGGGGGCGCCTAGCACACACCGACAATTTCCTAGCTGTGTGCGGTGCCCCCTCCACCTTTACACCCCCGGTCATATTTCCGTTGTGTTTAGGCGAAGCCCTGCGGTGATCACTTCACCATCACCGTGCCGTCGTGCTGACGGAACTCATCTACTACCTCGACGTCTTGCTGGATCAAGAAGGCGAGGGACGTCACCGAGCTGAACGTGTGCAAAACATGGAGGTCTCGTACGTTCGGTACTTGATCGGTCGGAGCTAGAAGAAGTTCGACTACATCAACCGCATTGTTAAATGCTTCCGCTTACGATCTACGAGGGTACGTAGACACACTCTCCCCCTCGTTTCTATGCATCTCCATGGATAGATCATTGCGTGTGCGAAGATTTTATTTTTATTTTTAATGCAACAATTCCCAATAGTGGCATCATGAGCCAGGTCTGTGCGTAGATGATATGCACAAGTAGAACACAAAGAGTTGTGGGCGGTGGTAGTCATACTGCTTACCACCAACATCTTATTTTGATTCGGCGGTATTGTGGGATGAAGCGGCCCGGGCCAACCTTGCATGTCCACGCACATGAGACGGTTCCACTGATAGACATGCAACTAGTTTTGCATAAAGGTGGATGGCAGGTGTCTGTTTCTCCTACTTTAGTTGAATCGAATTTGAGTGCGGCCGGTCCTTGAAGAAGGATAAAATAGTAAAGTTGATGAAACACCATTGTGGTTTTATGCATAGGTAAGAACTGTTCTTGCTAGAAGACCGTAGCAGCCACGTACACTTGCAACAACAAAGTAGAGGACGTCTAACTTTTTTTGTAGGGCATGTTGTGATGTGATATGGTCAAGACATGATGCGATAAACGTTATTGTATGAGATGATCATGTTTTGTAAATTATCGGCAACCGACAGGAGCCTTATGGTTGTTTCTTTATTGTATGAAGTGCAAACGCCATGTAATTGCTTTAATTTATCACAATGCATTAGCGATAGTTGTAGAAGCAATAGTTGGCGAGACGACCACGACGCAACCATGGGGATGAAGGTGCCGAGCCAGTGACGATGGAAATCATGACGATGCTTTGGAGATGGAGATCAAAAGCACAAGATGATGCTGGCCATATCATGTCACATATTTTGATTGCATGTGATGTTTATATTTTATGCATCTTATTTTTCTTAGTACGGCGGTAGCAGTATAAGATGATCCCTTCACTAAATTTCAAGGTAAAAGTGTTCTCCATGAGTATGCACCGTTGCTACAGTTCGTCGTGTTGAGACACCACGTGATGATCAGGTGTGATAGACTCTACGTTCATGTACAACGGGTGTAAGATAGTTTAGCACATGCAGAATGCTTGCGTTAAACTTGACGAGCCTAGCATGTAGATACATGGCCTCAGAACACTGGAGACCGAAAGTTCAAACATGAATCATAGAGTAGATATGATCAACATAGAGATGTTCACCATTGATGACTACCCCATCTCACGTGATGACCAGACATGGGTAGTTGATTTGGATCACGTATCACTTAGATGACTTGAGGGATGTCTATTTAAGTGGGAGTTCCTAAGTAATTTGATTAATTGAACTTAATTTATCATGAAATTAGTCTTGATAGTTTTGCATATCTATGTTGTAGATCAATAGCTCGTGATATAGCTCCTATATATTTTTTGATACATTCCTAGAGAAAACTAAGTTGAAATATGATAGTAGCATTGATACAGACTGGGTCCGTGATCTGAGGATTATCCTTATTGCTGCACAGAAGATTTATGTCCTTGATGCACTGCTAGGTGACAAACCTGTTGCAGGAGCAGATGCAGACGTTATGAACATTTTGCGAGCTCGATATGATGACTACTTGATAGTTTAGTGCACCATGCTTTACGGCTTAGAACCGGATCTTCAAAAACGTTTTGAACGCCACGAATCATATGAGATGTTCCAAGAGCTAAAAATTGGTATTTCAGATTCATGCCTGTGTCAAGAGGTATGAGACCTCTGGCAAGTACTTTGCCTACAAGATGGAGGAGAATAGCTCAGCCAGTGAGCATGTACTCAGAATGTCTGGGAACTACAATCGCTTGAATCAAGTGGGAGTTAATCTTCCAAATAAGATAATGATTGACAGAGTTCTCTATTCACTGTCACCAAGCTACTTGAACATGAACTATAATATGCAAGGGATGACAAAAACGATTCCCAAGCTCTTCGCGACGTTGAAATCGGCGAAGGTAGAAATCAAGAAAGAGCATCAAGTGTTGATGGTCAACAAGACCACTAGTTTCAAGAAAAAGGGCGAGGGAAAGAAAGGGAACTTCAAGAAGAATGGCAAGCAAGTTGCCACTCCCATCAAGAAGCCTAAAGGCTGGACCCAAGCCTGAAACTGAGTGCTTCTACAGCAAAGGAAATGGTCACTGGAAATGGAACTGCCCCAAATACTTGGCGGATAAGAAGGATGGCAAAGTGACAAAGGTGTATTTGATATACATGTTATTGATGTGTACTTTACTAGTTTTCATAGTAGCCGTTGGGTATTTGATACCGGTTCAGTTGCTAAGATTAGTAACTCGAAACAGGAGTTGCAGAATGAAGAGAGACTAGTTAAGGACGAAGTGACGATGTGTGCTAGAAGTGATTCCAAGGTTGATACGATCACCATCACGCACTCCCCTCTACCTTCGGGATTAGTGTCAAACCTAAATAAATGTTATTTGGTGTTTGCGTTGAGAATGAATATGATTGGATCATGTTTATTGCAATATGGTTATTCATTTAAGTCAGGGAATAATTGTTGTTCTGTTTACATGAATAAAACCTTCTATGGTCATATACCCAATGTAAATGGTTTATTGAATCTCGATCATAGTGACACACATATTCATAATATTGATGCCAAAAGATGCAAAGTAGATAATGATAGTGCAACATACTTGTGGCACTGCCATTTAGGTCATATTGGTGTAAAGCGCATGAAGAAACTCCATGCGGATGGACTGTTGGAATAACATGATTATGAATCATTTGATACTTGTGAACCATGCCTCATGAGCAAGATGACTAAAACTCCTTTCTCGGGAACAATGGAGCGAGCTAATGACTTATTGGAAATAATACATACCAATGTATTCGGTCCAATGAGTGTTGAGGCACGCGGCAGGTATCGTTATTTTCTAACCTTCACAGATGATTTGAGATGATATGGGTATATCTACTTAATGAAACACAAGTCTGAAACATTTGAAAAGTTTAAAGAATTTCGAAGTGAAGTGGAGAATCATCGTAACAAGAAAATAAAGTTTCTATGATCTGATCGCGGAGGCGAATATTTGAGTTATGAGTTTGGCCTACATATAAAACAATGTGGAATAGTTTCACAACTAACACCACCTAGAACATGATAACCCACAAGTATAGGGGATCGCAACAGTTTTCGATAAGTAAGAGTGTCGAACCCAACGAGGAGCTAAAGGTAGAACAAATATTCCCTCAAGTTCTATCGACCACCGATACAACTCTACGCACGCTTGACGTTCGCTTTACCTAGAACAAGTATGAAACTAGAAGTACTTTGTAGGTGTTGTTGGATAGGTTTGCAAGATAATAAAGAGTATGTAAATAAAAAGTAGGGGCTGTTTAGATAAAGAAACAATACAGTAAATATAGCGAGTGTGGAAAAGTGGTGGTAGGAGTTGCGAAATTGTCCCTTAAGCAATTGACTACTTTACTAGACCGATAGCAAGTATTATGTGGGAGAGGCCACTGCTAGCATGTTATCCCTTACTTGGAATTCTATGTAATTATGATTGGAACTATTAGCAAGCATCCGTAACTACTAATGTTCATTAGCATTAAGATATATTGGTCCCCCTTCAATCCCGTATGCATCAATTTCTATGCTAGGTTGAAGCTTCTGTCACTCTTGCCCTCCAATACATAGTCCTATCAACATACAACTAACCCTATGGTGTGATCCACGCGCGCGCTCATATGATGGACACCAAAGGACAGCAACATAACCACAAGCAAATTAAATCAATCATAGCAATTCATCAACCACCGATAGGACAACGAAAATCTACTCAGACATCATAGGATGGCAACACATCATTGGATAATAATATGAAGCATAAAGCACCATGTTCAAGTAGAGGGTACAGCGGGTTGCGGGAGAGTGGGCCATTGTAGATAGAGGGGGGGAAGGTGATGGAGATGTTGGTGAAGATGGCGGAGGTGTTGGTGTAGATCGCAGTGATGATGATGATGGCCATGGCAGTGTTCCGGCGCCACCGGAAGAGAAGGGGAGAGGGGCCCCTTTGTCTTCTTCTTCCTTGACCTCCTCCCTAGTTGGGAGAAGGGTTTCCCCTCTGGTCCTTGGCCTGCATGGCATGGGAGGGGCAAGAGCCCCTCCGAGATTGGATCTGTTTCTCTGTCTCTCTCTGTTTTTGCGTTCTATTCTGGCTCTGTTTCACCGTTTCGTATATATATGGAGATCCGTAGCTCCGATTGGCCTGAAACCTTCGCCGTGATTTTTTTCCGAATATTAGCTTTCTTGCGGCAAAAGAGGAGCGTCAACCGCCTTATGGTGGGCTCACGAGGGTAGGGAAGCACCCTAGGGGGCGTGCCCCCCTGCCTCGTGACCACCTCGGGCACTGGTTCGCGTTGATTTTCCTTCCAAATTTTCCATATTTTCCAAAAATAAGCTCCGTCCGTTTTTATCCCGTTTGGACTCCGTTTGATATGGATATTCTGCGAAACCAAAAACATGCAACAGACAGGAACTGGCACTGGGCACTGGATCAATATGTTAGTCCCAGAAATAATATAAAAAAGTTGCCAAAAAGTATATGAAAGTTGGATAATATTGGCATGGAACAATCAAAAATTATATATACGACGGAGACGTATCAGCATCCCCAAGCTTAATTCATGCTCACCCTCGAGTAGGTAAATGATAAAAAAGATAATTTTTGATGTGGAATGCTACCTAGCATAATCTTGATCATATGTCTAATCATGGCATGAATATTAAGACACGAGTGATTCAAAGCAATAATCTATCTTTTGACATAAAGACAATAATACTTCAAGCCCACTAATAAAGCAATCATGTCTTTTAAAAATAACATGGCCAAAGAAAGTTATCCCTACAAAATCACATAGTCTGGCTATGCTCCATCTTCACCACACAAAATATTCACATCATGCACAACCCCGATGATAAGCCAAGCAATTGTTTCATACTTTTGACGTTCTCAAACCTTTTCAACTTGCATGCAATACATGAGCGTGAGCCATGGACATAGCACCATAGGTGGAATATAATATGATGGTGGAGAAGACAAAAAGGAGAATATAGTCTCACATCAACTAGGCGTATCAACGGGCTATGGACATGCCCATCAATAGATATCAATGTGAGTGAGCAGGGATTGCCATGCAACGGATGCACTAGAGCTATAAGTATATGAAAGCTCTAACTGAAACTAAGTGGGTGTGCATCCAACTTGCTTGCTCATGAAGACCTCGGGCATTTGAGGAAGCCCATCATCGGAATATACAAGCCAAATTCTATAATGAAAATTCCCACTAGTATATGAAAGTGATAACTCAAGAGACTCTCTATATGAAGAACATGGTGCTACTTTGAAGCACAAGTGTGGAAAAAGGATAGTAGCACTGCCCCTTCTCTCTTTTTCTCTCATTTTTTTTATTTTTTATATTTTTTTATTTGTTGGTGGGCTTCTTTGGCCTCTTTTTTTATTTGGGCTTCTTTGGCCTCTTTTATTTTTTTTAAAGTCCAGAGTCTCATCCCGACATGGGGGAATCATAGTCTCCATCATCCTTTCCTCACTGGAGCAATGCTGTAATAATGATGATCATCACACTTTTATTTACTTACAACTCAATATTACAACTCGATATCTAGAACAAAGATATGACTCTATATGAATGCCTCCGTCGGTGTACCGGGATGTGCAATGATCTAGCGTATCAATGACATAAAAAACGGACAAGCCATGAAAACATCATGCTAGCTATCTTACGATCATGCAAAGCAATATGACAATGAATGCTCAAGTCATGTATATGATGATGATGGAAGTTGCATGTCAATATATCTCGGAATGGCTATGGAAATGCCATGATAGGTAGGTATGGTGGCTGTTTTGAGGAAGGTATATGGTGGGTTTATGGTACCGGCAAAAGTTGCGCGGTACTAGAGAGGCTAGCAACGGGGGAAGGGTGAGAGTGCGTATAATCCATGGACTCAACATTAGTCATAAAGAACTCACATACTTATTGCAAAAATCTATTAGTCATCGAAACAAAGTACTACGCGCATGCTCCTAGGGGGATAGATTGGTAGGAAAATACCATCGCTCGTCCCAGACCGCCACTCATAAGGAAGACAATCAATAAATAAATCATGCTCCGACTTCATTACATAACGGTTCACCATACGTGCATGCTACAGGAATCACAAACCTCAACACAAGTATTTCTACAACCCACAATTACCCACTAGCATTACTCTAATATTATCATCTTTATATCACAAAACTATTGCAAGGAATCAAACATATCATATTCAGTGATCTACAAGTTTATGTAGGATTTTATGACTAACCATGTGAATGACCAGTTCCTGTCATCTCTCTAAATAGATATAAGTGAAGCAAGAGAGTTTAATTCTTTCTACAAAAGATATGCCCATGCTCTAACAAATATAAGTGAAGCAAAAGAGCATTCTGCAAATGGCGCTTGTCTAAGTGAAGAGAAACAGGCAATCCAAACTTCAAATGATATAAGTGAAGCATATGAAGCATTCTATAAAGCCATACTCAAAAGATATAAGTGAAGTGCAATGAGCATTCTATAAATCAAACAAGGACTATCTCATACCAGCATGGTGCATAAAAGAAACATGAAAACTAAAGCAAAGATGCTCCAAGATTGCACATATCGCATGAACGAAACGAATCCGAAAACATACCGAGACTTGTTGAAGAAAGAGGGGATGCCTCCCCAGCATCCCCAAGCTTAGACGCTTGAGTCTCCTTGAATATTTACTTGGGGTGCCTCGGGAATCCCCAAGCTTGAGCTCTTGCCTCTCTTCCTTCTTCTCACATCGAGACCTTCTCGATCATCGAACACTTCATCCACACAAAACTTCAACAGAAAACTCGGTAAGATCCATTACTATAATAAAGCAAATCACCACTATAAGTACTGTTGAAAACCAATTCATATTTTGTTTTTGCATTGTGTCTACTGTAGTATAACTTTTTCATGGCTTAATCCACTGATATAAATTGATAGTTTCATCAAAACAAGCAAACCATGCATCAAAAACAGAATCTGTCTAAAACAGAACAGTCTGTAGCAATCTGAACATTCACCATAATTATGATACTTGGAAAATTCTGCCAAAATTAGGACAAATAAACAATTTGTACAGAAAGACAGTTCAAAAAGAATCAGAACCATTTGACGTTCCAGTAAAAAATTAAAATTCATGCACCACAGCCAAAGTTTCTGTCCTACACCGCACAAACCAACAAGCATCGTAAACATCCTAAAGGCAAACCTTGGCACATTATTTTTATAATACAATGGAATTGTACAAGGGGATAATTATTTTTGTTGAAAAGTTTCTGTACTCAAGATTCACAAAGTTGCCGTGAGCATGAACAAAGTTCAAGGAGCTCTCCCACTTCAACAGTGCTTGTCTTTCTCACTTTCACTTTCCTTTTTGAAAAGTTTTGGTTCCCCTCTTTATTTTTATTGTTTTTAAACTATATGAAAGAACTCAACAGAAATAAATGACTCTCTAAAACTTCCGGGTTGTCTCCCTGGCAGCGCTTTCTTTAAAGCCATTAAGCTAGGCATATAGTGCTCAAGTAGTGAATCCACTCGGATCCCAAGGTATATCAAAGCCAATTTTAATTAACAATGATTTGGAATTTAGTAGTGAGCACAAAGCAACATATATCAAGCAATGACGAAGTCTAACTCTCTTCCTATGCATCGGCATGTCATAAAAGAACAATTCATGCACACCTAGTAAATGCCAATGCATAGTATAAATAGTTTCTTGCAATTTTATCATGTTGGAAACATAGAGAGGTGGAGATATAGTTCCTCTCTCATAATAATTGCAAGTAGGAGCAGCAAGCACATGCATATTATATTTTTCGAAATCATCATGTGCAACGGTAAAAGGCAACCCATCAATATAATCCTTAATAAGTGCAAACTTCTCTGATATAGTATAATCGGGAGAATTCAAAAAGATAATAGGACTATCATGCGTGGGTGCAATAGCAACAATTTCATGTTTAACATAAGGAATTATAGCAATTTTATCTCCATAAGCATAATTCATATTGGCATCTTGGCCACAAGCATAGAAAGCATCATCAAAAAGGGATATTTCAAGAGAATCAATGGGATCATAACAGTTATCATAGCAATCATCCTTTGGTAAGCACGAAGGGGAATTAAAAATGTATGAGTTGAAGAGTTACTCTCATTAGAAGGTGGCACGGGTGGTCAATCCACTCTTCCTCCTTTTTTTCTTTGCTGTCCTCCTCATCTTTTTCATCCAATGAGCTCACAGTGTCATCAACTTCTTCTTCCATAGACTCCTGCAAAATATTAGTCTCTTCTTGGACAGCAGAGTAGTCCTCAATATATAGTTTAACATAAGCATTATAAGCATAATTCTCATAACAATATTCAAGTATGGAAAAAATTTCAGATTTGTGAAGAGTAGCATCATACTTTTCAATCAAAGAAGCAATTTCAGAAGCACCCTTAAAAGCAACAAATTCTTCAATTTGTTGAAAATCATAGTAATTATAAACACCCTTAGCATACGAAGATACGATTCCATTATTACTAAACTCACATTGATAGGGAAGGTATTTCTTAGGGTTTTCAGAACAAGTAAAATCATATATTTCACATAAATTCCAAGCATAGCATGGCAAACGTTGAATTTGACCCCATAATAGTTTCCCCTTTTCAGATATACAGTGTCGCACATAACAAGCATGCTCATCTAAAGATTTGCCCTCAATTAAGCTAGTTGGGGTTTCGGCACGAGCACAAAGGGATCGAAGATGATCCAAGTAAAAAGCTTTAGCAGTGTGATAGATTTTGAGTGGTTCTTCAACCATTGGTTCAGTAGGTACAACTAATTTTTTTTTGGTATTGTGCGTTTCCTACCCATAACAAAAGGTAGAAAACAACTAAGAACATCAAATAAAAATTACTTAGTGATAAAGCAAACAAGCACACACGAGAGTATTCACCCCACGCTATTGCTCCACAGCAACGGCGCCAGAAAAAGGTCTTGATAACCCACAAGTATAGGGGATCGCAACAATTTTCGATAAGTAAGAGTGTCGAACCCAACGAGGAGCTAAAGTTAGAACAAATATTCCCTCAAGTTCTATCGACCACCGATACAACTCTACGCACGCTTGACGTTCGCTTTACCTAGAACAAGTATGAAACTAGAAGTACTTTGTAGGTGTTGTTGGATAGGTTTGCAAGATAATAAAGAGTACGTAAATAAAAAGTAGGGGCTGTTTAGATAAAGAAACAATAAAGTAAATATAGCGAGTGTGGAAAAGTGGTGGTAGGATTTGCGAAATTGTCCCTTAAGCAATTGACTACTTTACTAGACCGATAGCAAGTATTATGTGGGAGAGGCCACTGCTAACATGTTATCCCATACTTGGAATTCGATGCACTTATGATTGGAATTATTAGCAAGCATCCGCAACTACTAATGTTCATTAAGGTAAAACCCAACCATAGCATTAAGATATATTGGTCCCCCTTCAATCTCGTATGCATCAATTTCTATGCTAGGTTGAAGCTTCTGTCACTCTTGCCCTCCAATACATAGTCCTATCAACATACAACTAACCCTATGGCGTGATCCACGCGCGCGCTCATATGACGGGCACCAAAGGACAGCAACATAACCACAAGCAAATTAAATCAATCATAGCAATTCATCAACCACTGATAGGACAACGAAAATCTACTCAGACATCATAGGATGGAAACACATCATTGGATAATAGTATGAAGCATAAAGCACCATGTTCAAGTAGAGGGTACAGAGGGTTGCAGGAGAGTGGACCGTTGTAGATAGAGGGGGGAAGGTGATGGAGATGTTGGTGAAGATGGCGGAGGTGTTGGTGTAGATCGCGGTAATGATGATGATGGCCACGGCAGCGTTCCGGCGCCACCAAAAGAGAAGGGGAGAGGGGGCCCCTTCATCTTCTTCTTCCTTAACCTCCTCCCTAGATGGGAGAAGGGTTTCCCCTCTGGTCCTTGACCTCCATGGCATGGGAGGGGCGGGAGCCCCTCCGAGATTGGATCTGTCTCTCTGTCTCTCTTTGTTTCTGTGTTCTGTTCTGGCTCTGTTTCACCGTTTCGTATATATATGGACATCCGTAACTCCGATTGGACTGAAACCTTCGTCGTGATTTTTTCCCGAATATTAGCTTTCTTGCGGCAAAAGAAGAGCGTCAACCACCTTACGGTGGGCTCACGAGGGTAGGGGGCACACCCTAGGGGGGGCGCCCCTGCCTCGTGACCACCTCGGGCACTAGTTTGCGTTGATTTTCCTTCTGAATTTTCCATATTTTCCAAAAATAAGCTCCGTCCATTTTTATCCCGTTTGGACTCCGTTTGATATGAATATTCTGCGAAACCAAAAACATGCAACAGACAGGAGCTGGCACTGGGCACAGGATCAATATGTTAGTCCCAAAAATAATATAAAAACTTGCCAAAAAGTATATGAAAGTTGGATAATATTGGCATGGAACAATCAAAAATTATAGATACGACGGAGACGTATCAGAACACCACAGCGTAATGGTGTGTCCGAACGTCGTAACCGTACTTTATTGGATATGGTGTGTTCTATGATATCTCTTACCAATTTGCCACTATCGTTTTGGGGTTATGCATTAGAGAAAATCGCAGTCACGTTAAATAGGGCACCATCTAAATCCGTTGAGATGACCCAATATGAACTGTGGTTCGGTAGGAAACCTAAGCTGTCATTTCTTAAAAGTTTGGGGGTACAGCACTTATGTCAAAAGGCTTCAGCTTGATAATAACGAACCCAAGGCGAAGAAGTGCGTCTTCATAGGATACCCTAAGGAAACCTTTGGGTATACCTTCTACTAAAGATTCGAAGGCAAGATCTTTGTTGCTAAGAATGGATCCTTTCTAAAGAAGGAGTTTGTCGTGGTGGGCGCACGACAGATGCCAAGGGATGGCTAAAGATAGGAGGAGGCTCGAGGGCACTGGTGGGCTCCAGAGGCGAGTTCGGCATGAGCGAGCGCGGGACGCAAGACATACCCAGGTTCGGAGCTCTCCGAAGAGATAACACCCCTAGTCCTGCCGAGTGCAGTTGATGTGTATTAGTACAGAGTTGCTCCTAGAGCTGTATTGAGGAAGAAGGAAGGCAGACCAAGGCTTAGGCTGCTCCCTCTCCTTGGGTGTGGCTTGCTATGTGTGTGTGAGTAAGTGAGTGATCGATCGTGTCCCCGTATGCATGGGGGCTCCTGGGGGGTTTTATAGGTCAACCCCCAGGGGTACAACGGGAATGTTACAAGGTCGTGGGCCGGATTGTCATTGTCCGGGAAGCCGGCGCTGGGACCCGCCGGGGGTCAGGGCTCACCGGGTTCTCTAGGCATGGAGTCCGCTGGGTACGGGGGCACTGTTGGCCGTCTTGTGTGACCGTCAGGGAGTGGCCGGGTTGAGTCGGCTACAGTGCCGCTCCGTCAGGTAGCCGCTTACTGCCGTCATTGGTGACGATGGTTGCACCGTTGCCACGTCGGCCCTGGTCAGCAGGTAGGTGAGGCACTATTGCCACGCCCGGCTGACCAGAGGCATGGGTGGGGCACTGTTGCCTTGCTCATCTCTGAATGAGGACTCGTCCCATCGTACGGCCTGGATGGGACGGGAGCTGACCCGTGGCCGGGTTGGGGAACACGCCAAGGGGAAGCTGGCTTGTTGAAGATGTCTTGGTGCGCCGGGTTCGGCTGCCTTGCGCTGGCCGTCGGGCCGGGTTTGAGGATTTTTGCCGGGTCGAGGGGCTTGGATGGGTCGAGCGACCCGGCCAAGCGTGAGCCAGCTCGAGGGGCGTTACTGGCCTCGTTGTTTTTGAAAAGGATCCGGGTTCCGTTGCCTGTCTGGGGTTCATCACCCTGATAGTAATCCACGAAGCTGTGAAGGTCCGCTGTCTTTAGATGGGAGGGCCTTCGCAGTTCCCCCCTTGAGGAGGCGAATTTTGCGGCCGCCGGGTCTGGCAACACCCACTGTGTGCCGGCTTCTGGAAGCCGGATCGCGGCACCCTGGCAGGGGCGGGAAACCAAAGAGTCCATCGAATCTTGGGTCTTTTGGGCTTCGCGCGGGCGCCATGTGGCACCCGAGGGCCAGAGGGGCTTGACAGGCCATGCTCGCGATAGTACGGTGCGACGCGCTGGGGCCCGCCGCTGCGCACCCTCGGCCCATGTGCGCGGATTTATTGTGGCGTCCGCGGGCCGATTGCCATTCTCGATGCAGTTACTGCGCTTGTACATGCGCAGTTATTGCGGGGAAGTGGGAGGGGCGAGTGCAAACGATCCCACTTCCCCATGTTTTGAATCGTGGGTTATAAATTGGGAGAGGGGGCGGCGGAAGTCATTCTCGCTCGCACTCACCTGTTCCTTCTTCCTTGCTCTGCTTCTTGCGACCGCCGCGTGCTGCCACGCCCACCGCTAAGTGCAGAGCTTCATCGCCACTCCTCTTCCTTTCTCTTTTTCGTCTTTGTCCATGGCGCTGCCGTCGGGCTCGTGGATGGGCTCGACTGTCACCCTGGACGACATCGCCTATCTTCGTACCTCTAGGTGCTTGCCGGGGGAGACGGAGGTTGCCGTGCGCCTGCCACGGGGCGAGCGGGAGCCGCAGCCAGAGGGCACGGAGTGCGTGGTCTTCTACCTGCACTTCAAGCATAGGTTCGGGCTTCCCGCGAGCACCTTCTTCCGCGACTTCCTAGAGTTCTTCAGGCTCCAGCCCCATCATCTTGGTACCGGCGCCATCGTGCAGCTTTCGAGCTTTGTCACCCTCTGCGAGGGGTACCTGGGAGTTGAGCCTTCGATCGACCTCTAGGTGCGCTTCTTCTCCTTGAAGCAGCAGGGGCCGAGGGCTGGGGAGATGTCTGAGTGCAGGGTCGCTGTCATCTCCAAGCGGTAGAGCACTGACTACCCGAAGATGTCGCTGGAGGATTCTGCCAAGAAGTGGTAGAATTCCTTCTTCTATGTCTGCAATCTTGGCGCGGACCGCATCAACTCGCCACCCTTCGTCAATAAGCCGCCGAGGGAGAAATGGAACTGGGGTTACTACCCCAAGAATCCGTCACAGGAGGTGCTCAACCTGTGTGAGCAGGTGTCGGTGATGAAGGAGCGGGAAGGGCTCACCGGCAGCGACCTCATCACCGCCTTCATCAGGCGTCGAGTGTTGCCGCAGCAGCAGCACAGCCACCTTATCGGTGAGATGACCGGGCTTTAGGACCCTAAATGCACGTCGAACTTGCGCCTGGGGGCGGACCAGGTCGCCCGCCGGGTCAATTATATCTCCAAGGCCAACCTGTGGGATGACTGGGAGTTCGGGAAGTCTTCGTACAGCCAGGTGAACCCGGCACCTACGGTGAGTCCCTGGTCTCCATACTTTGCTACTGCTCATCTTCTTATTCACCCTGACGTGATGCGGGAGGTGCTTCTGAACACCGTCCGGCATTCTTACGACCGGGCATGGACGCAGGTGGCGCGCGCTACCTTGGAGGAGCCTGAGGCCCACGAAGGAGGGGAGGGGGCGACCGCCGATGCGGGCGCAGGGCGCCGAGCGGGTAAGTTTGTCTTCACTTCTTGAGTTGCCAGGCGCGCGATGGTTCTGGTGACGCTGGCATGAGCCGTTCATGCAGTGGTGTTGGGCAGAGGAGGTGACGGTGTGGCCGGAGCCGGATCGTCCCGGGGGGGGGGGGGGGGCGGGGGGGGCGGGGGGGGGGGGGGGGGGGGGCGGGGGCCCCCGGGGGGGGGGGGGGGTACCGGCGGCGAACCCTGTCGGGGGCGCCAAGCCGCCCGCCAAGAGGAGGCGCGGCGCTTCACAGGAGAGGGCAGCGAGGCCCGCCGTTCCGGTGGTGCTAGGGTGAGTTCCTTTCTTGCTTAAACCAAGTGGCCGAGTGGCTCTGCTTGGCTCTTGCGTATTTACTCCGTCTTGTGTTTCAGGTCGCCCATCTCATTGGCGCTGGCGGCGGCGGATGCTGCGT
The DNA here is from genome assembly GCF_003073215.2 of Triticum urartu. NCBI lineage: Eukaryota > Viridiplantae > Streptophyta > Magnoliopsida > Poales > Poaceae > Triticum > Triticum urartu. The sequence continues at coordinate 406,385,631 of NC_053024.1, forward strand.
CCGCCGAGGGCGCCGTGTTCTGAAGGTCCCGGACCAGCGCCGACGAGGAGGAGGAGGCGGAGGCGGCGGATCCGGACCTTGGCCTGGACCCGGCCAACGCGGAAGTCCATGCCTAGGGGACTGGAACAGGGCCGTGGCGGAGCTGGAGGCGGTGTCGACCCAGGCCTAGGTCAATGTCGCGTTGGCGTGGGCGCGCGCCAGCGAAGAGCCGGGGTGGCTAGAGATGCCGGCGGGAACGGTGGCGGCGGCGACGGTCTTTGTCCCAGTGTCAGCGGGAGAGCGCAGCCGAGACGGCCACGCGGACATGATGGACCTCGACCAGGAGGTCGTGGTGGTTGAGGATGACACCCGGCGTGGACCGACGTCGTCGATCAGGCGGGGGGCGGCGGAGGCGGCGGCGATGCCATCTTGGAGGAGGCGGCACGGACGGCACTGGAGGGGATACCCCGGGCGTCAACGAGTGTGACGCCACCGACGGTGACGCCACCGGCCACCGTGTCAGAGGGAGCACCGGAGAGGGCGCTGGCGAAGGCGCCAGCCGTAGAAGAGAAGGCTGGCGGAGAGCACGCCTTGGTGCTCAGGCCGGGGGGGGGCGCCGGGTCGTTGGATCACAGCCGGCCTGAGGCGGACCCAGCGAAGTTTTCGTTGGTCCCCTGACCTAGGAGGAGGCGGTGATGGCCGCCGTGAGCCGACGTATGCGAGGGCGAACGGACTAGATCTAGGCATTCGCCCAGGCCAAGGTGGAGCAGGCGCGGGAGCTGGAGCACGCCGTGTCCGTAAGTTTTTTACTTGCCTTCTGTTTTTCTTTTTCCGTTGCTTCTTCTTCATGGGGTGCGCGCTAGCGCACCCACTGGGTGTAGCCCCCGAGATTCGGGCCAACTATGTAGCAGTTGGGTCGAATCTTAAATTGTTGTCTTCATGTTGACCGTCGCTTCTTGCAGCAACTGGACTCCTACCAGGTCAGCGTCTCCAACCGGCTTCTGGAGAAGCACCGGCAGCTCAAGGAGCAGCTCGCCGCCAAGCAGGAGGAGCTCCGTGCCGCGGCAGGTATTCTTTTTCGTGCTCTCTTTTGTGGGGGCGCGCTAGCGCACCCACTGGGTGTAGCCCCCGAGATTCGGGCCAACTGTGTTGCAGTTGGGTCAAATCTTAGAATGGTACTTCGTTCTGATTCTTTCTTCTACAGCCGAGGTGCTGTCTTGGAGGACCCGGCTGATTCGAGCCGGCCTTCATTATGACCGGCTCGTTGCCGACACCAGCCGGCTTGGGCCGAGGTGGCGAGGGCGAGGGCGGAGGCGACGAGAGCCCGGCGGGCGCTTGATGAAACCAGCCGGCTGCGGGAGGAGTTGGAGGGTGACAAGGGTCGTCTTGAGGCCGAGGTGGAACGCCTCAAGGTGGAAGCCGCCAAGGTTGTGGAAGCGCAGCGGGCCCTTGCCGAGGCGGATCAGGAACACGGGAAGCTGGCCAACAACAAGGGTCAGCTCCAGGCCGAGGTGGAGCGCCTGAAGGCGCTGGTGGCCACGACAAAGGAGACCCGTCAGGGGGAAACCCATCGCCGCGAGGAGGCCGAGAAGGCGGCCGAGGACAAGGACGCCGAGCTGAAGACAACCCTTGCCAAGGTCGCCGATCTAGAGAAGATGCTCCAGGAGCGTGACCGCACCATCACCCGAGAGCGGCGCGGTACGTTGCTCGAAGCGCAGCACTTGGAAGAGTCCTTCTCCAGTAAGTGCTTTCCTTGGGTTTTTGCCAGGCTGGGATCCCGGCTTGTCATCCTTGGTGACTTTCTTCTGACTTGCTTTTCTTCTTGACAGGGTCCTTCTCAGAGACGCGCCACCTAGCGAAGGAGGTGGTCCGCTTTCAGCGCGACCAGCAGGGGGTCGTTATCTCCGAGACTGACCCGCAGGTGGCCTGGACCTTCCTGGAGATCATGACCACCGTTGAGGCTCGTCTACGAGTCTTGGGCGATCACATGGGGCGGCTCTCTCAGGCCGGTGCAGCGATGATGGCGGCCCTCTGGCCGGGCTCCGTTGTGCCGAGCAGCTTCACTCGGCAGGCACAGTGGTTGGAGGCGGGGCCGGATCGGCTCCATGACTGGCGCATTTCTGCCGCTCGTGCTGGCGCTGAGATGGCACTCAGGTTCGCGATGTCTTGGCATCCGGACCTGTCGATACATGCATTGATGGGCTAGCGAGCCGACTCGGAGAGCCAGCTATAGGCGGAGGCCGGCCGAATTGCTGCACGGGCCTGCTACATCACCGGGTTCGCCTTCCACGACGAGTTCCAGCCAGAGCAAGCGGAAGATGGCGGAGTCGTGCCTGCTGATGACTACAGCCTGCTTCTGGACGACCCGGAGGGCAGCTTCGAGGAGACGTACGTCTACCACGACGTGGACGCTGAGGAGGGAGACACCGGCACCTCGGCAAACCTGGAGGCCACCGAGGGGGATGCCTGAAGCTGCCTGTCTTTAACTTAGTAAAAATTTATGTTAGGTAGCAGGTCAACCCACCCATTGGGTGTATCCGGGTGTAAT